>NC_064626.1:382961374-383284101 GCF_023864275.1 Schistocerca cancellata | reverse complement strand
GTTCAAATGGAGATAATTTTGTTCTTGAAACACTTGATTTGAAGAGACACAATGCGAAATATCGTTCAGTTCACATTGCACTGTCAGATGGGCATAATCCAGTGACACGAAGCCTGAGTCCATTGTTCGCTCTAATGGCGTAGTTGTCAACCATTGAAAACTAATGAGGTTAGCACATGGTATTGGTTGAGAACACGAATCACTGTGCGTAAATGATCAATACACCGTTGGTGAAGAAACAACAAAACTCTGCAAGTGGAGTTGTCCTTCCACATCTTCGAACAAGGCATTGTTTGGTGTGGTCATTGCATAGAGCATATAATCTGTTGCAAAAACACCAGTGCGGAAGACGCGAAACACGAACGAACTGCAGGGTTATCACTATGGGAATGGGATCGGGATATAGAAAACTTAATTCTCATATATGTCGTAGCTGATATATATTTACACTTGACACTGCATCTGTACAGAATGATGTATATCAAAGAACTGACTAAAATAAAGTTAAGATGGAGGCTCGACAGAGCACTTAGAGTTCACAGATATTAAGTTTCGTGGTCGATACGAACTATCGACGCCACAACCTCTAAATATGAATCCATCTCTATCCTTGTTGCATCCTCAGTTTGTTTTTAGACAACAGCTACAACAGAATATCGAACTACTTTTCTGATAATAAAATTTTAACAGGAGCTCAGTCTGGCTTCTGCAAAGGCTTGTTTATTGATAAAGTAATATATGGTCTCATGAACTCAGTTGTAGTAGAATTAAACAAGAAAAGTTACCCTAATAGTATCATCTTTGATCTTGTCAAGGCCTTTGAGTAGATCATAAAATTCTTCTAAGGAAAACGAAAAGGAATGGCATTAAAGTCAGTGGTGCTGAGAAACAGCTGAAATCATTAAAACTGAACAAAGCTCCAGGCCCCAGTGGAATCCCTGTCAGATTCTATACTGAAGTTGTGGCTAAGTTAGCCCCTCTTCTAACTATAATCTATTGTAGATCCCTCCAAGAAAAAAACATGTCCAGTTCTTCGAAAAAGGCACAGGTCACACCCATCTACAAGAAGGATAGTGGAAGTGATCCACACAACTATTGTCCAGTATCCATGACATCTATTTGTTGTAGAATGTTAGAACATATTCTGAGCTCAAACATAATGAGGTATCTTGAACAGAATGGCCTCCTCAGCACCAACCAGCATGGTTATCGAACACATCAACTGTGTGAAACCCAACTCGCACTTTTCTCACATGACATACTGAAAGCTTATTGATAGAATACTGGATAAGAGCAATCAGTCTACTAAAGATATTGCTTACAAATCACTCATGAGACCCATCCTAGAATACTGCTCAAGTGTGTGGAGCTCATACAAGATAGGACTAACAGAGAATATTGATATTATACAGAGAAGGGCACCATGACTGGTCACAGGTTTGTTTAATCCACTGGAGAGCTTCACAGAGATAATGAAGGAACTGAAATGGCAGACTCTTGAAGAAAGATGTAAGCTATCCTGAGAAAGTTTATTAACAAAGTTCCAAGAACCAGCTTTAAATGATTACTCTAGGGACATACTGCAACTCTCTACATATCGCTCACACAGCAGTCATGAGGATAAGATTTGAATGCTTAGAGGCATTCAAACAATTATTCTTCCCATGCTCCATACATGAATGGAACACGAAGAAACCTAAATAACTGGTACAATGGGGCATACTCTCTGCCATACACCTCACAGTGGTTTGCAGATTATAGATGTAGATGTACAGATGTAGTCTTATCTTAACAACAGAAATCAGTGTCAGATCAGCAAATAGCACAACAGGAACAAGATTCAATCCAGAGTGGGGAAATACTGAACATGGTGCTTTGCTAACTGCTGTTCTCTGTCGACATATATGATTTATGTAGGACATTGAAGCCTTTGAAAAACTATAGTGTTTGTTGACAACACAAGTATTTCATAAAGGCTGTGGACACAGTTACGGGAATAATTTAACAGCCTTTAACTTCAGCATTAATCTTACAAATATTGATAGTACGCAATTCCAAATAAATCCAAATGACTTACAGGAACCAGAAATAGAGATGAATGGACACACTGGATGAGGCTCCATGTGTAAACGTTCTGTACACTCAAATGATTAATAAACTGAGGTGGCACCTAAATGTGGATAAATTAACCCAAAAGCTCAGCCCCACCTGCTTTGAACTTTGGAATGCCTCTCCTTGTGTTGACCTGTATACGTGATTTCTAGCATACTTCCACTCAGTTCACAGATCATTGGAGTTCTTTAATCACATCAGTTCTCAGCTTTTACAGGAGGTATGTGACACCTGCTAGTCTGTCACATAATTTCCCTGTGTGGATATCCCAGTTGAGTTTTTGTGCTGAAAAAAAATGTGATTTTATTCATCTCTTTACATACAAAATTCAAATCATTTGATTTGATGTATAGGAGACATGTCAAGTTTTACAATAATAACATTTTAGAAGATATACAAAACTTTACATTATTTTGTATGCACTTCTAATAAGCAGCTACACAAATACATATTATAGTTTTTAGTGCACAAAATAAAATAAAATATGTACTTCCTTTATTAAAAACTTGAACACACAGAATTAACGTTTCACAATAACATTTATTTAAAAGTTCATTATGAACTGGCTTTCAGCTTCCTAGATCATCATCATATAACTTAATACTGAACAGATAGTTCACACAACTTCAGCGAGAGTCCATAGCTGTATCAAGATTGTTTTTCAAAGAATGTGTCATTTTACAACTATATATCAATACAAAACACAAGTGTAATATAATACCCAAAGATGCTCTGAACGAATAAATCTTATATTACAGTACGTTCAAAGAGTAAAAGTATAGGAATGTATAAGCAAAACTGTGTAATGGCACAGACTACTACATTATATTGATGCTTGCCAGGAAACTAAAATCCAGTTCCCCACTAGAGTCACAGTTAATTCCATGAGTTGAATTCCAAACACAACTGTAAAACATATATTAAATGGCCTCTCAGGCCATGATGGTCAGCTACTTCCAATTGAAGGTGTTAGCCCTTTTAGTAAGAACAATTCCTGCAGTAAAACTTTCAGAGTAATAAACACAATCTATAAATATCTTTTGTAATTCCCTTCAAGAAGTTGACTGGGACCAGTTTGAGCTCTTTGACAATGTTAAGGACACGTGTAATGCTTTTCTAAATGAATTTATCTGCCTATTCAAAGCAGCTTTTCCCAAGAGGACTGCCAAATCCAAAGTGGGACATACTCTAATAAACACTGGTTAACTTTGGGCATCAAAACCTCCTGCAGAAAAAAAGGAATCTGTATGCCTCGCTCAAATCCAGTTATGATCTAGAAAAGGAATAAAAGTTCTAAGAAGGGCAAAGAGCATTTCTATAAAATCAGAAATTGGTATCTCTTATAATAAAATTAAAACCATATGGGACATAATCAAAAGTGTCCGCCGCTTGTGGTCTCGCGGTAGCGTTCTCGCTTCCCGAGCACGGGGTCCTGAGTTCGATTCCCGGCGGGGTCAGGGATTTTCACCTGCCACGAGATGACTGGGTGTTTGTGTTGTCCTCATCATTTCATCATCATCCAGGAAAGTGGCGAAATTGGACTGCGCAAAGGTTGGAAAATTGTACGGGCGCTGATAACCGCGCTGTTGAGCGCCCCACAAACCAAACATCATCATCATAATCAAAAGTGAGATAGGTAAAACCCCTGCTGCAGAAAACATCATAGAAATTAAAACAAATGATGCCATTCATGAAAATGTTGAAATAATTATAAACATTTTTAACAACCGCTTTTTGACGTCAGCAGCCCAAACTGGCAAAACATGTTCTGTTAATGAAGCCCTGTTATTCTTTCAAAAAGTTATTAGTAAAAAAGACCAAGCACATTAAAATGTTTCCTGTCGCAGTACATAAAATTGAGAGCACAATTAAGAGAGAAGAAAGAATTCTATTGGAATTGATTGTATCTATTCAAGATTACTGAAGGAATACTATAAGCCAAAAAGCAAAATGCTGGGCCACATATTCAATGAATCTGTCCAGCACAGGATTGTTCCTGAGAGACTGAAGTATGCTACTGTCAAATGTCTCTTTAAAAAGGGTGATAAAACTGACATTACCAACCATCAGCCTATCTGCCTTTTAACAACCTTATCCAAAATTCTTGAGAAATTGGTTCACAAAAGACTTACTTATTATAAGAATACAGTAGCCAGTTTGGATTCCAACAGGGTGTATCAACAGAACAAGTTATTTTCTCCTTCACCAATCAAATCTTAGTCTTTTAGTAATAAATATTTCCTGTTGGCATCTTCTATGACCTTTCTGACACCTTTAATACTGTTAACTATGAAATCCTCTTAGCAAAGACTGAATATTATGATATAAGTCGACCAGCTGGCTCATGGATTAAATCCTACCCAACTGGACGAAAGTAGATGGTCATGTTGAATAACTCTGAGTTGCACTCTGTGTCATCTAGCTCTACGACTGTGGTGTTCTTCAGGGCTCTGTATTGGCCTGTTTCTCTTCCTCATCTTCGTCAATGAGTTCCCCTTATGTACTAGCTTTAAAACTCATTTTACTCTTTTCACTGATAACACCTCCATCCTCATCAACAAAACTCCCAACCACAATCTTGAGGAATCAACCAGTATTGTCTTTAATGAAGTACTTAATTGGTTTGAAAATAATGGGTTATATTAACAAGACACTGTTTGTTCATTTCCAAGTAATTAAAAAGTGGATGATCAATTAAGTATTAAATGTAATGCTAATGAGTTACTACAAGTTGAATCATCCAAATTCCTGGGTGTACACACTGACATCAATCTAAAATGGTTTTACAACTTCTCAAAAAACTCAGCTCAGCAACATTCACTATTCATATTACTTACATTGTCTATGTCTGAGACACCACAAAAACTGCTTCTTTTAGTTACATCCCAGCCACTTTCCAAAAAAATATTCATTGCCCAAAAGAAAGTTATTAGGATCTGAGTGGAGTCCATCCTAGACATTCTTGTAGAAACGTTTTTAGAACATTAGGGATACTGACAACAACATGTCAATATATACACTCGCTGTTTTATTTCATTAGTCCAAATGAGCAACTATACAAAACCATACCCGCAATACCAGGAGGAAGATGGACCCCCATTATGAATTTAAAAAACTTAGTATTGAAGAAGAAGAAGCCCACTGCATGAGCTACAAGGTGTTCAGTGATCTTCCACCATAACTGAAATCACTTGTCCATGAGCTTCCCAAATTTAAACAACAGTTCAGACACTATTTGATAGATAATTCCTTTTATTCAGTTGAAGAATATTTCAATTGTGTTAACTGTAATTGATTTTTCTTTTAATTAAATCTGATGTACTACTATGCATTATGATAGTTGAAATAACTGTTAACATTACTACGTCTTTTGTGTAGCTATTAAGATCTACCTTTATTTTAACTTTTTTAGGTGTAATTTTGTCTATACCTATTAATGTGTATTTTGCCTTATACCTATATAGCCTCTAGCAAGAGGGTTTTTTGTGTGTTCCTTTTGTATAATTTGTAATAATCTGACATGTCCTACATCCATGCAAATGTCTCACTGTATTGGATTATGGGATCTAAATAGATAACATTTCAGTGGTTACGTATTGTCTCCTGTTGCTAAGATATTGTGTTTTCCAGCCTGCTGCATGCCCAGAAACACTGGAATTATCTATTTACTTCAGTAGGATTATTAGTTTCCATTGTTTAACTTCAGTAGTATTGTGTGGCTAACTGTGTCATATGCTTTAGATAAGTCAATGATACTCCAAAATGCTTTCTTTCTTTTATCCAAGGACTGCAGAATAAATTCTGTCAAAACTGCTGCATCTGTTGATTTCACTTATGGTGCACTTGCTTTGCTGGTGTTATTAAATTATGATTTTCAGGATCACCATCTGCCTAATTAGGTAGCCTTAATTAACTTGGGTGAACAGTATTCAGTAATGGTGTAATTAAATTCTATCACCATCTGCCTAATTAGGTAATCTGACATTTCATCATAGCAACAGACTTTGTTATTTTTAGCTCTTGTATAACTTTTGTTACTCCCCATTTAGTTACTGGATTCAAGCACACAGAGTAGCTTAGTTTATCTACCTCTATGGTATATTGACTTCTTTAGCTATTACTTCCATATTTTAACTTTTCAGTGGTATCAATAGCATAAGTTGTTGGCAAAACTTTTTTATCTCAGATTTTATTACCCATCTCCACATTGTGTCATTTGTTCTGTGTGTGTGAATTTTCCTGTTGCCCCTCTCAGCGCTAATTACTGGATACTCCACGTTGCTTTCATTTTGAAATCTCATTTATTGACTTGGGTTTTACTTGTCCTAGCAACGATTTGTACTGCTTCTGGTGCTTCTTTAGGCTCTCAATAATTTCCATGTGTTTATATTTCTCTTAATGTGGTACTCTGACCTATATTGAAGTAATATTTTAAAATACCTTGATAAGCACTGTACTTTTCATTTGTCTTGTAAAGGGTATCTGCCACTCGATTTTTGTCCCCTGAACAGTGGTAAAATATGGCTGAGAGTGCCTCTTTCTTCATTGTTGTCTTCTGATTGTCCATATACTTCACATAATTGTCTTAAAAAATCATATTCATAGAACCGCTATTGTATGTGAATCACTGACTGCAAAAACAATATTACCATCAAACAGGGTGACTCGGGGCATTTTGGTAGTGTTTTGTTTTGTATTATGTCGGCAACTGTGGGTGGCTATAATTATTTTTTGCAGCTTGAGCAACGTTCACAAGATGGTCTGTTGATGTCTGCAAATTAAAAGATACAGTTTATTATTAGCGTAAGTACAGTTTTAAAATATCTCAAAATCTACATCTATATCTACATTTATACTCCACAAGCCACCCAACGGTGTGTGGCGGAGGGCACTTTATGTGCCACTGTCATTACCTCCCTTTCCTGTTCCAGTCGTGTATGGTTCGCGGGAAGAACGTCTGCTGGAAAGCCTCCATGCGCGCTCGAATCTCTCTAATTTTACATTCGTGATCTCCTCGGGAGCAATATATTCGATACCTCATCCAGAAACACACCCTCTCGAAACCTGGACAACAAGCTAAACCGCGATGCAGAGTGCCTCTCTTACAGAGTCTGCCACTTGAGTTTGCTAAACATCTCCGTAACACTATCACACTTACCAAATAACCCTGTGACGAAACGCGCCACTCTTCTTTGGATCTTCTCTATCTCCTCTGTCAACCCAACCTGGTACGGATCCCACACTGATGAGCAATACTCAAGTATAGGTCAAATGAGTGTTTTGTAAGCCACCTCCTTTGTTGATGGACTACATTTTCTAAGGACTCTCCCAATGAATCTCAACCTGGCACCCACCTTACCAACGATTAATTTTATATGATCATTCCAATTCAAATCGTTCCATACGCAACTTCTTTCTATGTATTCACAATACATTACATTTGTCTATGTTAAGGGTCAGTTGCCACTCCCTGCACCAAGTGCCTATCCACTGCAGATCTTCCTGCATTTTGCTGCAATTTTCTAATGCTGCAACTTCTCTGTATACTACAGCATCATCTGCAAAAAGCCGCATGGAACTTCCGACACTATCTACTAGGTCATTTATATATATTGTGAAAAGCAATGGTCCCATAACACTCCCCTGTGGCATGTCAGAGGTTACTTTAACGTCTGTCAACGTATCTCCATTGAGAACAACATGCTGTGTTCTGTTTGCTAAAAACTCTTTAATCAAGCCACACGGCTGGTATGATATTCTGTAAGCTCTTACTTTGTTTATCAGGTGACAGTGCGGAACTGTATCAAACGCCTCCCGGAAGTCAAGGAAAGTGGCATCTACCTGGGCACCTATATCTAATATTTTCTGGGTCTCATGAACAAATAAAGCGAGTTGGGCCTCACACGATCGCTGTTTCCGGAATCCATGTTAATTCCTACAGAGTAGATTCTGGGTTTCCAGAAATGACATGATAAGCGAGCAAAAAACATGTTCTAAAATTCTACAACAGATCGATGTCAGAGATATAGGCCTATAGTTTTGTGCATCTGCTCGACGACCCTTCTTGAAAACTGGAACTACCTGTGCTCTTTTCCAATCATTGGAACCTTCCATTCCTCTAGAGACTTGCGATACACAGCTGTTAAGAGGGGGCCACGCGTACTCTGTGTAGAATCGAATTGGTATCCTGTCAGGTCCAGTGGACTTTCCTCTGTTGAGTGATTTCAGTTGCTTTTCTATTCCTTGGACACTTATTTCGATGTCAGCCATTTTTTCATTCGTGCGGTGATTTAGAGAAGGAACTGCAGTGCGGTCTTCCTCTGTGAAACAGCTTTGGAAAAAGGTGTTTAGTATTTCTACGCGTGTCATCCTCTGTTTCAATGCCATCTTCATCCCAGAGTGTCTGGATATGCTGTTTCAACCCACTTACTGATTTAACGTAAGACCAGAACTTCCTAGGATTTTCTGTCAAGTCGGTACATAGAATTTTACTTTCGAATTCACTGAACGCTTCATGCATAGCCCTCCTTACGCTAACTTTGACATCATTTAGCTTCTGTTTGTCTGAGAGGTTTTGGCTGCATTCAAACTTGCAGTGAAGCTCTCTTTGCTTTCACAGTAGCAAAGAGAGCTTCACTGCAAGTTTAAACGCAGCCAAAACCTCTCAGACAAACATAAAATAAACAATGTCAAAGTTAGCGTAAGGACCAGAAAACATGGAAAAAATAGTAGTGACTGCTACTTGTTATGATTTAAGAGTGTAAACATAGTTAACCTTTAAATAATAAGCTCACTTACATATTTAATTATTACTAATCTAAGAAAAAAATTAGTAATATTTTGATTTTCAAATTCACAGTAAGCTTGGGATGACTTGTGACATGTTTATTGCACAGAAATCTTACATGAGACTTAATTGAATAGTGCTATATTCTTAAAAATGTATTAAAATGTATTTGTTGTCTCTCATAGTGTTTCCACACACATTAGTCATTATCGGTTATAGAGGTGTGTGTCCAATAGCAAACAACTTTTGCAAGCACTTGCTGAGACATTTACACTAGAACAAAAATCTGTGCAAGTTTACTTCTGCAAGTCACTTCGGAAATTTAATATCAGGAACTTTCTCCAAGTACTTGCAGAAGTTGTTTCCAGTAAAGTTACACCATGAGATAGGAAATTGGAAGTTTACAGTGTCATGGTAAAAAACACAGCAGCTGCCACCATTGTTGTATTATTACATACATCAAAAAACGTTTTGCACCACCTCGGTTCTGAGAGTTCTGGAATCTGTACAGAAAATTGGAATAGAGATCAACATAAACATCATTTCCCCCCTTTTTATTGCTCATGAAAACCACAAATTGCATGTTGTGCCACCATGCAGCGAGACCTTCAGAGGTGGTGGTCCAGGTTGCTGCACACACTGGTACTTCTAACACCCAATAGCATGTCCTCTTGCATTGGTGCGTGCCTGTATTCGTCGTGGCATACCATCCAAAAGTTCATCAAGGCATTATTGGTCCAGATTGTTCTACTCATCAACGGCAGTATTGACCATCTAGGCTTGGTTGAACGACAGACAACACAAGCCATGTACCTCCTCCCTGCTGTTATCACTGGAACTGAGCAGCTGAGCAGCTGTCGGACCCCCTCCATTTAATAGGCGCTGCTCATGCATGGTTATTTACATCTTTGGGCGGGTTTAGTGACATCTCTGAACAGTCAAAGAGACTGTGTCTGTGATGCAATATCCACAGTCAATGTCTATCTTCAGAAGTTCTGGGAACAGGATTATGCAAAACTTTTTTTGATGTGTGTATATCATAACTGGATAGAGGAAAAAAGTCTACCCATCAGGTGGTGACAGGAGGCAAGACATATAGAAGTCAAGGAACTGTGCAAGCAATTTGAGCCAATGGTTCCTTCTTCTGACAGAATGGCTGCAAGTGAAGGAAGAAGGGTGAAGAAAAAGAACAAGCCAGGTTTAGAAAAAGGGGAGTGTTATGGAAAAGTCACCCAGAATCCTACGTCAGAGGAGACTTACTGGATGGTAAGGGATTCTGAGTGACTTTTCTGTAACCCTCCCCTTTTCCTGAACTTCATCAGTCCATTGCCTTTTTCCTTCTTCCTTCCCCTTCAACTCTTCTGCCAGAAAAATTGCACATTTCCTTAACTTTTATTTGTGTTTCCTTCTGCCACTACTTGATGAGTAAATTTTTTTATGTATCCAATTACATTTTCAAAAACTGATTCTTTTCTTTGATCTATTATACAATCAAATGTTTAAAAACAGAATACAAAAATGTGTCAAGCTATACCACCATCAGATGGCCTTTTAATTACTCTTCAATTTCTGCAGACAATGTCTATTATAAGGGGCAATCAAAAAGTGTCCATTCAAAGGCTATACAGTCCAGAATCAATATTCCAATCAGACAAAATCAGCATGAGCATTGAGGCAAACACCCCACCAATGCATCAGGTTGAGCTTCCTGTTTGGTAAAATACTGTGTCCTGCTGCATGAATAAGCCCATAACTCCAGCCTGCACATCCTCATCTGACAGGAATCATTGACCCTTCAGGGTCTTTCCTTTTCTTTTTCTTTCTTTTTTTATTAAAAAAAGGGAAAAAAGGAACAAGGCATGATAATCACATGGGAAGAGATGATCAGGACTGTTGGACAAGTGCTAGAGTGAAACTTCCTGACAGATTAAAACTGTGTGCCGGACCGAGACTCGAACTCGGGACCTTTGCCTTTCGCGGGCGAGCGCTCTTTGCCCGTGAAAGGCAAAGGTCCCGAGTTCGAGTCTCGGTCTGGCACACAGTTTTAATCTGCCAGAAAGTTTCATATCAGTGCACACTCCACTGCAGAGTGAAAATCTCATTCTGGAAACATCCCCCAGGCTGTGGCTAAGCCATGTCTCCGCAATATCCTTTCTTTCAGGAGTGGTAGTTCTGCAAGGTTCGCAGGAGAGCTTTTGTAAAGTTTGGAAAGTTGGAGACGAGGTACTAGCAGAAGTAAAGCTGTGGAGACGGGGCGTGAGTCGTGCTTGGGTAGCTCAGTTGGTAGAACGCTTGCCCGCGAAAGGCAAAGGTCCCGAGGTCGAGTCTCAGTCCGGCACACAGTTTTAATCTGCCAGGAAGTTTCACATCAGCGCACGCCCCGCTGCAGAGTGAAAATCTCATTCAAGTGCTAGAGTGTCTCCCACTTGAGTTGGTCTGTAATAGTGAGGCTGGCCTCCCAGATCGATTGCCGTTTGATGTCGCATCACAACCTACTTGGAACTTGGTGCACCATTACACAACGTAGCTTTTCGACAGACATGCTACCCCATACACATTCTTCTTCCTCTGAAGGATTTCTACTGGTGTTTGTCCTTTAACAGACAAGAAAAGAATAACAGTACTTTGGTCACGTTTGGACACAGCTGGTAATAATGTCGCCACAGTTCACGCCACTTGAATACCGTACTAATCACTTGCCTGCACGTTGGTGTTATATACCCGCACCAGAGTCGCACTACATTACTTATACGCTGCAGCAATGCCATTTTTGATTTCCCCTTATACTTTTATTACAAATATAATGCATTTATGTTTGTGCTAACATAAAAATCAGCTAAAATTTAAAGATCTTTGTACTGCAACTACACTTCCCCTTCTGGTGCAACAAGGTATTTTCTAGATTAATTTTGCACTTCCTTGACTGTTGTGGCCTATTATATGTGTTTAAGGGTTCCACTGGTACACTTGTTTTCATCCATCTACTTCGTGCCATTCACCTTTTTGACACTGACATTTTTGTATTGGTACTGAACACAAGAAACTTCATCAGGTTTGAGAAAAACTTTCAGCAATTGGCAAGTACTTGCAGCAAGGCGCAAGAAACTGTTTCCATTAAATTGTGGAATCTTCATCTGCAAGTTGATGAAGGTTTTCACATGACATAACTTGCAGAAGCAGCTTCTACAAGCAATTTGAAGTTTATATGCTAATGGACACATGCCTTCAGCTTGTTTTTATGTTAGGTCATGTTCCTTTCCATCAGGTTAACGTTATTTGATATTACTTTACAGAACTTTTCTCAGTATAGTTGCTTTAACATGTTGACTGCTGTGTGGCTGCTGGAGGCCACAGCAAAGCCTCACGCCTAATGCCATGTACCTGGCCTGGCGGTGAAACATCCATCACTAAGCATGCAGCAGTTAACATGTTAACACTATATCTTCAAGAAAATGTTACTGTAAACATCTGCTGAGTAACATATTCATCTGTTTCTTGGTCAAGTTATAAAAGCTAGATTCTGTTTTCTTAGTTAGGTTAATAAATGATATCACAGAACTTCAAAATATTTGTTTTTGCCGTATTTTCAAAATAATTTACTGCTAGTATCTAAAGCAAAACATTTTCTGTTGTTTCAGGTGCCTAGAGAGTGTTTTTAAGAAAGTTGGTGGTAGATCTTATCAACTACCTATACAAGGGAAATCTTGCAAATGCTGAGGCTAATGTTAAGGCAAACATTTTGGTTGTAAGGAAAGCCACTGATAGGTATGGCATCCTCAACAGTTCTATTCAGAGATGGGTATCATTGCCAAACTTCTCTCCGTCATATTGAGAAAGACAGATTTGGTAACTGCAACTGAGCGGGGTTTTTCCCTGGCCACAACAGAAGTTAGAACAATTGCGAAACTACTTACACAGACATGGAAGATAAATGAAAAAATAATAACAATATTCCAGGATAAAACTGGATTCTATCACTCCTAAAAAGATACAATCAGATTTTGTCTGATCAATGGCATATGAACACGAAAAGAGTTCATGCTAGAACTGACCAAGGAACAAGTTCAGAAAGTGAAAAATATCACAGCAATTACTCTGACAAAGGTGATCATCTTTCAACTGATGGGAATTACATTGGGCACAGAGTTACTATAAAAACCAGAATAACAATTCAAGACCTATCCATTCAGTGGATGAATTACACAAAGAAAAGTTCATTGCTGTAAGGTTTAACTGTACTTCTGCAAACATTCATAGGGAAAATATTGACCATATGAGATTCCAAAGTGAAAATTACACTTGTGAGAAAGTCTCAAAAGCCATCAAATATCATGCCTTTCCAAAGGAAGGAGACATTCAAGAAGTCTCTGTGGCCCAAGTTCTGGAGGAGTCATTGCCACAGAATAAGTATTCTTTCTTATGTCTATCAGAACATTGGCTTAAACCAGAACAAATACAATACTATGTACCAGAAGGTTATAAATATGGAAACAGTTTTTGCAGATCTCAGTACCGTAATGGTGGTACTGTTATCTATGTTTCAAATGAAATAGAGTGTAGAGAGCTATATCTTAGTTGGGCATGTGTAGTGAAACACTTTGAAATTACCGGGATCATATGTGATATAATGAAACTTATCATAGTATGTATCTACCATTCCCCTGACTCAGATGATAAAACTTTTTTAGATAATTTAGACAGTGTACTCTGCAACATAACGAAATGGAAGCAGTATGTAACTGTAATTGGGGGGAGACTTTAATTCAAGCTTTGATGTAACATGTAAGAAAACCCAGTGTAAATAAGTTACTGAATATGCTAAGGCAGCACAACTTCCATCATGTAAATTCAGAACCAACAAGACTACAAGCGTGCTTGGATAATGCTTTTGTCAACTGTGCTCATGATATGTACTCCACCAAGGTAAAGGAATTTGTTTTCTCAGACCACTCCATGTTAACAGTAGAGTTACGACATTTTATAAAAGGGGATGAGAGCAAGGCTGCACAAAAGTTAACAAAATCTAATACCTTAATATTAACAAAACACAATCTCATAAAACTAACACACCAGCTGAGCATAACAAACTGGGACAAATTATTTCAAAACTGTGATTCCAGTGCCCAAACAGTTTATGAAACATTCCACAATTACTTAACAGGTATTTTAAAAGCCCATCTTGTTCAAAAGAAATACCATAAAACAAGAAAGGGTAAATTTTGGTACACCAAAGAACTGGAGAATCTAAAAAATAAGCTACTGCTGTTGAAGTGCCTTGCCAAAGTAAACAGTTCTAATGAAATTAAGGATCTTGAAAAACTCACTAAGAAACTGTATAAGAAAGAGTTGCAATTGGCGAAACTAAGATACAACACAAATTTCATAAAAAATAGTAAAAACTAATGTAAAACAGCCTGGTCAGTAATTAATACTGTTAAAGGTGAAGTCAGAAACTTCGACAAGACAGTCCCAATACCAGCAGATACATTCAATAAATATTTTGTAAGCTGTGCTGATGATATCAAAAAGTTGATCAGTAAACCCAATGTAACATGTATAGATTATCTGAAGAGAGCAAACCTAAATAATAATAGGGCCAGATCATCATTGAAACACTTCAAAGAGGTATGCCAACATGAAGTTCTTAAAATAGTCAAAGAAATGAAAAATTCAAACAGTACAGATATTTTTAAAATGTCAAACAATCTATTGAAAGAAATCATTCATTACATTGCAGCACCATTAACATATTCTATAAACCTGTGTCTCATAGAAGGGTTTTTTCCTGATCCTCTCAAACTATCCAAGGTAACTCCAGTCTTTAAGAAGGGTGTCAAATCAGATCCTGCAAACTATAGACCAATTTCACTAATTCCAGTACTAGGAAAAGTCTTTGAAGGCATAATATATAAGCAGATGTATGAGTACCTAGAACTAAATGGTATGTTAAGTGCATCACAGTTTGGTTACAGAAAAGGAAGGTCAGCAATACATGCCATAGAGCTCTTAGTCAGAGACATTCTAGCAGCATTTGAGGACCATGCGCACATACAGGTAACCTTATGTGATCTGAGCAAAGCTTTTGACTGTGTTGACCACTCACTTCTGCTCTCTAAACTTGAGTACTATGGAATATGTGATAAAAGTTTAAAACTCATCAAATCGTACCTCAATAAAAGGAACCAGGTGGTGAGTTCAGGAAGTCATCTGTCAAACATACTCGAGGTTCAACACGGAGTGCCACAGGGATCTAAACTGGGACCACTTCTTTTCCTTGTACACATAAATGACTTACCAGGAAATATAGATGTAATGACATATATGTATGCAGATGACACAACTTTTCTATCTGTAAACCATGTACTTGATAACCTTGTAAGTGATATGAAATTGGCAAAAGAAAATGCAACATCATGGTTTAATGCCAATGATCTGCTATTAAATGAGGAAAAGACCCAGAATATGTGGTTCAGTCTATCAAAGACTACAAAAATAGAAAAACAAAAGGCAAAGTTTTTAGGTATTGTACTTGACAACAGTCTAACATGGAACTCTCATGTTGATCACATAGTGGTTAGGTTGTCAAGAGTTATATATTTGTTGAAGAGACTGATGTGTTGTGTGACATTTGAGTATGTAAGGACAGCATACTTTGCCTTTTTTCAATCTGTTTTAAGGTATGGGTTAATACTCTGGGAAAACAGCAGAAAAATAAATGAAATTATGGTGATCCAGAAGAAAGCAATCAGGGTAATGGCTAAGGTAGATAATAGAACACATTGTAAACCATTGTTCATTAAATATAGAATTTTAACAGTAATTAATTTATATATTCTTGACAGTGTTAACTACATGCTTGCTGAACTACCTAATTTAAGTGTAACAAATGAAAGGCATGGCTACTACACAAGAACGTGTACTTCTCTGCTGTTGCCACAAAATAGATTAGCTAAAACTAACAATAGTCATAAGTATATGGCAATTAAAATATATAACAAATTGTCTAAAAATGGGTCAATCAAGCCTGACAAATTATTTATAGATAATGTTCATAACTTCTTGTTAACCAATCCATTCTATTCATTAGAAGAATTTTTAGAAATGCCCAATATCAACTTAAATACACTCCTGGAAATTGAAATAAGAACACCGTGAATTCATTGTCCCAGGAAGGGGAAACTTTATTGACACATTCCTGGGGTCAGATACATCACATGATCACACTGACAGAACCACAGGCACATAGACACAGGCAACAGAGCATGCACAATGTCGGCACTAGTACAGTGTATATCCACCTTTCGCAGCAATGCACGCTGCTATTCTCCCATGGAGACGATCGTAGAGATGCTGAATGTAGTCCTGTGGAACGGCTTGCCATGCCATTTCCACCTGGCGCCTCAGTTGGACCAGCGTTCGTGCTGGACGTGCAGACCGCGTGAGACGACGCTTCATCCAGTCCCAAACATGCTCAATGGGGGACAGATCCGGAGATCTTGCTGGCCAGGGTAGTTGACTTACACCTTCTAGAGCACGTTGGGTGGCACGGGATACATGCGGACGTGCATTGTCCTGTTGGAACAGCAAGTTCCCTTGCCGGTCTAGGAATGGTAGAAGGATGGGTTCGATGACGGTTTGGATGTACCGTGCACTATTCAGTGTCCCCTCGACGATCACCAGTGGTGTACAGCCAGTGTAGGAGATCGCTCCCCACACCATGATGCCGGGTGTTGGCCCTGTGTGCCTCGGTCGTATGCAGTCCTGATTGTGGCGCTCACCTGCACGGCGCCAAACACGCATACGACCATCATTGGCACCAAGGCAGAAGCGACTCTCATCGCTGAAGACGACACGACTCCATTCGTCCCTCCATTCACGCCTGTCGCGACACCACTGGAGGCGGGCTGCACGATGTTGGGGCGTGAGCGGAAGACGGCCTAACGGTGTGCGGGACCGTAGCCCAGCTTCATGGAGACGGTTGCGAATGGTCCTCGCCGATACCCCAGGAGCAACAGTGTCCCTAATTTGCTGGGAAGTGGCGGTGCGGTCCCCTACGGCACTGCGTAGGATCCTACGGTCTTGGCGTGCATCCGTGCGTCGCTGCGGTCCGTTCCCAGGTCGACGGGCACGTGCACCTTCCGCCGACCGCTGGCGACAACATCGATGTACTGTGGAGACCTCACGCCCCACGTGTTGAGCAATTCGGCGGTACGTCCACCCGGCCTCCCGCATGCTCACTATACGCCCTCGCTCAAAGTCCGTCAACTGCACATACGGTTCACGTCCACGCTGTCGCGGCATGCTACCAGTGTTAAAGACTGCGATGGAGCTCTGTATGCCATGGCAAACTGGCTGACACTGACGGCGGCGGTGCACAAATGCTGCGCAGCTAGCGCCATTCGACGGCCAACACTGCGGTTCCTGGTGTGTCCGCTGTGCCGTGCGTGTGATCATTGCTTGTACAGCCCTCTCGCAGTGTCCGGAGCAAGAATGGTGGGTCTGGCACACCGGTGTCAATGTGTTCTTTTTTCCATTTCCAGGAGTGTACGTAAAAATTTATTTTGTAAAATTAATAGGTTAAGTGAACTGACGAAGTCTATTGCATGTAATAATGCTGAATGACTAATAAAGAATCTGAATCTGTGCAAATTAATTCCTATTTTTGTTCACAGTGGTAGTTACTGGTTCCAGTGAAGTGAATTAATACAAAAAAAAATCTGATACCTGAACTGTTTACAAAAAAAAGAAGAGGTATGAAAATTTTTTATTTTTACTTTTATGCACAGAAAATATTTTAAGGCTACAGTACCTAATAAATAGCATAACAATACTTCTTTTGTTTCTTTTTTAACTTCTCAACATTTATTTTAACTTTAATATAATATAATTCACTATCTAAAGTCACCCAGTTGACAGGGTGAATATAGTATTCTGGATAAAATAAACAGGTGTCCCAAATCATGTCATGACTTGGGACACAAAAAAAAGGATAAATACAAAATGGCAGATTTTAAAAGAATGTGAGATACAAAAATGTAGTTTATTGAAACAGACCTACAGATTTTAAAAGAATGTGAGATACAAAAATGTAGTTTATTGAAACAGACCTATGTTTTAATATGCACGTTCTTTTCATACATTGTACAGTTCCCAAGAAAAAAGTCAAAGAAATGCAAAAACTGTCCCAAAGTCACTCTGTTTGATGGCAGTCCATACCTTTTGATTTTGAGCAAAATGGAAAAATATGTTTATCTGTGAGAATACCCTTTTTTTTCTTTCTAAGTTCAATTTCACTTTGTATGATACAGCTACTGGTTATGATACAATTTTCAATGTTATGATCAGCTTATTTAATAATTTTTATACTTTAAGTTGCTGGACATATGTTGTTTCTGGAATAAATTGCTTTGCACAGAAATAATTGTGTGTTACTCATCAGTTGATTTTTAAATTTATTTTTTCCACACAAAAACTATTATTGTAAAGTAACTGAAAAGCTTTTTGACACCAACTCGTAGTTAGTAAACCCAGCCAGTTAAATGGCAAGGTTAGTGAAGTATTGATTGTCCGCGTGTTTCTTGTTCACTATCTACTAAAGGCCAGTTTATACATTGCTCTATAAAAGCATATGCGTTCTTCAGGTATGTAGGACCCAAATTCCTTGAGGTTGTCTGATTTCTTGCAGATGACCAAATGTAAGTTGTTGTCATGCCTTCGTATGAATCATTATATAACGTCTTAACTGCTTTGTGTTTTTACATTAGAATTCACAATATCCAGTGATTTATGGTGCTATGCGACAAGTTCATTTATTTGGATAAAAGCATATGGGGCGTGAAGAATGCAAAATTAAATGCTGAAATTGGTTGCTTTCAGAATAAAATAAAATATCTTAAACTATACGGCTGTTGGTATAGTTTTTTGACACTGAAAATGTAATTGAAGTCATTCTTTGAACATTTCGAGATAAAATTCATATTTAATGTTACCTGCTGGGGGGAGTACCTTTTTTGAATTGCTCATGCGACTATATAACATAAATATAGATAAAAAATCTACTCACCAAGCCGTGACAGAACACACACATAAAAGACAGTTGTAATTGGCAAGCTTTTGGAGCTGGTGGCTCCTTCTTCAGGCAGAAGAGTTGAAGGAGAAGGAAGAGGGGTGAAAGCAGGGGAGACTCGCCGTATGGTAAGAACTGACCTGTGGCTCTTGGTGACTTTCCTGAAATCTACCCCTTTTCCTAGACGTCTCCAGTGCTTTTCCTTCACCCCTCTTCCTTCCCCTTCAACACTTCCACCTGAAGGCGGAGCCAATGGCTCTGAAAGCTTGCCAATTAAAGCCATCCTTTATTTGTGTGTTCTGCTGCTGCTTGGTGAGTACATTTTTTGTCTACGCGATTAAATAATTTTGTCAATAACTGATTGATTTTGATGTTATGTTTTATTTCATAATATAACTGGATAGATAAAATACCTACTCACCAAGTGACAGTAGGATAATACACACAGGAAGAATATGGAAATGTGCGAGCTTTTGGGGCGTCAAAGGAAAGGGAAGAAGGTGAAGGGAAAAAGCTCACGAGGTTTAGGAAATGGGAAGTGTTATGGAAAAGTGACCCAGACCCCAGGTCAGAGGAGATTTAATGGTCAGCATGAGAAGGAAAGGATGATCTCCTGCCTAATTCTTAAAGCATTCTTTCTTAATCCTTTCTGATGAGTTTTTGCACCCTCTCTGTGCCCATGGCCTTGAAAGGGGGGGCGGGCTACCTCTCCATGGAGAAATATGTCAGAAACACCTGGAATCTTTCCCTTGTGAGCACCGAGTATCATCCCAGACCTCAATCTGGACTTAATAGTGACTTTAAGTCCAACACATATTGACACTGACTCCAATCACAGTAAACTACCTTTCCTAAAATCTGGATGTTGTTCTGATGAAGTTTTCAGGACACCAGCCGCATATTCCATATCTGTGGATACTGACACTTCGATTGACGATGCTTCCATTCACAGACATTGAAGAAGCACAGGCAGAAAATTCTTGTGAAACTGCTGTAGACATGAATGTGAAAAGGCAAAGGGACTCCAAAATGCAGGAATATCTTACATGGACAAGAACAAGAATAAAACACAACATATATCAACAATATGAAAAGGATACACTGCTACTCACCACACAGTGGAGGCGTTCACTCAAAGACACACACAATGAAAAGACCACTAAACTTTTACATTTTGTACAGAAAAAGTCCTTCTTCAGAAGCAGAAAACACACTTTCACACAAGCATGGCTCTTAACACACACGGCTACTGTCTATGGGCACTTGTGCCCAACTGCGCGCTGCCTCTGCATCTGATCAGGACAGTAACATGGGTTGGTTGGTAGGGATAAGGAGGCTGTATAGGGTGGTGAGGAGGAGGAATAGCAGGTTGGGGTGGGAGAAGCAAGCTGTGGGAATGAGTAGGAATGTACTGAGGACAGCATGCAGAATTAGGAGGGAGGCTGTGCTGGGTGAGGAGAAAGGGGTTAGTGGACAGGAGAGATATAAAGAAAGGGAAAAGATTGTAGGTAAATTGATGTAATAGAAGACAAGCATAGTGCTGGAGTGGGGGCAATGAATTGGATGAAAGACAGTGACCAGCAAAGGTTGTGGCCAGGACAGATATTTTGTAGGGATAGTTCCTATATGCACTATTTAGAAAGGCTGGTGTTGGTAGGAAGGATCCAGATGGTACAGGCCGTGAAGCTGTCACTGAAGTGAAGCACGTTGTGTTGGGCAGCATATTCACCAGCTGGGTGGTCCAGCTGTCTCTTTGCTACAGTTTAGTGATGCCCATTTATGCGGACAGACAGCTTGTCACGTTGCCATACCCACACAGAAAGCAGCACAGTGATTGTAGCTTAGTTTGTACATCACACGCTGTTAACACAAGTAGCTCTGCCTCTGAAGACAAGAGATGCCTGTGACAGGACTGAAGTAATTGGTAGTGCGGGGATGCATGGGACATGTTCTAAAGCTACATCTATTGCAAGGATATGAACCCTGAGTGAAGGGCCTAGGAGAAGGGTTAAAGTAAGGACAGACAACAATATTACATAGGTTCGGTGGATGGCAACATACCACTGTAAGAGGATTGGGGAAGCTAGGGGCAAGGATATTCCTCATTTCAGCGCATGATGAGAGGTAGTTGAAACCCTGGCATAAAATGTGATTCAGTTTCTCCAGTGTTGGGTGGTAATGAAACATGAGAGGAGTGCACCTTTGTGGTTGGACAATGGAGATGTGGGTGGCAAGTAACTAGAGAGACAAGGCATGAGAGATCTGTATCTGCACAAGGCTGGGAGCACACTTATGGACTGTGAAGGTATCTGTGAGATCTCTGGCATATCTGGAGAGTGACTGCTTATCACTACAGAGGTGATGTCCACAGAGGTGGCTAGTCTGTACGGATGGGACTTCTAAGCTATGGAATACATATCAGCTGTAGAATTGGAAGTATTGTAAGATGTTGGTAGGTCTGATGCAGATGGAGGTACTGATGTAGCCATCCCTGAGGTTGATGTCAACATAAAGGAAGGTGATCTGTTGGGTTGAAGAGTGCAAGGTGAAGTGAGTGGGTGTGAAGGTAATAAGGTTCTGGAGGAATATGGATAAGGTGTTTTCATCAGCGGTCCAGTCACAAAGATGTCATCACACAATACCACAAGATTTCACTGTCACAGAATTTGAAATGATTTTCACTTGTGAAATTTTAAATTAAGAATTGATCTAAGTTCAAGAGTAACAGAAAGATTCACAAGTAAAACATTAGAAGGGAAAATGATATTCATTACTCTTTAACAAATCTACCTATGTCACAAAAGGGGTAAAATACACAGCTATAAAGATCTTCAACAATCAATCCATCAAAATAAAATGTCTGGCACATAGAATTTAAGTGTTTTCAAATTTAAATTAAAGACAACTACTCCTAGGTCAGCGAGAAATTCTTCCATAGAAATCATCAGTCATTTAAAAAATTGTAAATGGCCAGCATGTAACCACATAGGCATAAATATTATTTTTAACATTTTTTTTGTTGTATATAAGTGTTCTGGAAGAGGCCAGCATGTACCACACAGGCCTCAATGGCGTTTTTCGTTTTGTATAAGTGTTCTATGTTTTTTCTGTTGACACATTTCACATCATAACACTTACCATGAATGTGATCTATGGAACAAGTAACTAAGGGACTTCGAGTTTCAAACTGTCAGTTGCAACTGAGACCACAATTTACCTTCCACTTTTTGCAGAGGGATGCATTTATGTCAAGTTTACGTAATGTGATAATGTCCAGCTCCGATGAAATGAAAATTTATTCAATTTATGTTATTACATATTGGTACAAATTGCACATAAGAGATACTAACACAAGTAGAGGTGTCTCTAAACATCTAACATTTGAAGTTATTTTTTAGTTTTATCTCCATCTGTAATCAACAGAACATGTATTGGAGGCGAAAACACAACACTGCCACATTATGGTTCTGACACAAAAAATATTAAGCATTTAAAGAATATCATTTAATGATGTTCATTACGAATTCTGCTAGGGTAAAAAGTCCAGTAGCCCCTCATGGGGAACATCACGCTCCTTCTAAACACATTTTAAGCTTTTACTTGTGATCATTTTCTTTTTTTCAGAACAAGAACTTTTATTTTGTGTTAGTTCACTTAATTCTCCAAATGCTGTGTTATTCAAGTCCTTGTGCAAAATATGACATTACAATCAGCAAAATTATACTAAATAACAAGTAATTTTGAAGCTTCTTTACGCTGATCTTTCCGTTAGTCTGCAACTGAATAAACAGCAATATGATGTTTAAAAGTGAAGACTATATGGCTAAGTCAAGTCAGGTTTCTATTGCAGATGCCATAAATGTACTACCCCCTTGTATTTACACAGCACTGAAATACTTATTAAGCCTGACCTTTTTTGGATTTTTTTAGATGATGATAATTGGGTAAAACTTTAGTTAAATAGTCTAATTGCAGCGTCTGAGTTGGCGGTCTGTCCAATTGTTGCCGGCGAAGGCATTCCTTGCCATAAATTACAGTATTTTCGGGCAACACTTCGGAGCATGTCAGCGTACAACCTGCTCCAATAATACATCCGTTTGTTATCTCTACATCATGGCTTACAAACGATTTAGCTTCCAAAATGTTGTTATCGCCGATCTTCCTAGCTTCCGAGTGACAGTCCACTTCGAATACGTTGTTGGAACCAATGATAAGAACAGGTGTTGAGGAGGAAGTGCTTCCAGGTATAATCTTGTTGATAATCCGTGCTTGTTCTTCAATCAAATTGTTTTCTCCTATTATTATGGGCCCAGCTTCTGCTATAATCGACGCTCTTGGGTGTATTATTGTCATGCTTCCAATTGTAATGTCACCTTTCAGCTCGCACTCATTACACACAACAGCCCCAGGCGCAATTTTAACGCTGCTTTTCATAGACATGGCTTTACACTGACTGTAGTGTAGGACTTAATGATGCCATACACTGTCTTCCAAACGCGAATAGCCTAAAACATCAGATCTTCTTTGAAGTCCCGTACCTTGCAGCCTGCAGATTTATAAACATTGCAACGACAATACGACATATTACGCTACCCAAAGATGATAGGAGATACCTAAGGAAAAAAAGATGGAAAAAACATTTTGCACATTATTATTTATGTCGTAATGATCCAAATGCCTTTCTTTATTCAGATACATTGATTTATCAAATGAATTGCACTGTAATTCTTTACAGAAGGACCACTAAAAATCTAAAATAAAATACAACACAGTCAAAGATGTTACTTGCTAGATGACCAGAGTGACAGTTCTTTTAAAATATATGATACGAGGTGGTGGCGTTAGTAAACACCAATACTAATAGTTTGTTGACTTCGAAATTTAGATGTCGCATTTCGAAAAAGGTATTGATGGAGGACAATTAATTGCTCTTGTAGCCTTTTCCATGTCCCCTTCCCAATTTTATCTTATAATATTTTTAGTTTGAAAATGTTTATTATATAGCTAATTTCAACCCATTCAGTTACGTGTGGAACTGTAAAATTGATGGTTCTATTCAGTTAGTCGGTTTTACTTATGCACTCTTGATGTGAAATAAATGTAGTGACATAAAGTTAATCTTTATTTATTTTACTTTATTTAATCTGTGTAGTTTGTTCCCCTTTACTCATTCGTAGTTATTTGCATGTTTCGTGGATCTTAGGCGGTCTCTTTCTGTGATGTGGAACGGGATGAATTATATTGTAATACACATTCTCCGTGAAAAACTATTACAACATGTTGACGATTTACATGAATGGCAAGAGTTACCTTTTTTCCGATATAGTGGACTATACTTAACTATGCGAAGTTGTTCCTCTGTTTCCTCTACGCAACTGAATGCAACGAACTATTCAACTAAATGCAACGAAATAGTTGCCAGAATATTTTGTTTTCCTTTGAAAGGAAAAATAAATTTTGTCATCCAATTTTTCGGTAGCTGTCATAATGATGTAAAAGCCATTCCTTGTCATTTCAACGAAGGGCCCCAGCTTGTAGTCTCAGATTTGGCCGAAATTTAGCACGCGAATGCTACCATGTGTGGAATGCTCATGTACAAAGTATTAGGTTCCCCTGAGAATTATTTCCAGAATTATAGCTTACGAAAGAAGATGGTGTGACTCAGAAAATGCAATGCGCATTTGGCAATCGATCTTCAGAGCTTAATATATTAGTAACCATTACTCACAGTCCAGTGAAATTTGAACCCCTAATAACATCCACTTAGTGAACACACTGTGCATCAAAACACAAACAACATATTTCTGAGGGAATTTTTTTAAAAAAAGTCAAAATGTGATAAAAATGTAATGTGTTGAAAGATCCATATTGTAGGTGCCTGCGATGCCAAATATAATTCACTCAATAATCGGATAATTTTTTTTTTCTAGTAAGCTTGATGTGGGCTAAACACACACACACACACACACACACACACACACACACACACACACACACAGAGTTACATGTGGAGGAAAATACAAAAAAATTACAATATCACTGAAAAGACGTCGATCTTCAAAGTGTGGTAGCACAGAAGGGATAAGTGATATCCAAGTCAAATTTCATAGCCTGCATAATTAGACCTTAATGTAGTATGTCTCAAAACGTCAGTGTTTTATTGCAAGGTACAACAAAAATTGACAAATGTGTTTGGGGACATGACCATTGTTGCAGAACACAATTTTGAAAAAAAAAATCCCCCTCCACCATTGTTTAGAACTAAGAAATGACTTACAGGTAGATTAACAGTCTATCATTAATTTTTATTGCACCTTAACTGTCAAAAACCAGTCACCTGTGCTTAGAGCAGAAGTTTTCCCACGCTGTAGCTACTGTTCTCTGTACATGGCGTGGCAAATTGTACTGACTACCTGACACATTAGTAGAAACCGTAAATGTCATAAGAAAATGTTCAGAAGCAATCCAACACATTTCAAATGTGTCCAGTGAAATTATCTTACTGGTCCTGCTGGTGCCATGAAGTTCACTAATACATCACATTCTGCTTCGCAGCACTCTGTGACTCATCCTAAGAACCATTTGTCATCATAAATAGCAACAACACAGCAACATGGTTGTATATTGCCACTTGTGTTTCTGAATCAAGTGTTAGACACACTGTGAAGACATGCTGCGCACGAACCTATAATTGTAACTGGACAATCTGCTCAGCTGCACAACAGAGTCAACTGGAGAAAAGCGATGATGGCTCCTTATGCCTGCAATACTTTTAATTCATACCAGTCTGCTTTTTAGCAAGTCTTCATCAGATTCACCTCATCTTTTGTAACGTAAAATGGTTGTATGCTGGAGATATTTTTCTGTATACAGGTAAGTAATGAAGAGGTGTTAGAATGTGGCATTTGTAGCATGCTGCAGACTGGCTTGTGATGCCATGCACTTAATGGTAGCATCAGTAGTGTCATATAAATTTTTATCATAAGTTGTTGCAAAAAAAAAAAATCTGCAGAAAACTGAAAATAATGGTAATGCACTCATAAATTTTTGAGATTTTTATAACTTTTGTACTGGCTAGCTGCCCCATCACTGACGTATTTTGCAGAATGTATGTGAGGCATCTTGTTTTTAACATATGCTATGACAGAGCAGATACAGGCATGAATTGTAATGGCATCATGAATTGCACAATCACTAAAGACATAAATTCATGGCTGACGCACCGCCTGAACCACTTCTATAGTTAATTGCAAATGGTTGGAGAGTTGCTTGGCTGGTATCCCAATGATATCCTTGAATGTCTTGCACTAGAAGTGCATAAATTTTCAGAAAAGTTTGGTGTTATGATAATTGCATCTTGTTTCAAGTCATCCTTACAAAACTGGTGATGTGCAGATTACACTATTACTGTAAAGCTATGTGCGTTCAATTAGTCTGTTTTTACCACAACACAGTTTAACAAAATCTTCCACTATACTTTGTTTTGTTTAAAGTGTTGTGTGACCCATGTGATTCCATTGTTTATAAAAAGTAAGTAGATTGTCTTCCATAAGGAGCTCATCATACAGTTTATTATTCAGGTGTTGTGCAGTTTTTTTCTTACCTGTACACTTCTCATGCCTGTGTATCATGCTCTGGTAGGAAAGTGATGTCACACACTAGCATTTTCATTGCATCTTTGTAATCCAGAATCCTTTATAGCAGCAAACATCAAGTTAACATTCTGATGGCTCTCACATACACACATATTGTGTGTGCCCCCTGCATTTATAGGCACAACCCATTTTGGCTGAAGATTGAAAAAGACAGTAGGCCTAAACACACTTTGGTGTTAGGATACTTTTCCTTGAATGTTACACACAGTTCAGAATAGCAAGAGTATTTTTTGCATCTGCACATGGATTTATCTCATTTTTACCATGACATATTCTTTCTTGGCCGGCATTATTCTACTGTAGTCAACATATTTGTGAAACACTAGCACCTCTATTTCTGAACTCAATTGTATACTCTGAGCCTGTTGAAATTCTGGAAGCACTCCTAGGGTTGCTTTAACTTTCCTGGCTTGCTTTATCTTGTATGTAGAAACATCAAATTCCTTTACAGTGTGCTCAGTGGACCAGCCGGAAGGTGGAAGGATAAGAACAGCTACTTTTTTCGTGAGTGTGAATTTGACACAATTTTCTATCAAATTATGCACAATTTTGTCCAAATCGGAGCACTTCTGGAATAATTTCTGTTCCTTTGGAGCAAATAGTTCTTCCTCTTCCACCATTAGTATCTGGCATATCCATTTCAGCTTCTTTAGCTTTCTTCTACCATAACTGGGCCTATCTCTCTTCCCAGTGCTCTATGTCTTCATGGGAAACAAACCAAGAGCAGTTACCGAAGTATTTACCTGCCCAACTGCTGTGGTTGAAGGTGGCTGATACTCGTCTTCACTGTCATGTACATTATCTGAATATTCTTCAGTTTTTAGTAGTGTAGCACACCTTGAACATAACATTTCCCCTGGGTTCATGTTCAGTTGTTTGCGCTGATTCACTTTCGGTACTAATTTTATATCAGCTTCTCAAAGGCTACACCTCACTGTCTTCTTATGGAACCAAAATGGGTCAAAACAACTTCTTTGATAGGGAAGAATGCATTTACAGAAACACTTTCATATGACAATAGCAGACACTCGTGTTCCCTGGAACTGTACTTCTCGCTCCCATGGGGTGCATCTCAAAACTCCATCACAACAAATCTTTGTTTCATTCGTCCAGATCCTGTAAAAATTGAATGCCGCATTTAGTTCTATATGTTGTTTAATGACATTCAGATCCTTGTGCCCTACCAATACTGCAACTTGTTTGAACAAAAGCACCACCAGCACACATTTCTGCCTCCCTTCTGCCTTTACAACACTAGTGACCATTTTGAACTAAAATTTTGGAAGCATGAGTAACCTGTGAAGTTTGCTTGTTTGCTTTATTCTTCCTGCCTCAATGACTCATACTGTTTCTAAACACTTCCATTGTTAACTTCCAGTTCCCAAGTGGTTCCTATTAGTTGATGCAGCATTATTTGAAACAAGAAATGAATCTCATCAGGTAAGGAAGACTACAGCTGTCTGCATCATCATCATCATCATCATCATCATCATTGCCGGCCGGAGTGGCCGTGCAGTTCTAGGTGCTACAGTCTGGAACCGAGCGACCACTCCGGTCGCAGGTTCGATTAGTGCCTCGGTCATGGCTATGAGTGATGTTCTAGGCGACTGATGACGTCAGAAGTTAAGTCACATAGTGCTCAGAGCCATTTTTGAATCATAATCATTATTAATTGCTAAATCATGTTAAAACAAATGGAGCCAAATATGTGTCTTGTCAGCTTTAATTGTAGACTAATGCCTTGCAATAAAACGTTGAAGTTGTGAGGCATATTGCATTACAGTCTACTTATGCAGTGTAAGAAATTTGGCTATGGTGATTTTTCAGTCTTTTGTTTATTTTTCTGTGCATGTAACTCGATATGTGTGAAAGATGTGGACATGATGTGTTGTGTCTGTGTTTAACCACATTGGGCTTACTAGAAAACAATATTAGTCTCTTCTTGAGTAAATTATATTTGGCAAGGCACAGCAGGCACCTACAATATGGATCTTTTGACATTTTATATTTTCCCTCAGTAATATGTTGTTGTTTCCTAAGTGGATGTTACTAGGTGTTAAAAAATTTCACTGGACTGTGAGAAATAGTTCCTAAGTTATTAAGTTTTGAAAATGGCTCTCCGCCGGCCGGAGTGGCCGTGCGGTTCTAGGCGCTGCAGTCTGGAACTGAGCGACCGCTACGTTCGCAGGTTCGAATCCTGCCTTGGGCATGGATGTGTGTGATGTCCTTAGGTTAGTTAGGTTTAATTAGTTCTAAGTTCTAGGCGACTGATGACCTCAGAAGTTAAGTCACATAGTGCTCAGAGCCATTTGAACCATTTTTTTTAAAATGGCTCTGACGATTTACTGCCAAATGTGCGTTACATTTTCTGGATCCCATCACCATCTTTCACAAGCTATAATTCTGCCACTAGTTCTCAGGGAGACGTAATTTTGTACATGAGTGTTCCACATATGGTAGCATTAGTGTGCTAAATTTCAGATAAACCGGAGACTATGAGCTGGAACATTTTCTCAAACTGGTTGAAGTGACTGGAATGACTCACATGCAACTCCTTTATTACCTTTGACAACTGCAGCGGCTAGTTTATAAACATGCAAAATACTGATATGAAGTATTTATTCACGTATGAAATTTGTTATCAACAATCCATCTAAGTTTGAGAGCTACAGAGATATTTAAAACTACAACACCACAAGGGAAAATGATCTGCACTACGCTTTAATGAATATAACTACACTACTGACCATTAAAATTGCTACACCATGAAGATGACACGCTACAGATGTGAAATTTAACTGACAGGAAGAAGATGCTGTGATATGCAAATGATTAGCTTTTCAGAGCATTCTCACAAGGTTGGCGCCGGTGGCGACACCTACAACGTGCTGACATGAGGAAAGTTTCCAACCGATTTCTCATACACAAACAGCAGTTGACCGGCATTGCCTGGTGAAACATTGTTGTGATGCCTCGTGTAAGTAGGAGATATGCGTACCATCATGTTTCCTACTTTGATAAAGGTCGGATTGTAGCGTATCGCGATTGCGGTTTATTGTATCGTGACATTGCTACTCGTGTTGGCCAAGATCCAATGACTGTTAGCAGAATATAGAATCGGTGGGTTCAGGAGGGTAATACAGAATGCCGTTCTGGATCTCAACAGCCTCGTATCACTAGCAGTCGAGATGACAGGCATCTTACCTGCATGGCTGTAATGGATCGTGCAGCCACGACTTCATCCCTGAGTCAACAGATGGGGATGTTTGCAAGACAACAACCATCTGCACGAACAGTTCGACGATGTTTGCCGCAGCATGGACTATCAGCTCAGAGACCATGGCTGCGGTTACTCTTGACGCTGCATCACAGACAGGAGCGCCTGCGATGGTGTACTCAACGATGAACCTGGGTGCACGAATGGCAAAACGTCATTTTTTCCCCCCCCAGATGAATCCAGGTTCTGTTTATAGCATCATGATGGTCACATCTGTGTTTGGCGACATCGCGGTGAACACACATTGGAAACATGTATTTGTCATCGTCATACTGGCGTATCACCCAGTGTGATGGTATGGGGTGCCATTGGTTACACGTCTCAGTCACCTCTTGTTCGCATTAATGGCACTTTGAACAGTGGTCATTACATTTCAGATGTGTTACAACCCGTGGTTGTAACCTTCATTCGATCCCTGCGAAACCCTACATTTCAGCAGGATAATGCACGACCACATGTTTGCAGGTCCTGTACGGGCCTTTCTAGATACAGATAATGTTCGACTGCTGCCCTGGCCAGCACATTCTCTAGATCTATTGCCAGTTGCAAAATGTCTGGTAAATGGTGGCCGAGCAACTGGCTCGTCACAATACACCAGTCACTACTCGTTGATGAACTGTGGTATCGTGTTGAAGCTGCATGGGCAGCTGTGCCTTTACATGCCATCCAAGCTCTGTTTGACTCAATGCCCAGGCGTATCAAGGCCGTTATTACAGCCAGAGGTGGTTGTTCTGGGTACTGATTTCTCTGGATCTATAATCCAAATTGTGTGAAAATGTAATCCCATGTCAGTTCTAGTATAATATATTTGTCCAATGAATACTCGTTTATCATCTGCATTTCTTCTTGGTGTAGTAATTTTAATGACCAGTAGTGTATTTGATGACTTACACATGGAAATAAAATGTCTGGCAGGTAGCAGAAGTGTTATCAAATGTAGATTAAGATGTTTCTCCTTAACAGCTCCTCCTACACATAGAAGAATTATTGAGTAGAGTTAGTCGTAAAAAAACTGTGAATGGGCACAATGTTCATATAAAATTTCTGTTTTTGTTTGTTGTATACAAGTTTTCTACATTTTTTTCTGTTGCCATGTTCCAAATTATAAAATTTATTGTGAATTTTATCTATGGAACAAGGAACTAACTGACTATATGCATGGAAAAATGGGTAAAACTGAGATCAAGGAAGATCAGTTTGGTTTTCAGACAACTACAGAAATTCACAAGATTGCTACTGATCCTATGACTTAACTTAGAAGATAGGTTGCAGAAAGGCAAACCTATGTTCACAGCATTAGTATCTTTAGCGAAGCTTTTGACAATGTAAGTTGGTCTACACTCAGAAACTTTGAAGATAGCAGGAATAAAATACAGAGTCTGAAAGGTTATTTGCAACTTTTACAAAAACCATTCTGCAGTTGTAAGAGTTCAAGTACATGAAAGAGAAGCAGAATGGAGTGAGATAGGGTTGTGGTTTAAACCCTGATTTTTTCACTCTTGTTTATTGAGCACGCTGTGAAGAAGACAACCAAGCAGAAATTTGGCAAGGGAGTTAAAGTTCAGGGACAAGAAATAACAACTTTGAGGTTTGCCAGTGATATTGTAATTCTGTAATAGATGGTTAGGGGCTTGGAAGAGCGGTTGAAGGGAAGGTATAATATCTTGAGAAGAGATTATAGGAGGAACATCAAAAAAGTAAAACAATGGTAAAGAAATTTGGTCAAATTAAATCAGCTGACCCTGAGGAAATTAGATTAAGAAATGAGAGACTAAAAGTAATAGATGCTTGTTGCTACTTGTACAGAAAAATAACTGACAGTGGCAAAGGTTGAGAGAATACAATCAGCAGACTGGCAGTGGTAAGTAAAGCATTTCTGACCCAGAGGAATTCGTTAGCAGCTAATATAAATGTAAGTGTTAGGAAGTTATTTCTGAATTTATTTCTGTGGAGTGTAGCCATGTACAGAAATGAAATGTGAACTGTTAGCACTTCACACAAAAAGAGATTGGAAGTTTTTTTTGATGTGTGGTACTAGAGGAGAATGCTGAAGAACAAATGGAGAGATCAAATAACTAATGAGAAGCTACTGAATTGGATTGGGGGAAAAAATTATGGCACATTGTGTCCCAGGGAATTGTGCTAGGACATTTGCTGTTCATGTTTTATATCAGGCCTATTCAGGATGTAGTTATGAGTTCTCACTCACCACCCGGGTGGAGAGCGCTTACAGGAAAATGGGATGGGCTGGTCAGACATCATTATGTAGCACAGGGAAAGTGCAAACTGAGTACTGCCTTTAGAGGAATGACCCTGTGGTAAGTTCTCTGTTGCCCTATACATAAGCATATGTAGTTGCTGGTGTAGTGCTTGAAGTGGAGAGTAGCTGTTTTTCAATTGATGAAAAGCAGTGTTTTGCTGGGTTAGGAACTTAAAAGGGAAGGTCAGATGCACCATTGTAAATATACAACATTAGTGCATGACTACACAGCCATGTTTAAAACGACCTACAGTGTTACAGGGAGTCACATGATAATTTTGTAATAAAAAAATCACAACTTCACAGGTTTGCAGATATGGTTATGTCATCGGTTGGATCTATATACTTGTGCGAGTAATTTTCTTCCACCGTGATGGGAACGAAAGCTAGCCACAGGAGCTCACTTGCAGATTACAACTTAAAAACGTAACGTGGAATCAGCAGAAGGAGATACCAGACATTGATGCTACAGTGAAAAACAGAAATATAGAATTCAGTGACATCCAGTATATTTGTGTTTAATATGTGAGTAAAATAGTCACAAAATACAAGTTGATGACAGTTTAAACTTTGACTAAAACAACATTTATCATAAGACTGTGCCAGTTGTAAGCAGCAACAAGTTTTGAACCAACTGTCTCTAGTTCTTTTCCTCATCAATTAAAAGAAATTAAGTTTTGTTGCATTGTCATTTCTCTTCAGTGCAACAGTCTTAGGAAAAAATTGTTATGAAATTCCCTAAGTAGCCAGTGCGAAATGATACATCTCTGTAGAACTAACATTAGCAACTGTAGAACAGACGCATTGACAATAGTTTTTTGTGTTGAGCTGCTTTGTCCCATTTCCTCCTACCCTACCAACTCCATCAACTTGCTGTGAGCCAGCCCATTGCTCACTGCTGAAGCACGAGTGTAAGCCAGCTTGAATGAGCAGATTGGTGAACAGGCCTTCTAATGCTTTGGACGACTTAAAGTGGCGAAGTGTGTCCGTAAACTCCCACCCCTTTAACGATGAGACTTACTTGAGATGGTCAGCCGACTTCCCTTGCTGGTTAAGTTGCTGCTGCAACCTTCTTTTCTCTTCTTCTCCAAAGTATATTTGCTAGTAACACGAATTTCTCAAAATAATAGATAGGTCCTCAAATGAGAAGTAAGAAAGGAAATAAATCGAAATGGTTGCTAAGATCGAAGAAGAAAAAGAAGATAGCCCCCAATACAGGAAACCCTTCCCATCCCCTTTCCCCAGGATCCCTACCTTGCCGGTACTTGAGTGAGAAACCAGGGGAGGTTTGGTGTTAAATCATCTCCTACAGAACGAACATTCCCACCTTCACTCTTGAGGTCCCCGAAGAAAATCTTAGCAACCCTATGGAAATGGCAAGTGATGAAGAATTAGTCACACTTGTTCGCGAGGGTTGTTTGAAAGGTGTGGTGTGTGTTTTGTGTTAATCGTGATTTATGCGTTCTCGCAAACCATACTCTTATCCATCCAATATTATATGTTCTGCTAACATAATATTTACTTCCGTTCATTAAGACAAATATGCGTTAGGAAATATAAATTTGAACTCCAGCCCGACTATGGAGGTACATCTGTCAAAGAGTAACGCAGTTGTCCTAAGGCCAGTTCAGTGAGGACGGAAACCTTGTGTAGATCAAAAAAGGCAAAAGCTGGCTTGACTATATTCAGAGATAATTCTTAGTTACAAATTTAAGAAAAAGATATTCATGACTCTTTACAAACCGAGTTTTACAGATTTAAGAAAAGTTTTAAAGTGAAATTTAGAAAGGGGTTCTAACCGTGCTTAAGTATTGAAGATCTATTCTAATTCGTGGGTGAAGTCCAGTACTTAAATATTTGAGAGGTCACAATAGGTGTGGAAACTTAAGTACATCAGACTTAAGACTAATCCCGCCTTAGGTGCGGCCTTAATTATGTCAGACCGGTGGGGGAGGTTTGGAGTTAATTTAGGATCTATTTTGTTATTTCATTCATCTCCGTGCCCTGACAGCACACTGCACACGCACGGCTGCCAGTGGCTGGTGCACCACACACGCAGGCGGGTCACACATAGCCGAGCTTCTCCCCTCAGTCCGTCCTGCAGCAGACGTCACTGGGGTGTCGCGGCAGATGGGTGTGGCTTCCCGCGATGGCTGGAGATGGCTGGGCAGTAGGCACACGTTAACTCCATAATGATATCATGCAGTATGACATTGGATTAATTGCATTGTTAATCTGTTCCTCTGTTAAGACTGTAGCACAGTTGTACCATGATGCTAGATGTATATATAATGCTGCCACTGGTGGTTGCAAGAGATCAGTCTTTCTCCCTGATGCTTTTAATGAAATATTGTCTTTTTTGGGTTTACTTTTGTATCAAGATTGTTTTGTAATCATGTGATTCAGAGTCTGTTACAGCCCCTTTACATGCTGGCAGTTGACACCAGAATTCATGTATAGAACTAATATATAATGTTCATATAACAAGCACAGTCACTTCTTATTTTGTCTAGTTTGTTTAGTAACACAGTTCTTAGTTTCACAATGTGCTATATATGCATCTCATCCAGAACTGTCATCAGCAACTGCTGGTCTCTATTAGCGGAACATACAAGGTAAATTGCAACAGTTATTAGCGACATCGCTGTAGGATATGTAAGTCATTGTACACTCCACGGTCATTCCCAGAGGCTTCCTCCTGGATGGCAGACAGTGACCAGTAAATGCACCCAGCTGCTTGCTGTGTGTTACTGTCAGGTGTTATGTGCGCATGAGATGTTGCTGTGCCATACTGCTGTCAAGGCTCTGAAAATCACGTTACCGGTATTGGTGTGAGATAGTAATTGATTGTGAGGTTCAAAATGACAATTGTTTTGGCACTGATAAAGCTGATGCCAAGGCTTTGTGCCTTTTCAGTGTGAAAACCCCCCTTCAATAAAATTCGAAGGCTGATTTTATACCTGGTATATAAGTGAAATCAGCATATTATCTACAGTGACAGCTTGAGACTAACAGCTGTAAACAACATATTTGCATCCACCTAGTCAGTTTGAGCAGACAGTGTTAAGTTGTGTGTCACCGTTGTTGTGTCACAAATTACAGTGGAACATCATCTCTAAATAAAGTGTTCAAGACATTCTCTGAAATGTTTTGAAGAAGAAAAAAGTGTGTGCAAAGTTTGTAATGCACACCTTGACTCTATAACAAAAATGACATTGTGTGGACACCTGCTGCAGCTTGATTCAAACGCAAAATGTAGACAATTCTTTTCTGAAAGAGAATCATTGTGGGTGATGGAGACTTGGTGTTACCAATAAAAACCTATCACAAAATAACGAAGTGCAAAAATTCACAGGAAGGGTCAATACTTTGATGACATAACTGAAATTCATACCAGAGTAGCTTGTAAGTTGAATAACATCCGAAAGAAGGACTTTTCTGATAGTTTCACATGTTGGTATTAACATTTCTCTATTTCTTTATTAATCCAATCTTGAAACTTTTTGGAGTAACATTTGGGAACAACCAAATATATATATTCACAATAGCCACCTAATAATGATAAAATATAAGGCTTATCATGGAGCTGATGTGAATGTGTGGATTTTAAATGAAGCATTATGTGAATGTATGATGGGAGAGAAAAATAATTTTTAAAATTTTGTAAAAATTCAGCTTTTCTTGGTTACTTGTGTTACAACAGTCCTCATAGAAGAATCTTACATCTAATATTGTTACATCTACTGCACAGTTGTGACAAGTGACAATCAGAAACAACTGTCTGTAGCAGTGTTGAGACACATTGCCTAATGTCACATCACAGAGTAGTGTAAAAGTGTCCAGTGATGAAAACTGTTTGCAACTGACTAACTGGCCCACTCTAATATGGGGCACCTTCTACATTTATTTTTACAATAAAGTACCCAGTACATTAAACAGGATAAGTTCCCTTGTAATGCTTAAGTGCATAAGAGTCCTCAGCATTTCAGTGTTACAGTTGTGGGTCCCTGGCTGAAGAGTATTTGAGTCTACCAGCAAATATGTGAATCAAACATAATAGGACATACTTTCTGTAATCACTGAGTTGTCCTCAATTAATCCAACCTTTCTAGTTCTATTTCATATAACAACAGTTTAATGAATTTATGACTAATTTAATTAGTGAAATTGCTGCTTAAATGTTTCAAACTGCAGGTGCTTCAAAAGTTGTATTCTCATCTTCTTATTCCACGATATGTGTAATGGAAATTAGTGCATCTAATAAATACCAAACTTAGATTAATTTGGAGTTCACAAACATATTGTAATTATATGGAATACAACCCTTTAATCAGATGTTGCATCATTTACAGCTTTCACTGTGTTTAACAGTGTGTTCATTGTTTGTTATCTATTGGCATATTAAATATCAGAGGTATGTGTAATTACACCATAGGATATTTTATGTGGCGGGTATCATATAAACAATGATGCCAAATGTGAAGGTGACCGTGCTGGTGGGTGTGCGTAGGAATAAATATTAGATCTAGAAATTACAGATCCTTTCTTAAAGAAAAGTTCTTAATTATTGTTCTTTGTGCCTTACTGTTACTCTCCTCTTTGGAAAGAAAAAAAGAGAGCTTCATTTAAGTAACATTGAGTTTTCCTATTATTTTTAAATATATTTGACATGTGCTCACAACAGTCACCCCTTTCAAAAGTGAGTATATATTTACTTCAAAATACCCTACACTTAATGCTAGAAATAAAGGTCAAAACTGCAGATTGTGGTACCACCTGTCAGCTTTGACGTGTGATGTCATCAAGGTAGTGGACACAGGTATTTCAAACGGGCCGGCCGGTGTGGCCGTGTGGTTCTAGGCACTTCAGTCTGGAACCATGTGACCGCTATGGTCACAGGTTCAAATCCTGCCTCAGGCATGGATGTGTGTGATGTCCTTAGGTTGGTTAGGTTTAAGTAGTTCTAAGTTCTTGGGGACTGATGACCTTAGAAGTTAAGTCCCATAGTGCTCAGAGCCATTTTTTTTATTTCAAACATGCACAATATGGAGACCATAATGTCACTCATTACACACATGAAAGAAACACAAATAATATGAAAAATATTTAACTTCTGAAATAACATGAAACTAATGGAACAAGTGCAGGAATTAGGGGTTTTGAGCAGGAACAAACCAAAAATAAGACAATCTTAATAATGAAGATATAATAAAACAAATACTAACACAAAAATCACGCAGACAGAATTACCAGCAGTCAACAAAACCACTATTTAAGAACCCTGAAAAAGTTGGTGTGGGAAATTTCACATGGCCTGTATATCTCAAATAAAGTTCATGATACCATAGACCCCCAAGTAACTCCATAACCTGGTACCAGAAATGTAATTTAATGTATATAGCACAGACAAAATCTGCAATACCACAAAACCACACACAATTCAAACCATTATCTAACATTTCACTTGAGCTATACAGCTAAAATCAAGTCTGCAGTTCTGCAAAACCAAAAATTGCTCACCAGTGTAGGTAAAACAAGCTCTATGACACAAACTAATCACTATCCATCATAATTACTAACAACAAACAAGACAACCCAAAACAGACAAAAAATGGTGTTAACACCATTTCTACTATACAAGAAAAAGGCAGTTATGCATGTAAACACACACGTACCATGCATACAACAATAAAAAAATAATACTGTAAAAACATACTTCCCTACCAAAGTCAGCTGATAACATAAATGTAGCGATAGGAAAAGTAAAACGTTGTCAACACAATCTCTCAAATGTCCGAGATGCGACAACTTTGTTCAGTCATACGTTTTCCGCAAATGCGAGACTTCATATTATTGGCAATTAAACTGAACAACTCTAGGAATGTAATCATAGTCAACATCTTTTCCCCCATTTTGGTATCAGGGGTCTACTCGTGAACTTCGTTGTCATTTGCAACTGATAAAAAAATTCAAACAAAATTAAATTTCCAAACATTGACAGACCACACTAATGATTCAAAACTTGAAAATGAATCTTTTACCTGTGATTGCCAACATCAAAATAACTCACAAACTGCCACAATCTCTTCCAATAATGTTCTCACGAACAGCAGTCAAGGAGTCCATCAAATCACTAACATTGCTTACAAGCAATTTAGAAACATAAACATCCCACACTAGAGAGAGCCCCAACATATTCCAACACATGCCGTATAAATACAGTCCATTTCAAAAATGCTGCACCACCATAACTTAACACAACAGTTACTCATGGGGCAAAGCAGGTACCACAAATTTTGATTCACCCATGTAAAAGTGTGTTAAACATAGGTAGCACAGTTCATAAAATGCAGTTGTGCAATAGGAATATTTTTCACTTTTTCTCTTAGTTTGGTTTATGCATCATGCTTCTCTTTTTTCACTTAGGTCACAGACGGCAGCGGCAGTATCGGAAGGGTCATGATTTTGAGAAGCAGAAGCATATTGTAGGAGCAAAAGGGCAGGAAGCAACTAATGTCCTCAGTGATGATTCACCAGTGCTGGCTGCGTTTAAGCAGTATGCTGCTGAGCTAGACACAAAACATGACAAATATGAGGCCATTGTGAAACTAGGCAGAGACATTACAATCGAAAGCAAGAGAATTATTTTTTTACTTCATTCCGCTGACAGGTATTATGAATATACTTTAATATTTCATAAACATTCTTGTAATCTCAGTAATAAAATTTAACTGGTATATGTGAGTAAAATTTTGAACGCTAATTAATTAGTGTTGTGTGTCTGTATAACATTCACCGTTTTTAAAATTGGCTACCTCTTTTTTGTGCTTCCGTATACTCAGTGCTAAAAAAGAAAAAAAAGAGTTTTAAGCATAATTAGGATAGTTTGTAAGGTGCAAGGTGAAATGGAAGACAATGATACAGTTTGATAAGCACAATAAAAGTTACTTCATGGGAAAGGTTGATATCAAAACACTACAAACTTAATTAACCTCATTTTATGCATAGTTTCTCAAACTCAAGACATTCATAGTTCACATGTTTTTATCGGGAATGACTATGTAAAGCTCCTTCCTAATGGAGATAAAAGTAATCCTTCACTCTAAGTATAGTTTGGTAGGGCATGCTGAGTCTCCAGTTGTGAAAGAAGGGTTGTCAGCATGGAATGTTGCCCACAAATGGGAGTACAGAACACCATCATCATTAGAACATTCAACCAAACAGTATATTGTGGGGTATGAGAAAGATGGGTAAGGTCACATCCAGAATGGAATCTGGATCATATTGTGGAAATCTCTTTGCCGAGGAGTGAAGGATTTGTTGGATGACTGCTCATCACCATAGAAGGATGTGAAGCTGCCCAGGTATCACTGCTCATGTCAGTGGAATGTAGTGCAACCTCTTCTTGAGTTATGCTCGAGACTTTGGGATCCCCACCGGCTTGGATTGAAAGAGGACATTGAAGAAATTTAAAGGTGTTCTGCTAGATTTGTTACTAGTAAGTTCGATCAACACACGAGTATTATGGAGATGCTTCGTGAATTCGAATGGTAATCCCTCGAGAGAAGATGACATTCTTTCCATGCAAAACTGTTGAGAAAATTTAGTGAACTCGCATTTGATGCTGACTACAGAATGATTCTACTGTTGCCAACACACATTTTACAAAGGACCATGATGGTAAGAGAAATTAGGGCTAATATGAAGGCATGTAGGGAGTTGTTTTTCCCTTGCTCTGTTTGTGAGTGGGACAGGAAAGGAATTGACTAGTATTGGTAGAAGGTACCCTCTGCCATGCACCATACAATGTCTTGCAGAGTATGTTTGTAAATGTAGCTGTAGAAGTATGCAATCCTATGGATTCAACAAAGAAGTGGGTCAGTCTTGTATCAGCTAAGTAATACACATGGATGCTGGATACTCCTTGTCACTATTGAGGATAATTTGGTGGCTTTGTAGTACTGGAAGAAGATCCTCCAACGTTTTGTCCAGCCCAACAGTCAACATTTAGGTGACGGATTCATCATTGATGATGACAATGAATCAGCACATTGTGCTCACCTCATAAACACCTTCTGCCAGGATACCTCAATAAACCTAATAAAATTGCTTGTAGTATATGCTGACATGAAACCAAATGAGCACACTTGATATATGCTGACATGTATGCAACTGAGTGTGATTGCGATTATTTGAAACTTGTAGTAGGATTGTCACAGGAGTGTTGTTTTACCCGCTGAATGACATCTGTAAGGCTGCTATTGAAGAGTGTGACATACTTCGGGAGCAATATCTGGACCACCCTGTGGATGGCATGCTGAGGAGCATCCAAGCATTTTCCAGTTCATTGGGTGGAGTAACATGACATTAAATATTATTCAGCATCAGATTTTTTTTTCACAGTAGTGCACTTTTGAAAAGACTGCTTTCATTTTATTTGTTAATTTATTTGGCATTACAGAAGCATCTAATTCCACCCATCTGCTGTGACCCATGACATTATCAGAATGGCAGAAACTACTACATACAGCATATACAAAATGACAACAGTGATGTCACAATACACATGCCAACAAATGCAAACAAAAATAAAAATTGAACAGTAATGTCTCACTCCAAAAATAAAATGAAACTAATGGACAACCATGGGAAATTAGGGGTGAACAGGGGGGGGGGGAGGCAAATTAAATAAACAACAATAAAAAAAAGGCACACAATCCCAAAACAAATAATGTCAAAGAAATTTAAATTATAGCATTCAGCTACACTAACAAAACTACAGGAATCGGACATTTCCTTGAGCTATACAGCCCAACCACAACTACTTATACCAAAAAATCAACACCTACAACCCCAAAAAAGGACTTCACCTATATAGCTCATCCGCAGCTATTGATACAAAACACCAATGCCTACAATCTGAAAAATGGAACCAAAACCACAACAACTCAAAAACCCAAATATCCTATATCCATTATGTCAATTAAAACAACCTACCTACCATACATATACAACAAACAAAACATCACAGTTACTATACAATAAAACCAAAACAATAATTGCTTACCAACAATACCACATTGTTGCCACACACACGACACCTGACATATTCAGCAATAAGCCTGAACATTAACAGCAACTGATTGACAGACATCATATCATCACCCCTCTCAGAACATGATGGTACACTGTCAAAAATGCCAAACAAAAATAAACCTTAATAACTAACAAAAAAATGCTGTCACAACCCTCGTTACTGCAGAAGGGCGGAATTGGGCACTTCCTTTGATCCATTTATTTTTATTTTACTGTTATTTTTCTAGTTTTGTATGACTTATTCTATCATTCTCTGCTCTCCTTGAGTATGAGGACACAGATGTAGGCACGTGTACAGGTCATGGTAACATTTTTGAGCAGTTTACATATTGTGGAATCAGCGGCAGTGTTGTGAGCATTGTAGATATTATTTGTTGTTGTACAGTGTCTATTTGCACTTAATATATAGGTAAAAAGAAGTGGCCACTATATTTTACTGGCAGTGGTATGAAAGGTTAAGTAGAGCATTTTACAAAATCTTTATGAAGCAATGTTAAATTGCAAAACCTCAGTAATACTAGAAAAAGAACAAGAATGCTACTTGCCATAAAGATGACACACACACACACACACACACACACACACACACACACACACAAAGCAAGTACACCTCCGGCACACATGACCAGATTGGAATGTGACTGTCACTTGAACAGCAGTATGTAGAGAGGCAGGGAAGGGGGAGTGATACCAGGGTATGGGTGAGGGGAGAGAAAAGTTTTGTCTGGTGGGGCATGCAGGAACAGATGGCAGCCTGACAAGACTGTCTGGAGGTGGTGTGTGGGGGGGGGGGGGGGGGGGGAATGGGGAACCCAATGTCTCCCTCCCCTCCCCCACAATACACACACACCACCTCCAGGCAGGCTTCTAGTCTCTCCACTGACTGCCAGGCAGCACTCTCCCCTCCCCTCCCCCTCCCCCACCCTCTGCAATCCTTCCCCCTTTGCCAGATTGCTCTTCACATGACTGTTGCATTCCAGTTGGAGCTGCCAATGCTAGTGGTCATGTAGGCAAGAGGTGTACTTGCTTGTGTGAATGTATGTGTGTTTTCTTTGCTGAAGAAGGCTTTGGCCAAAAGCTATACTGTGTAACAGTCTGTTTGTTGAGCCTGTCTACAACTCATTGGGTCATCTTTAAGGTGATTACCAATATATCCTTTTTCTAATATTGTTGATTGTTGATATTACAACCTGTAGTTTCCATTGTTCAAAACCTCAGTAAGTATGAATAGGTTTGGTAATCCTGCACCAACTGAAGTGGCACTGTGCTGAAGACAGTGGACTTATATTTGGGAGCTGTGTAATATGTCCTTTGCAACTAATGCATGTCTTTTGTGCTGGCACTACAACCAGCCAGCGATCAACCAATAAACTTTGGTTGAAATAGTTCGACCACTCAGTGGCAGAAGATGCTGTTGAGGACAACATGGTTTACTTCAGTAGTTGCCTCATGACCTGTGACACCTGAACCTTCCCTCCCCCTTTTCTGAACACCAGTTTCTTTGAATTGTGTAAAAGGTAATTGTCTCCCCAACATTCTTACAACTGTTCTGTCGCCACTCTGTGGTAGTCCCTATTCTGCAAGTGTCTCTACCCCAATTACCAAACACTTTCATTGTCCCCTTCCACCTGCCCTTCCTTTTCATTCATTGTGTTCTGTAGATCCCTCCAAGAAAGAGAACCTTTAAGGATGTGGAATGATTAAATTTTACCTTAAGAAAGGGGGAGCAGCTCTTATTAACTGTGTATTAAAAGCAATCTATCACTACACTACCAAATGTTATTTGTGCCTACACGTACTGATTTCAACCTACAAAATTAGAATGGAGGCTACTTCTTTGAAAGAAGCTGCTGTTTCACCATTTGTATTAAATATTATCTATTTATGTCCTATTTTTAGCTAAATATTTATTTGATTATAGTGATATTTTTCTAATCTGTGTTAACAGATTCCTGTTTACTATACACTGCTATTTGTTGTGAGCAGTTCTATTAACATTGTCACTTGACAGGCAGCCAACAGTAATTTTCAACCCTTGAATCTTGACAATCAGATAGGAGGTATGTTTCAATTTTCTATGGTATTTAAACATCTATACTCTGGATACTGCCGTAAAGTGCCTGGCAGAGGGTACATCCCATTGTATCAGTTATTATGGTTTCTTAGCATTCCTTTCGCATATGGAGCACAGGAAGAATGATTGATTGAATGCCTCTGTGCGTGCTGTAATTATTCTGTTCTTATCCTCATGATCTCTTTGTGAATGATACATAAGGGGTTGTAGTATATTCCTAGAGTCATCAGTTGAAGCCTGTTCTTGAAACTTTGTTAAGTCTTTCTCAGGATAGTTTACGTCTATCTTCAAGAGTCTGCCAGTCTAGTTCCTTCAGTATCTCTGTTACCATTCGCGTGGTCCTTCTCTGTATACATTCAGTATGCCCTGTTAGTCCTGTCTGGTATGGGTCCCACACTTGAGCAATATTCCAAAACCGGTCACACAAGTGATTTGTAAGCAATATGCTTTGTAGACCGATTGCATTTCCCCAGTATTCTATCAATAAACCAAAGTCTACCACCCACTGTACCCATGACTTAGCTTATCTGATCATTTGATTTCATGTCACTACAAAGTGCTACACCCATGTATTTGTATGAGATGGCCAATTTCAACAGTGACTCATTGATGTTATAGTCATAGGATACTACTTTTTTTCGTCTTGTGAAGTCCACAGTTTTACATTTTTAAGCTAAGCAAGTTGCCAATGTGTTGCAGCACTTTAAAATCATATCGCAATCTGATTTGTGGGGATTTTCAGTTTTGCATTAGGGAGGAGCTCATTGTATATCTTTGCAGTATAGCATAAAACTCTCCTCTGAACCATGGAAAAAACTGTGAACTCTACATTTAAGTTATTTTTGTGTCTTGTATTGTGATTGTGAAAATTAAAGTTCAGTTGGAGCATTTTTATTGTCAGCAATGTTTATTTCATTCTCTCCACACAATACCACCTCACAGATACTGCAGTGCAAACGCAATATAGCTCCCCCACCCCCTCTCTCTCTCCCTCCCTCCCTCTCCCCCCCTCTAAGCATCTAAGAGCAAACTCACAAGTAGGTAGTGTAATGGTATGGCTCTGTTGTCATTGCCAAAGGGAATGCTGTAACTGTACCTGAAACTTTATTAAATAAAAATAGGTAATTGTCCCTGATGTATAAATTAGAATAAATAATTGGTAGGTTTTAAATAGGTATTGTTGTTGAATAGCGTTCATCAACTAATTTTTTTTATAAGTGCACAATTAACAGTTTATTCAACTTTTTCACATACTATATGGGTTGGATTAAAAAATAACGTAAACACTGTTATAATTCACACCAGACTTTATTTACAGATGTTCACTGTATTACATACCCTCATTATAATTGCTCCACATCTCAATTTCTTCCCCCACACACAATGAAAGTGCTGTGCAGCGTCAGTGAGTACATCTGTGTCGATTTTATGGTATATTGATAATTTTTATCTTTGGACCATCTTAACTACAACTGAATGAAACACAATTTTCTCTCGATGTCTCACAAGGGCCGTCTTGTGCCAGGAATGGTGTATTCTCTTGTGTTGTAGCACGTGCCAAGAGAAGGATCCTTCACTTTTGTGAACAGGTTGTAATTGCATGGATTTATATTAGGTGATTACAATGATGTTCGGTATCTCCCACACCCACTCATACAGGAGCTCCTACATGGTGTTCACTCTGTGGAATCGTGCATTGTCACGAATGATGGTGACATACAGTGCCAGAAGATTTATATTACTTTCTTCTCAGTGCAGGACAAAGCTGATGTTACAAGAAACAACAGTAATAGGGTGCAGTGACCATCTGGCCATGTGGTAAAACATGATGGAAGATTATCTCACGGATATCATAAGGCACAACAGCCATTACTTTGGTACCAGCTAGCTCATGGCACATGTTCTATGGGTGAAGAGAAGGACATTTACATTCACTAGGCCAATCTTGAATGATATCCCTGTCATTCTGAAACACTTTCACCCATCTTGATGCCGTATGATATGACAGTGCTGGATCATCACATGCCTCACACATTCCCTCAAAACAATGTCTTGCTCTCAGACCAATTCCACTTCACTGCCCGCATCTCGTGGTCGTGCGGTAGCGTTCTCGCTTCCCACGCCCGGGTTCCCGGGTTCGATTCCCGGCGGGGTCAGGGATTTTCTCTGCCTCGTGATGGCTGGGTGTTGTGTGCTGTCCTTAGGTTAGTTAGGTTTAAGTAGTTCTAAGTTCTAGGGGACTGATGACCATAGATGTTAAGTCCCATAGTGCTCAGAGCCATTTCCACTTCACTCTTGATCCACACACATTTTTCATGTTTCCTAAATATACTGTTACACCATTCCACATTAGTACACACTGGCAATTGACTCAGACACAAGCCTTGCCGCTTAGTACACTACATCAACTGACCGTCTGCTCTCTGCTACATACAGCATGCGTACCATTGGATGCACATCCTTCATGTTGCAGGAATGTTGCCACTACTTTTTGCCCAACAGTGTTAGCCGATTGGTGATTAATCTCTTTGCCATTTCCAAATGAATCTAAAATAGCTGGAGCCCCTAAGCTCACAATATATTTTAAATAACTGCTAATACTACCTTTGTTCACGGCCCAAAATTGTCATATGGTCAGATCAATACTGAACATAATAATTGCTAGAACAGTCTCTACAAAATAATTGTAGGTGTTGACCATTAAAACAATCAGAGTCCCCACTAAACCACAGTGGGAAAATTTTAAAGTGTTGTGACTGTCATCTTGAGAAACTTCAGATTTCTTAACGTGTAGCTACCTCTTCACACAGAGCAACACAGATCCTGCCCGTACAGCTGCGTGCAACCACATGGGGAAGAGGCAAAATGGCTGCTCCCTTTTATAAGTTAGATACTCCTGCTCCCAGAAATTCCAAGAATATATCACTTAATATATTGGAGAAACCACCAGTCTTATTTACATCTTTTTATACAAAAATCCTATCTTAAAACTTGATGCATCATTAGAACTGCACTAAAAAACTGATTAAAATGACATATTACACTTAATAATACACTAAGTAGTTTGCCTAAAAATACAAGTTGAATAATTACATATTTCAGTTACAATTATGTTTGTGGTCTTCGGTGTCTCAGATAATTATGGTACAAACATGTATGGCACGTCTGTGTGGCAGGAAATGATCTCTTTCTTCACTTTTGCAATCTAAATTCACATATCTTTAACAACATTTGAACTGCAGGGAAAACTGCACAAAATACTCAATAATTAATTAAAATTGTCAGTTAAGCATATCAGACTTATAATCTATCAATGAAAATAACGAATGTTGTGTGCAGAATTCCAGGCACTTCATCTCCTAAAAACTGATGCAATCATTATCCTCCTGGTGGACAAGACATCAACCACTGTGATATCTGACTGACAGGAGTGTGGAATCAAGACTCTACGACCAGCATTCTGACACTTCTGCATACAGCACCTGCCGTCAAGATTCCAAGTGTGTGCTACAAACTGACCTGCAGTCCATCCTTAAAATCCCTGCCTCCTCACAAGGATTAACACCTCAACCCATAAAACTTCCAAACCACACACTCCTACCTTATATATTTTTCTTAAGATCTGCAGACCCAATCACCCAGGCTCTTCCATAGTTGCTACCACCCACTGAACATATCTCTGCTTTGGTTGGGCAACATGTGCAAATCATGTAACAATGACTCCCTTTCTACATTAAAGGAACCAAGCATTTGTGGAGGGTCTGTTTGCTGCAGAATTTTACATCAACCAGCACCCACTTGATTCCAAACCTGTGGTATCCTTCACGCTTACCTTAGTCGACTTTATATTTGCCATCAACTACTTTACCTTTAAGTGGCAGACATGCAGACAGATCAGGGGTATGACCATGGGAACCAAAGCGGCTCCTTTCTATGCCAGCCTTTTCATGAGTCACTTGGAGTTTCCTGTAATTCATAAGCCCTTCAGCCCCTGGTTTGATTTAGATATGTTGATGACACCTTTAGCATATGACCTCATTGTGAGGCTGACCTGTTAAAATTCCTGAAATCTCTAAATACATTCTACCTATTAATTTTCATATTGTTGTATTCCTAATTTCATGACACTTTCCTTGATGTTAATGTCATTCCCAGTTAGGGTCAACTATATACTTCTGCTCACATTGAAGCTACATGCAGACAACGGTACTTACATTTTGACAGTTGCCATCCTTTTCACTTCAAATGTTCCCTCCCATACAGCCTTGGCATTCAAGGCAGACATATTTGTTCAGACTCTTTACAGCAACACTGTACACACCATTCTCAACTCAGCCTTTGCTGTGCATAATTATCCTACTAGCCTAGTTCAAAAGCAGATTTCCTGGGCTGTCATATCTAATCTTGATACTGCACAGCACTCCAAAAGCAACTTTTGTCACTTAGTACTATTCTAGTCTTGAATGTATTACTAAGTACTTTGCAGTTGAATTAGTCCCTCTTTTAACTATAATCCATTGTAGATCCATAGAACAAAAAACCATGTCCAGTAATTGGAAGAAAGCACAGATAACACCCATCTACAAGAATGGTTGTAGAACTGATCCACAAAACTATCATCCAATTTGATTGGTTGCAGACTCTTAGAACATATTCTGAGCTCAAACATAATGAGGTACATTGAACAGAATGACCTCCATGACAACCAGCGTGGATTCCAAAAATGTGGGTCATGTGAAATCCAGCTCACACTTTTCTCACATGACGTAATTTAAAGCTTTGGATATAGGCAGTCATGTAGATGCAGTATTTCTTGATTTCTGAAAAGCCTTTGATTCAGTACAATACCTACACTTATTGTCAAAGGTACTATCATGTGCGATATCAAGTGAAATTTGTGGCTGGATTGAGGACTTTTTGGTAGGGAGGACACAGCATGCTGTCATGGATGGAGGGTCATAGTCAGATGTAGAAGTAACTTTTGGAGTGCTCCAAAGAAGTATGTTGGGACTCTTGCTGTTCATTCTGTGTATTAATGACCTTACAGACAATATGACTGGTAACCTCACACTTTTTGCAGATGATGCAGTTATAAATAATGAAGTACTGTTTGAAAGAAGTTGCATAACTATCTAGGCAGATCTTGCTAACTTTTCAAAGTGGTGGAAAAATTGGCAACTTGCTTTAATTGTTTAGAAATATAAAACCGTACATTTCACAAAATGAAACTACATAGTATCCTATGACTGTAATATCAATGAGTCACCATTGAAATTGGCCAACTCATACAAATATCTGGATGTAACACTTTGTAGGGATATGAAATGAAATCATCACATAGACTCAGTTGCGGGTAAAGCAGGTGGTAGATTTTGGTTTATTGGTAGAATATTTGGGGGAAGTGCAATCAGTCTACAGAGGACATCGCTTACAAACCACGTTGCGACCCATTTTAGAATATTGTTCAAGTGTGTGGAACCCACACCAAATAGGACTATTAATAATTCATTGAAAGGCAGCATGAATGGTCTCAGGTTAGTTTGAGGCACAGGAAAAAAAGTGTTAAAGTAATTCTGAAGAAACTGAACTTGCAGACTCTTGAAGATAGGTGTAAATGGCCATGAGAAAGTCTATTAACAAAGTTCTAAGAATCAGTTTTAAATGATGATTCTGGGAACATACTACAAACGCCTACATGTTGGTCACTTAGTGATCATGTGGACAAGATTAGAATAATTACAGCACACACAGGCATTCAGTCAATCATTCTTCCCATGCTTCATACGTGGATGGAACATAACTGGTACATTGGGACGTGCCCTCTGCTGTGCACTTTGCAGTAGTTTGCAGAGTATGGCTGTAGATATGATTTCTTAAAATCATGGTATGGAATGAGGTCCATACCAGTCTCCACAGTATCCTGCTCAGAACCTATGCTCCTTCTGCACCCATTTCCCTGTCCTATGGCTCCTACATTTGTCACAGTCTTCACTGGAAGACATGCTAGACGCAACATGCTACCACCAACTGCACGAACCCCGTCACTGGCAAAACATATACTATCAAAGGGAGAGCTACCTATGAAATAAAATGTCATGTACCAGCTGTTACATAAACGCTGTATGGACTGTTATGACTACTACCAAGCTATCACTTAAGATGACTGGATGTAGACAGAGAGAGTATACCTTTGACATACAATATCCTGCTGCAAAGCACACTTCAGTAGGACAGCCATGACCTTGGTGCATGTTTCACTACAGGGGCCATCTGGATTCTCCCTCCTGATGCCAATTTAACAGAACTCCACAGCTGGAAATTGTCATTACAATGTATGCTTGGCTCTCATCACCTACATGGCATAAATAACTATAACTTTTCTTCACTACCTATTATTTCTCTATTAAATTAAATTAGATTAAATTCAGTTTTCGTTCCATAGACACAAAAGTGAGATGATTCTCATGGATGTGGAACAAGTCAGAGAGTATAACATAAAAAAGTTAAACATTTGAATATAATACTCACCACCCTAATCATTTGTCAGGAGGTTGTCAAAATAAGTAAATACATTACAGTAAACTGGAACTGCTAATATTTACTGAATTAATGCGCTGTCAGAGTGAAACACAGCAATGCACTTTTAATAAATTTATCATATTCAAAATACCTAATCCTGAATGTTATGACCAAGTGTGGTCAAAACTGAAATCTAACAGACATTTTTACGTAAGCTAGTCTAACAGTCTCTGTTAAAATATTCATCTATAGGGTAGGAGTAGTTGCCTATCAAAAAGTCTTTCAAACTCTGTTTAAACTGTGCATTATCTAAAACCATGTTTTTAATGGTTGCTGGCAATTTATTGACAATGTGTGTTCCTGAATATTGGACCTCTTTTTGGACCAAGGTGTTTTTAGGTTTTTATGTAGATTATTCTTATTCCTATTATTGATACTATGTATTGAGCTGTTGGGTGGAAATAGAGATATACTGTATATACTCGAATAATTCGCGCCCTCGAATAATCCGCGCACCCCAATTTTGGGGAAGAGGGGGAAAAATTATTTTTTGCTTTAATTTGTTTTATTTACAAAAAAATTGTTCCAACATAATATGGTATGTGCAATAAAATATTTTAGTCAATACCGGTTTGTTTCCTCTCTTACCACTCTATTCATCACTTTCATCGTCATCACTAGCGGGAGAATCATTGTCGTCTTCACCATCTTCCCACAGAGCGTCGTCCTCTGTTCCATCCAGTGAATTTGTGATTCCACATTTTTTGAAGGATTTTTCCACCAGTGGTTGCGGAATGGAGTCCCATGCACTTTTCACCCATTCACAAATCTGGGACAAATCCGGCCGTTTTATTTTTCCACTAGGTGTGAACTTATGGTTTTCATCAGCCATCCATTGCGTATATTGCTGTTTAAGTGCAGCTTTGAATGGCCGATTTATACACACATCTAGTGGTTGTAGGATGGATTTTAGGCCTCCAGGGATAATGACCAAGTCAGTTTTCCCATTTTGTAATTTGTCTCGCACTTCCTTAGTTGTATGTCCATGGTAGCTGTCCAGGTCCAACATGTTGTGTAAATTCAGTAACGCACCAGGACGACGTTGCCAAACATGTGTCGCCCAGTCAATAATAAGTTCATTGTCCATCCACCCTTTCGGATTCGCTCTCACTAATACCGGTATGCCTTTTACTGATATTTTCGGAATAGTTTTCCTTTTAAATATCACGTAAGGTGGCAGCTTTCGTCCATCGCCAGTTACACACAACATCACTGTACATCTTTGTTTCTCACTGCTGCCAGTTCATATCATGATGCTGGATTCTCCTTTCGTGTTCACTGTGTTGTCGAGCGGCATCTCAAAATAGACTGGCGTTTGATCCGCGTTACCAATTTGCGATAATATATAGGACTGTTTACGGTGCAGATTTATCACTTAACGATGAAAATTCACTATTTTTTCCTCGTAATCGCCTGGAAGTCGCTGAGCGATAGTAGTTTTCCTCCAGAATCGTAAACCATTTCGGTTGAAAAATCTTGGTAGCCAGCCCCGGCTAGCTTTGAAACAGGTAATGCCTAGTTCTTTGGCTAAAGACAATGTTTTAAGTTGGCACATTTCATTCGTCACCGCGCATCAGTATTGTCACTTCTCATCTACATAATTGCAGAGCCTTTTCTTGAGGTCCGGATGCTTCGCTTTTTTGCCGCGAAATGCCCGGCAATTACTATTAGTTTCTTGAAGCTGCGTTTTATTTTTTCACCAGTCGCGAATACAACTCTCACTCACGTCGTACATTCTTGCTGCTGCAGGGTTTCCAATATTCTCGGCTTCTTCAATAATTTTCACTTTTTCTTTAGCAGTGTACGAGTGATAACGAGAACTGGTAGCCATAATTAACAAGTTTGAAGACGTTGATACTTCACTCCTAACGTGCTACTGATGCGTCACAGACTGAGGCCGCAACAATGCAATAGTATAATGGGATGTATTGTTGGAGGCAGAGCAGTACCAACAATGTTTCGAATAATCCGCGCACCCCAGTTTTTCATCCTAAAATTCGGGAAAAAACATGCGCGGATTATTCGAGTATATACGGTATCACTTGCAACAAATTTTATTAAGGAATATATACAGTGAGAAGCAGTGGTTAGAATATAAAGTTCCTTGAACAGGTTTGTACATGATATTCTTGAATTTACATCACAAATGAGTTCTTATTACATGCTTCTGCATGCTAAAAGCTTTGTTTGGTTTGATGAGTTATCCCAGAACTTGATCCCATATGTCATAATGGAATGAAAGTAAGCAAGGCATGCAAATTTTGTTATAAATATATCTTCTACATCTGACATCATTTTCACTGCAAATACAGATTTCTTTAGGCACTTCAGCAACTCTGTGGTATGTCCTTCCCAACTGAACACCCCCCTGTGGGTTCGGGCGTAAGAATAGGCCCGCGGTATTCCTGCCTGTCGTAAGAGGCGACTAAAAGGAGTCTCAAATGTTTCGGCTTCATGTGTTGGTCCCCTCTCGGGTTTGACCTCCATCTTTCTAAATTATTCCGAAGAGCGAGCCAATTGGGGAAGGGCGCCTTACATCGAGCACTGTATCCGTCGTGCATTGAGACCTTTAGCCAGCTTTTTCGTCGTTGCCATGGTGTCCCGCTCGTTTTCCATCTCTTGGGCGAGGATACGTCCCTGGGTGCGATTCCCACGCTGCACTCTGCAGTGTTGCTTTTAACTGCGATGACGACCTTGGACATTTTTGCACCTAAGATCCAGCACGGTAGCCAGTCCGTTGTGGTGGGGCCGCCATGTACCCTGTTGGTTGTAGCCCCCTGACAACACAGGGATCGCTCTACTGATGCCTGCACCGTTAACTCCCCACGTATGCCAAGGAGTAGATGCCCATCTCCCTGGAGCATCAGGACTCCCGGCAATGGCCATCCTGCCAGGTGGCTATTGCTGCGGCTGGGTGGCACCCGTGGGGAGGGCCCTTGGTCGGAGTAGGTGGCATCAGGGCAGATGACCCGCAATGAAGCGTGGTACATCATCTCTCGTTGGTGGGCCTCCACCAGCAGTCTCTAAGCGATCGAGGTCTAACCTCAATGGAAAGAAATTTGATCAAAGATCGTTTCCCTCCCTGGCCACTCCATGGGAGGAACGTCTTGCTAAAGAAGGCAGTGGAGACTATTCACCCCGGTACCTCGTGTTTACGCGGGTTGATGGAGAATCGTTTATGTCTACCAAACCCCAGTTTTTTGTGGAGCACTTAGAGGACAAGTTCGGGGAGGTGGAGGGCTTGTCCAAAATGCGCTCTGGTTCTGTGCTCATCAAAACGGCATCCTCTGCCCAGTCACGGATGTTGCTCAATTGTGACAAGTTGGGGGATGTTTCAGTTAGCATTACGCCGCATAAGAGTCTCAACATGGTCCAGGGTATTATATTCCACAGGGATCTTCTTCTGCAGTCCGACGATGAATTACGCGCCAACCTCGAACGACGAGGTGTTCCTTCGTCCGGCGCGTCCATCGGGGTCCGAGGGATACTCAGGTAGCCACCGGTGCCTTCATCTTGGCTTTCGAAGGTGATGTTTTACCCGAAAAGGTCAAGGTGGTGGTTTACCGTTGTGATGTGAAGCCATATATCCCTCCTCCGATGCGGTGTTTTAAATGCTGGAAGTTCGGGCACATGTCATCTCGCTGTACTTCCAGCATCACATGTCGAGATTGTGGACGTCCTTCGCATCCCAATACTACATGTGCTCCGCCTCCCATCTGTGTTAACTGCGGAGAACACCATTCACCCTGCTCACCGGACTGTCGGATCTTCCAGAAGGAAAGGAAGATAATGGAATATAAGACCCTGGACCGCCTGACCTACACCGAGGCAAGGCGGAAATATGAGCGGCTACATTCTGTGCCTATGGCGTCTACCTATGCCACTGCTGCAACACCGGTTCGAACCTCTACAGTGTCGTCACCTGCAGTTCGCTCTCAGCTCTATCAGAATTCACCGGCCCGCTTGGTTGTGGGGGGCACTTCACTCCCTGTTGCTCCTGCTCCATCTTCTTCAGGAGCAGCACCCTCCCAACCATCGGGGACATCAGCTCCCCCTTCCCAGCCAGAGAAGCGTTAGACTTCTTTGGCTACTCTCGCCAGGAAGGTATCCCTTGGGGACCTCCCTTCGCAAGTTCCGACCAGTGGAAAAGCGGACACACGAAAGTGGCTGAAACATCCACCCGTCCCTGGTCGTCGGGCCTCCCGGTCATCGTCTGTCCCTGAGACTGACCCAGTGAAGCCCATGAAGCCTGACCCACCGAAGGCACAGCGCAACAAGCAGAAAAAGAAGGAAGTCCCCAAGACCAACAATATTGCGGTGGCACCTGTCCCACCGCCTCCTACAAGCTCTGCGTCTGAGGACGAGGTGGAGCTTCTGGCGTCCGCTGAGGACCTCGCTCTCGCCGGTCCCTTGGACACGATGGATAGCATTTGCACGGGTGCTCCATTGGAGGCAGCAGGTGACCCAGCGGCGTAATCTGCCTTCCCAGTCCCGTCACACCTTTCACAGACATGGAAAATACCATCCTCCAGTGGAACTGTGGCGGTAATTTTAGCCATCTACCTGAGCTACGTCAGCTTCTAAGCATGACACCTGCTTTATGCATTGCCCTCCAGGAAACCTGGTTCCCGGCAATGCGGACCCCTGTCCTTCGTGGATACAGGGGTTATTACTGCAACCGTAGCACTTACAATTGTGTGTCAGGTGGAGCCTGCGTGTATGTCCTTACCTCTGTATATAGTGCTCCTGTGCCCCTTCAAACATCATTGGAAGCTGTGGCTGTATGCGTAAGGACTACCCAGGACATAACCGTCTGTAGTGTCTATCTCCCTCCAGGTGGTACAGTCTCCCTGACCGAATTGGCTGCACTTGTCACCCAACTTCCCACGCCTTTTCTTCTCCTGGGGGATTTAACGCCCACAATCCCCTGTGGGGTGGAACGAAGGTTACTGGCCGAGGCAGAGATGTCGAGAATCTCATCTCCCAACTCGACCTCTGCCTCTTAAACACTGGTGCCGCCACACATTTCAGTGTGGCGCATGGCACGTTCTCGGCCATAGATCTGTCGTTGTGCAGCCCAGGGCTTGTACCATCGAACCACTGGAGAGTCCATGACAACTTGTGTGGTAGTGACCATCTTCCTTTCACTACCCCATCGTCGCTCCCATGAACGCTTGCCTCGATGGGCATTTAGCAAGGCAAACTGGGAAACATTCTCCTCTGCAGCCACTGTTGACTCTCTCCCCCACCGTACCATCGATGTGGCGGTTGAGACACTGACTGCAGCTATTGCTTCCGCTGCGGAACATACCATTCCTCGTTCATTAGGGTGCCCCCGGCGAAAGTCAGTGCCTTGGTGGTCTCCCAAGGTCGCTGAAGCCATTAAAGAACGTCGGCGGGCTCTTCAGCGACATAAGCGGCACCCGTCATTGGAGAACCTAATTTTTTTCAAACATCTCCGTGCTCAGGCACGGCGGCTCATCAAAAGGCGGAAACAGGAGTGCTGGGAGAGGTACGTTTCCACCATTGGTTCCCGTACTTCACCCTCCCAGGTGTGGATCAAGATTCGGCACATCTTTGGATTGCAGCACTCTACAGGTGTCGCAGGGCTTACCATCAACGGGGCGGTATCCACCGATGCCGATGCAATCGCTGAGCATTTCGCCCAGCACTATGTTCGAGCCTCTGCGTCGGGGAATTACCCGCCCGCATTCCGCGCGCTAAAACGCCAGGAGGAATGCAAACGGCTTTCTTTTACTTCTCGCCACCCTGAGGCGTATAATACCCCATTTAGTTTGTGGGAACTTCAAAGCGCCCTGCCACAGTGCCCCGATACAGCCTCTGGGCCAGATGGCATTCACAATCAGATGATCAAACACCTGTCCCCGGACTGTCAGCGGTGTGTTCTTGCCATCTTCAACCGCATATGGAGCGATGGTGTCTTTCCGTTGCAGTGGCGGGAGAGTACCGTCATTCCGGTGCTGAAGCCTGGTAAGGACCCGCTTAATGTGGATAGCTATCGGCCCATCAGCTTGACAAATACTCTGTGCAAGCTATTGGAACGTATGGTGAGTCGACGGCTGTGTTGGCTGCTCGAGTCTCGGGGTCTTCTGGCTCCGTGCCAGAGTGGTTTCCGTCAGGGCCGTTCCACCGCCGATGCTTTGGTCTTTCTTGAGTCTGCAATCCGCACTGCTTTTTCCAGGTGCCAACACCTCGTCTCCGTCTTTTTCGACCTCTCCAGAGCATATGACACGACGTGGCGGCACCATATTCTCGCCACGTTGCCGGGTGGGGTCTCCGGGGCTCTCTCCCCATTTTTATTCAGAATTTTTTATCTCTTCGGACATTCCGCGTTTTAATTGGCACATCCCATAGTTCGCTTCATATCCAGGAGAACGGTGTTCCACAGGGCTCTCTATTGAGCGTGCCCCTTTTCCTTGTGGCCATTAATGGCCTTGTAGCAGCAGTAGGGTCATCTGTCTCATCCACGTTATATGCTGATGATTTCTGCATCTTTTTCAGCTCTTCCACCATTAGTGTTGCAGAACGTAGGTTGCAGGGAGCCATACGCAAGGCGCAGGCGTGGGCCCTAGCCCATGGGTTTCAATTTTCTCCTGCGAAGACTTGTGTTATGCACTTTTGTCGGCGTCGAACTGTCCATCCCCACCCTGAGCTCTATCTTCAGGATGCCATGCTCAGGGTTGTTGACACTTACCGTTTTCTGGGATTGCTGTTTGATGCCCGGCTTACTTGGCTTCCACATATTCGTCAACTCAAGCGTCAGTGCTGGCAGCATGTGAATGCCCTTCGCTGCCTCAGCAACACAACTTGGGGTGCAGATCGTAATACGCTGCTGCAGCTCTACAAAGCCCTTGTGCTGTCCCGGCTTGATTATGGAAGTGTAGCGTATGGCTCAGCGTCGCCCTCGGCGTTGCAACTGCTGGACCCCGTTCACCACTGTGGGGTTCGACAGGCGACAGGAGCATTCCGCACCAGCCCTGTTAATAGCCTCCTTGCTGAGGCTGGGGTTCCTCCGCTTCGTATTCGGCGTCAACAATTTTTAGCCAACTATGCTGCCCACGTCCGTTGTTCTCCCCGTCACCCTAACTACCATCTCCTTTTCGCTAATGCGGCAGTCCATACCCCACACCGGCGGCCTCGATCAGGCCATACCATTGGGATCTGTGTTCGGTCACTCCTTAGTGACCTCGAGTCTTTGCCTCTTCCATCTGCTTTTCAGGTCCACCCACATACACCACCTTGGTGTATTCGTCGGCCGCAGCTTGGGCTGGACCTCTCACAATGGCAAAAGGATTCAGTTCCTCCTGCAGTCTTGTGCCGCCAATTTCTTGCTCTCCGCAATGCATCCCGCGACTCGGAGGTTATCTATACAGATGGCTCGATGGTTGATGGCCGTGTGGGGTATGCTTACGCTCATGCGGACTATGTAGACCAGCGCACCTTGCCGGACGGCTGTAGTGTTTACACCGCAGAGCTAACAGCCATTTTTTGTGCCCTTGAGCGGATTCGTACCAGCACTGGCGAGTCTTTTGTCATTTGCAGCGACTCTCTCAGTAGTCTACAGGCTCTTGACCAGTGCTACTCACGCCATCCCATTGTTGTTGCCATCCAGGAGTCCGTTCATGCTCTTGCACAGCGTGGTCATTCAGTGGTATTCATATGGACCCCGGGCCACGTTGGGATAGCGGGAAACGAACACGCCGACAAGTTAGCTAAAGAAGCCACCCGCAAACTGCCGCTGGAGATCGGCCTCCCGGCAACTGATCTCCGATCGGTGTTACGCCGTCGGGTCTTTGGGATGTGGGCAGACGAATGGCGCACTCTGTCTGTACCCAACAAGTTGCGGCGTGTAAAGGAGACCACGACCGTGTGGGGTTCCTCCATGCGGGCCTCTCGCAGGGATTCTGTTACTCTCTGTAGGCTCCGCATTGGTCACTCTTATCTGACGCATGGTCATCTGCTGCGTCGAGAGGACCCCCCTCATTGTCGCTGTGGTGCAACCATGACGGTGGCCCATCTGTTGTTGGAATGTCCTCTTTTAACTGCTCTCAGGTGTGCTTTTAATCTCCAGGGTGATTTATCATCTCTTTTAGGTGACAATGTCTCTATGGCAGATCGTGTTTTAAGTTTTATTCGAGCAAGTGGCCTTTATAGGTCCCTCTAATTTTATTGCGTCACCCTCATTTGTGCTGTATCTTTTACTTTGTTTTGTGTTGTAATTCGGCTCCACCCTAAACTTTTAGGCTGGAGGTTTTAACGTGCTGCACAGTGGCTGGCTCATCCTATTATTTTCGTGATCAGCCAGCCACAGTCCTCTGCTGTGCAGTTTTAATTCCTTCTGCCTTTGTTCTCTATGTTGTTTTTGTTGCTGTGCTCCGTTTTTCGTGTTGTCTTACCATTGACCATGGGGCTTTTCTTCCCCCGGAATTATAATTTTAGTGCTTCGCCTGACTGGTGGATGGTTTCACTGTGCTGTGTGTGTTTATGAAACAAGGGACCGATGACCTCTGCAGTTTGGTCCCTTTAATCCTCAAACCAACCAACCAACCAACCAACCAACTGAACATATCATGTTGTAATCCCATAAATTTAACATTGTCAACCTCTTTGATGTGCATATCTTCATATATTATACACATGCTTTACAAATGTCTGCTTGTGTCTGTGTATGTGCGGATGGATGTGTGTGTGTGTGTGTGTGTGTGTGTGTGTGTGTGTGTGTGTGTGTGTGTGTGCGCGCGCGCGTGTATACCTGTCCTTTTTTCCCCCTAAGGTAAGTCTTTCCACTCCCGGGATTGGAATGACTCCTTACCCTCTCCCTTAAAACCCAAATGCTTTCGTCTTTCCCTCTCCTTCCCTCTTTCCTGATGAGGCAACCGTTGGTTGCGAAAGCTAGAATTTTGTGTGTATGTTTGTGTTTGTTTGTGTCTATCGACCTGCCAGCGCTTTTGTTTGGTAAGTCTCATCATCTTTCTTTTTAGATATATTTTTCCCATGTGGAATGTTTCCCTCTATTATATTCATATCATTAATTTGAACCCAACAATCAGAGATGTCAGTCGGGGCGGAAGTACAGAGGCAAAGATGATGTTGAAAGACAGGTGAGGTATGAGCGGCGGCAAATTGAAATTAGAAATTAGCGGAGATTGAGGCCTGGCGGATAGCGAGAAGAGAGGATATGCTGAAGGGCAAGTTCCCATCTCCGGAGTTCTGACAGGTTGGTGTTAGTGGGAAGTATCCAGATAACCCGGACGGTGTAACACTGTGCCAAGATGTGCTGGCCGTACACCAAGGCATGTTTAGCCACAGGGTGATCCTCATTACCAACAAACACTGTCTGCCTGTGTCCATTCATGCGAATGGACAGTTTGTTGCTGGTTATTCCCACATAGAACGCTTCACAGTGTAGGCAGGTCAGTTGGTAAATCACGTGGGTGCTTTCACACGTGGCTCTGCCTTTGATCGTGTACACCTTCCGGGTTACAGGACTAGAATAGGTGGTGGTGGGAGGGTGCATGGGACAGGTTTTACACCGGGGGCGGTTACAGGGATAGGAGCCAGAGGGTAGGGAAGGTGGTTTGGGGATTTCATAGGGATGAACTAAGAGGTTACGAAGGTTAGGTGGACGGCGGAAAGACACTCTTGGTGGAGTGGGGAGGATTTCATGAAGGATGGATCTCATTTCAGGGCAGGATTTGAGGAAGTCGTATCCCTGCTGGAGAGCCACATTCAGAATCTGATCCAGTCCCGGAGAGTATCCTGTCACAAGTGGGGCACTTTTGGGGTTCTTCTGTGGTAGGTTCCGGGTTTGAGGAGATGAGGAAGTGGCTCTGGTTATTTGCTTCTGTACCAGGTCGGGAGGGTAGTTGCGGGATGCAAAAGCTGTTTTCAGATTGTTGGTGTAATGGTTCAGGGATTCCGGACTGGAGCAGATTCGTTTGTCACGAAGACCTAGGCTGTAGGGAAGGGACCGTTTGATGTGGAATGGGTGGCAGCTGTCATAATGGAGGTACTGTTGCTTGTTGGTGGGTTTGATGTGGACGGACGTGTGAAGCTGGCCATTGGACAGGTGGAGGTCAACGTCAAGGAAAGTGGCATGGGATTTAGAGTAGGACCAGGTGAGTCTGATGGAACCAAAGGAGTTGAGGTTGGAGAGGAAATTCTGGAGTTCTTCTTCACTGTGAGTCCAGATCATGAAAATGTCATCAATAAATCTGTACCAAACTTTGGGTTGTCAGGCCTGGGTAACTAAGAAGGCTTCCTCTAAGCGACCCGTGAATAGGTTGGCGTACGAGGGGGCCATCCTGGTACCCATGGCTGTTCCCTTTAATTGTTGGTATGTCTGGCCTTAAAAAGTGAAGAAGTTGTGGGTCAGGATGAAGCTGGTTAAGGTAATGAGTAAAGAGGTTTTAGGTAGGGCAGCAGGTGATCGGCGTGAAAGGAAGTGCTCCTTCGCAGCGAGGCCCTGGACATGCGGAATATTTGTGTATAAGGAAGTGGCATCTATGGTTACAAGGATGGTTTCCGGGGGTAACAGACTGGGTAGGGATTCCAGGCATTCGAGAAAGTGGTTGGTGTCTTTGATGAAGGATGGGAGACTGCATGTAATGGGTTGAAGGTGTTGATCTACGTAGGCAGAGATGCGTTCTGTGGGGGCTTGGTAACCAGCTACGATGGGACGGCCGGGATGATTGGGTTTGTGAATTTTGGGAAGAAGGTAGAAGGTAGGGGTGCGGGGTGTTGGTGGGGTCAGGAGGTTGATGGAGTCAGGTGAAAGGTTTTGTAGGGGGCCTAAGGTTCTGAGGATTCCTTGAAGCTCCGCCTGGACATCAGGAATGGGATTACCTTGGCAAACTTTGTAAGTAGTGTTGTCTGAAAGCTGACGCAGTCCCTCAGCCACATACTCCCGACGATCAAGTACCACAGCCGTGGAACCCTTGTCCGCCGGAAGAATGACGATGGATTGGTCAGCCTTCAGATCACGGATAGCCTGGGCTTCAGCAGTGGTGATGTTGGGAGTAGGATTAAGGTTTTTTAAGAAGGATTGAGAGGCAAGGCTGGAAGTCAGAAATTCCTGGAGGATTAGGAGAGGGTGATTTTGAGGAAGAGGAGGTGGGTCCCACTGTGACGGAGGACGGAACTGTTCCAGGCATGGTTCAATTTGGATAGTGTCTTGGGGAGTTGGATCATTAGGAGTAGGATTAGGATCATTTTTCTTCGTGGCAAAGTGATATTTCCAGCAGAGAGTACGGGTGTAGGACAGTAAATCTTTGACGAGGGCTGTTTAGTTAAATCTGGGAGTGGGGCTGAAGGTGATGCCTTTGGATAGGACAGAGGTTTCGGATTGGGAGAGAGGTTTGGAGGAAAGGTTAACTACTGAATTGGGGTGTTGTGGTTCCAGATTGTGTTGATTGGAATTTTGTGGTTTTGGAGGGAGTGGAGCTGGAAGTGGGAGATTGAGTAGATGGGAGAGACTGGGTTTGTGTGCAATGAGAGGAGGTTGAGGTTTTCTGGAAAGGTTATGAAGGGTGAGTGAGTTGCCTTTCCGGAGGTGGGATACCAGGAGATTGGATAGTTTTTTAAGGTGGAGGGTGGCATGCTGTTCTAATTTGCGGTTGGCCTGTAGGAGGATGCTCTGAACAACCGTTGTGGATGTGGGAGAGGAAAGATTGAGGACTTTTATTAAGGATAGGAGTTGATGGGTGTGTTGATTGGCTGAGTGGATGTGTAGGTGAAGGATTAGGTGGGTGAGGGCAATGGATTGTTCGGTTTGGAACTGGTATAGGGACTGATGGAAAGAAGGGTTGCAGCCAGAGATGGGAACTTTAAGTGTGAGGCCTTTGGGGGTGATGCCAAATGTCAGACAAGCCTGAGAAAATAAAATATGGGAGTGTAATCTGGCTAGGGCGAAGGCATGTTTGCGGAGGGAATGTAAATAAAACTTAATGGGGTCGTTGTGGAGGTGTTGTGAGGATGACATGGTACTAGAAGGTGGAAAGTGGAACACGAGGCTGAAATGAAAATGAAAATAAATATAAAAACATATGGGGAGAGACAAAGGTAAAACTAGAAAGCAAATGGAGATCTGGTGTGAAAAAAGGCGAAAAAGGGTTGGTTAGAGCTGGGATATGTTGATCCTGTGGTAAACTTGTGTAGGTAGATAATGATGTGCATAAAGGTTAGGTGGTTGTGTTGCCGCCAAAACACGTAAAAGGGTGGAGAAATATGGAAAAATTTCGAAAAAACTACGTGAGGATGTATTAAAAGGAGTGGTTTGGTGGTGGCAGATTATGGAAATGAAGCTAACAATTGTCTGATGAAGAAATAATGACGTTAAAACCTGTGGGAAGCGGCTAAAAATGATCAGTGATTTGAGAAAAACGGAAACGGAAATAAAGCAAAGTTATTAAAACTAGCCGAAAAGGTTTTTTAATAGCTGAAAGGAACTGTTTGTGAACTGGAAACGGTGGATTTTATAGCAGCGGTAGTGTTGAAAGCGGAAAAAAAATTTTTGGTTATGGTTTGGAAGTGGGTTACGTATTATTACGTATTATTGAGTATATATCGGCGGGATAAAATTGTATACTGGATTACAGTAAAAAAGGAGATGGTGAATAGAAAGTGAAACTGCTGGCAAAAACAGAAGGAGGAAATAAGACGACAGAAAAGACTAAGAAATGTAACAGTGACAATAACAATAACAAACGTGATTGTTGGGTTCAAATTAATGCTATGAATATAATAGAGGGAAACATTCCACGTGGGAAAAATATATCTAAAAAGAAAGATGATGAGACTTACCAAACAAAAGCGCTGGCAGGACGATAGACACACAAACAAACACATACATACACACAAAATTCTAGCTTTCGCAACCAACGGTTGCCTCGTCAGGAAAGAGGGAAGGAGAGGGAAAGACAAAAGGATTTGGGTTTTAAGGGAGAGGGTAAGGAGTCATCCCAATCCCGGGAGCGGAAAGACTTACCTTAGGGGGAAAAAAGGTCAGGTATACACTCGCGCGCGCACACACACACACACACACACACACACACACACACACACACACACACACATCCATCCGCATATACACAGACACAAGCAGACATTTGTAAAGGCAAAGAGTTTGGGCAGAGATGTCAGTCGGGGCGGAAGTACAAAGGCAAAAATGATGTTGAAACAGGTGAGGTATGAGCGGCGGCAAATTGAAATTAGAAATTAGCGGAGATTGAGGCCTGGCGGATAGCGAGAAGAGAGGATATGCTGAAGGGCAAGTTCCCATCTCCGGAGTTCTGACAGGTTGGTGTTAGTGGGAAGTATCCAGATAACCCGGACGGTGTAACACTGTGCCAAGTTGTGCTGGCCGTACACCAAGGCATGTTTAGCCACAGGGTGATCCTCATTACCAACAAACACTGTCTGCCTGTGTCCATTCATGCGAATGGACAATTTGTTGCTGGTCATTCCCACATAGAACGCTTCACAGTGTAGGCAGGTCAGTTGGTAAATCACGTGGGTGCTTTCACACGTGGCTCTGCCTTTGATCGTGTACACCTTCCGGGTTACAGGACTGGAATAGGTGGTGGTGGGAGGGTGCATGGGACAGGTTTTACACCGGGGGCGGTTACAGGGGTAGGAGCCAGAGGGTAGGGAAGGTGGTTTGGGGATTTCATAGGGATGAACTAAGAGGTTACGAAGGTTAGGTGGACGGCGGAAAGACACTCTTGGTGGAGTGGGGAGGATTTCATGAAGGATGGATCTCATTTCAGGGCAGGATTTGAGGAAGTCGTATCCCTGCTGGAGAGCCACATTCAGAATCTGATCCAGTCCCGGAAAGTATCCTGTCACAAGTGGGGCACTTTTGGGGTTCTTCTGTGGAAGGTTCCGGGTTTGAGGAGATGAGGAAGTGGCTCTGGTTATTTGCTTCTGTACCAGGTCGGGAGGGTAGTTATGGGATGCAAAAGCTGTTTTCAGGTTGTTGGTGTAATGGTTCAAGGATTCTGGACTGGAGCAGATTCGTTTGCCACGAAGACCTAGGCTGTAGGGAAGGGACCGTTTGATGTGGAATGGGTGGCAGCTGTCATAATGGAGGTACTGTTGCTTGTTGGTGGGTTTGATGTGGACGGACGTGTGAAGCTGGCCATTGGACAGGTGGAGGTCAACGTCAAGGAAAGTGGCATGGGATTTAGAGTAGGACCAGGTGAGTCTGATGGAACCAAAGGAGTTGAGGTTGGAGAGGAAATTCTGGAGTTCTTCTTCACTGTGAGTCCAGATCATGAAAATGTCATCAATAAATCTGTACCAAACTTTGGGTTGTCAGGCCTGGGTAACTAAGAAGGCTTCCTCTAAGCGACCCATGAATAGGTTGGCGTACGAGGGGGCCATCCTGGTACCCATGGCTGTTCCCTTTAATTGTTGGTATGTCTGGCCTTAAAAAGTGAAGAAGTTGTGGGTCAGGATGAAGCTGGCTAAGGTAATGAGGAAAGAGGTTTTAGGTAGGGCAGCAAGTGATCGGCGTGAAAGGAAGTGCTCCATCGCAGCGAGGCCCTGGACATGCGGAATATTTGTGTATAAGGAAGTGGCATCTATGGTTACAAGGATGGTTTCCGGGGGTAACAGACTGGGTAGGGATTCCAGGCATTCGAGAAAGTGGTTGGTGTCTTTGATGAAGGATGGGAGACTGCATGTAATGGGTTGAAGGTGTTGATCTACGTAGGCAGAGATGCGTTCTGTGGGGGCTTGGTAACCAGCTACGATGGGACGGCCGGGATGATTGGGTTTGTGAATTTTGGGAAGAAGGTAGAAGGTAGGGGTGCGGGGTGTTGGTGGGGTCAAGAGGTTGATGGAGTCAGGTGAAAGGTTTTGTAGGGGGCCTAAGGTTCTGAGGATTCCTTGAAGCTCCGCCTGGACATCAGGAATGGGATTACCTTGGCAAACTTTGTAAGTAGTGTTGTCTGAAAGCTGACGCAGTCCCTCAGCCACATACTCCCGACGATCAAGTACCACAGCCGTGGAACCCTTGTCCGCCGGAAGAATGACGATGGATTGGTCAGCCTTCAGATCACGGATAGCCTGGGCTTCAGCAGTGGTGATGTTGGGAGTAGGATTAAGGTTTTTTTAAGAAGGATTGAGAGGCAAGGCTGGAGGTCGGAAATTCCTGGAAGGTTAGGAGAGGGTGAATTTGAGGAAGAGGAGGTGGGTCCCGCTGTGACGGAGGACGGAACTGTTCCAGGCATGGTTCAATTTGTTGGGTCCCATGCACCCTCCCACCACCACCTATTCCAGTCCTGTAACCCGGAAGGTGTACACGATCAAAGGCAGAGCCACGTGTGAAAGCACCCACGTGATTTACCAACTGACCTGCCTACACTGTGAAGCGTTCTATGTGGGAATGACCAGCAACAAACTGTCCATTCGCATGAATGGACACAGGCAGACAGTGTTTGTTGGTAATGAGGATCACCCTGTGGCTAAACATGCCTTGGTGTACGGCCAGCACATCTTGGCACAGTGTTACACCGTCCGGGTTATCTGGATACTTCCCACTAACACCAACCTGTCAGAACTCCGGAGATGGGAACTTGCCCTTCAGCATATCCTCTCTTCTCGCTATCCGCCAGGCCTCAATCTCCGCTAATTTCAATTTGCCGCCGCTCATACCTCACCTGTCTTTCAACATCATCTTTGCCTCTGTACTTCCGCCCCGACTGACATCTCTGCCCAAACTCTTTGCCTTTACAAATGTCTGCTTGTGTCTGTGTATATGCGGATGGATGTGTGTGTGTGTGTGCGCGAGTGTATACCTGTCCTTTTTTCCCCCTAAGGTAAGTCTTTCCGCTCCCGGGATTGGGATGACTCCTTACCCTCTCCCTTAAAACCCAAATCCTTTTGTCTTTCCCTCTCCTTCCCTCTTTCCTGACGAGGCAACCGTTGGTTGCGAAAGCTAGAATTTTGTGTGTATGTTTGTGTTTGTTTGTGTGTCTATCGACCTGCCAGGGCTTTTGTTTGGTAAGTCTCATCATCTTTCTTTTTAGATATATTTTTCCCATGTGGAATGTTTCCCCCTATATATATATATATATATATAATGTCCACCTGCCAACATTTGGGCACTGCATGTCTGTGTCAAGGATGATTAGGCACTTTGGAAGCCTGGCACATACAAAATCCCTTGTCAGAATGGGAAGGCTTACATCAGCCAGTCAATTCACACAGTTCAGAACAGATGGGTGGAACATTGATGTCACATGAGGCTACAACAGCCTGAAAAATTGGTGGAAGTGTTGCCAGTATGCCACCCCCCCCCCCCTTTTTTTAGCAGTCTTTGTAAGGAAGAATATTGAAATTGGCTTGTCAGACAACTTGATTAACAGAGACAAGGGTTTTCCTATTAGTAGTGCATAGAGCCCTGTACTATCTCACCTCGGAATGCAAAATTCTATGGTGTGACTGTCCTGACTGTTTGAGGATAGACTCTGACTACAATACATCATTGGTGCTGGTGTTCAATTATAGGTGATGCCACAAGCCCCAGTCTTCAAGGCAACAACTGTGGTGGGCGGAGCATGGGGCTTGTAAGGTACCAGGGCCTGTATAGGCTGACAGTTTCCAACCTTGTCATCAGTTTTCAGCAGGACTCAGCAGCAGCAGCAACAACAGCATCTCTCCTAAAGATGGCTGACATGTTGATCACAGAAGTATTGCATCATGTTGAATTTAGGAACTGGCAACAAACCTGACTGAATTACTAAGAATTATTATGCTGGGAAAGCCTACAAGATCACATACATATAGTTGTGGCTTCTTGTTCATAATTAATTTTCTAGCTCAGCTAATTGTTATATTGTTATCATTTTAGAGAGAGCAAGAAACAGTCTGTTCTTCAGGAAGCAGAAACACGATTGCGCCAGCTGGAGGTAACACAGTTTAAAGCAATTGCCAAGCAGTTGTTGGGAGAAGACCCGTATCAGTTTCTTCGAGCATACACGGCAGGTGAGAATAATTAAATTCTGTCATTGCATGTCTGCTGTGTGGCTGTTTGAGTAGGCATACTTGATATTTGATGCTATATAATGGGTTTGTACTAGGTGGGTAGGTGGGAACAGTTTCTTCAGTATATGGATTTGTATCATATGAGGACTGGCTGATGGCTAATGGAAAAATACCATTATTATTAAATGTTGAGATTCCAATTTGACTTGCAAATCAAAAAGTACTTGGATGTGCATTTCTGGTAGACTCTAGAGGCACATGCTGCTAAGGTTTCTAATTTTTTCAGAAGTATATTCTTCAAAGTAAGGAAGGTGATCATTCTTTGTGAAACTTTGATTTCTAGTATGTAGCAGGGTAAGGGCCTTGTTATTTGCAGTATCTACATCATCAGTTACTGGGAGTATCTTTTACAAGAGTAAACTTGGAATTGTTGCTATCCAATTTCCATACTCTTCTCCCTCAACTACGTCACACCACTGATAATGAAGGAAAATACAGACACACTATACCAGTGGTAACAAGATTAGCTTTGAATTTTTGAATTCTTGCTACCAAGGACGATTACCCCAGTTTTAAGTCAGCATTTTGTGTGTGTGTGTGTGTGTGTGTGTGTGTGTGTGTGTGTGTGTGAGGGGGGAGGGGGGTAGGGGGGTTGGACTGCAAATATATGGTTCCAGAGTACCCATGCAAGAATGGGATGTCCTGTAGATACAAAGTACACACATCAAAGTTTTGCATCACCCCTGTTTCCAGAACTCCCGAAGATAGACATTGACTGTGGATGTTGTATGACAGACACAGCCCCTTTGACTGTTCAGAGATGTCACTAAACCCGCCCAAAGATGTAAACCACCATGCATGAGCAACATATATTAGACAGAGTGGGTCTGACAGCCAATCAGTTCCAGGAAGGGGTACACGGCTCGAGTTGTTTGTAATTCAGCCCTGCCTAGATAGTCAACACCACGGATTGATCGCATCTGTATTGTTACTTTGTGCCAGGAAGGGCTCTCAACAAGGGAAGAGTCCAAGCATCACGGAGTGAACCAGAGCGATGTTGCTCAGATATGGAGGAGATACAGAGAGATAGGAACTGCTGATGACATGCCTCACTTAGGCCGGCCAAGGGTTACTACTGCAGTGGTTGACCACTACCTACCGATTATGGCTCGGACAAACCCTGACAGCAATGCCATCATATTGAATACTGCTTTTTGTGCAGCCACAGGATGTCGTGTTATGACTCAAACTGTGCGCAGTAGGCTGCATAATGTGCAACTTTACTCCCGACGTTCATGGCAAGGTCTATCTTTGCAACCACGACTTCATGCAGCACGGTACAGATCGGCCCAACAACATGCCAAATGGACTGCTCAGGATTGGCATCACATTCTCTTCACCAATGAGTGTCACGTACGCCTTAAACCAGACAATCATCGGAGACATGTTTGGAGGCAACCCGGTCAGGCTGAACACCTTAGACACACTGTCCAGTGAGTGCAGTAAGGTGGAGGTTCCCTACTGTTTTGGGCTGGCATTATGTGGGGCCAACGTACACTGCTGGTGGTCATGGAAGGTGCCAAAATGGCTGTACGATACGTGAATGCCATCCTCCAGCCTATAGTGCAACCATATCGGCAGCATGTTGGTGAGGCATTCGTCTTCGTGGACAGCAATTTGCACTCCCATCATGCACATCTTGTGAATGACTTCCTTCAGGATAATGACATCGCTCGAATAGAGTGTCCAGCATGTTCTCCAGACGTGAACCCTATTGAACATGCTTGGGATAGATTGAAAATGGCTGTTTATGCACGAATGTGACTCGCCAACCACTCTGAGGGATCTACGCCGAATCGCCATTGAGGGGTGGGACAGTCTGGACCAACAGTGCCTTGATGAACTTGTGGATAGTATAACACAATAAATAGAAGCATACATCAATTGAAGAGGACGTGCTACTGGGTATTAGAGGTACCAGTGCGTACAGCAATCTGGACCACCACCTCTGAAGGTCTCACTGTATGGTGGTACAACATGCAATATGTGGTTTCCACGAGCAATAAAGAGGGTGGAAATGATGTTTATGTTGATTTCTATTCAAGTTTTCTGTGCGGGTTCCAGAACTCTTGGAACCGAGGTGATGAAAAACTTTTTTTGATGTGTGTATTTGTGAAATAAGTGGCGCTATAGAGGAACCAGGACAGCTTCAGTGTGTGTGTTTGTAAAAAATTTAAGTATAGTACAATCACATTATTAGTAAATGTTTTGTGTGTAAGAAATTATGCTATTCAGACTTCCTCTTTTACGTTTCAATTGAAGATGCAGGGAGCTGACTCCAAGGACACCAGTGCGTCTCAAATAATGAAGAAATCCTCCCAACTTGGCTCCATTTCACTTCAGTAAAAATACATAATACTGTTTTCTTCTCTCTCTCTCTCTCTCTCTCTCTCTCTCTCTCTTTAATAATAATAAATTTTAACTTTCACCATGAACCTACACATCCTTCAACATTTATTCATCGGATGAGCATGCAAATACTTTTTGTTTTGTTCGGGTTTATCTTCGTTGTTTTCGTATTGTTAATATTTATGAGGAATTGTAGACAGTAATTTTGTTTCTCTTTGTATTTACAGTCAGCAGAATTAACAAGTCAGGAAAAGAAAATGCACAATAATATTTCATGTGTTTCTCATTAGATCACTTGACCAAAGTTCGAACAATAAGCAAAATATTAATGCTTGTGAAAACAGAAAATTTAAGAATGACACACTGTAATATAAAAGCACCAAATGGGGAGTGCCACAGTCAGGTGAAGGTCTGTTGCAGGTGTCTCCTCATTTGGAAGGGAGAGACTTAAGACTGTCCTTGGTGGCCCATGCTCGCAGACCATATGCAGATGTGACTTTGCAACAGGGCATACACCTACTTGCCTCTTCCATAAATGACTGCACGCATGAAGAGCACACGGGAAATTGCCCAGGAGTAGAGGCACCTTTACATGGGAGCAAGTGCTTCATACCAGTTGCATGTGGTGTAGGATGATATGTACCAATGTTGCATGTTAGAGAGTGTTCCTTACCTGTTGTGTGTGGCAGAGGGTGTTTTGTACCAATATTGTGGCAGTGGTTGCTTCATGCGAATGTTACTGGCAAAAAATGGACCATTTTTGTGTGGCATAGAATGTTTCATATCAACGTCGCAAGACAGAGTTTGTTCTTACTAATGTTGCATGACAGAGGGTGCTTCGTAACGGTGTTGCAGGCTAAAGTTGCACCCTACTGATGTTATATTGCAAAGGGTGCATTGTGCTAGTGTTGCATTGTAGAAGGTACTTATTACTGATATTACATTGTGGACGGTACTTCTTAATGATATTACATGACACAGGGTGCTTCATATGATATTGTGTGACGGAGGCTGTTTCATACCAATGTTGCATGACGGAGGGTGCTTTGTACCAATGTTACATGGCAGAAAGTGTTTCATACCATGTTCTGAACAATATTACGTGGCAGTGGGCATGTAATAACAATGTTGCAAGGTGCTCACTATCAGTGTTGCATGACATAGGGGGCTTCATATTAATGTTGCGTGACAGAGGGCACTTTGTATGAATGTTGCATGGCAGAAGGTTCATTCTACCGACGCAGCGTAATGGAAAGTACTTCATGCCAGTGTTGTGGGTGAAGGGTGCTTCTTACTAATATTATGTGGCAGAGTGCTTTGTAATAATACTGTGCAGCAGAGGGTGCTCTGTACCAGTGTTGCACATAGGGAGTGGTTCATACCAATGTCGCATGGCAGGAGGTGCATTGTACCTTGTTGCAGTATGGATGGTGCTTCATACCAACTGTATGTAGCAGAGGGTACTGCATACTGATGCTGCGAGGTAGAGGATGGTCCATACCTATATTGTGTGGCAGACGGTGTTCCATACTTACTTTGGGTGGTAGGGGTGCTCATACCAATGTTTTGTGGCATGGTACTGATCATGCTCAGCAGATGAGTGCTCCATAGTTACGTTACATTGAAAATGCAGAAAAAGGTCGCACAGAAAATGTAGCTTGTGCCGGATTTAAGGGGCTGACAAGTGACCATAGTTTGTGGCAGACTATGCCATACTGGCACAGCATTTGGGTAGACTGGGTGGCTTGGTAGCTTACAGCTTCCATCATTGCCACAAGATGCCACCCCAGACGCCAATTAAATATAGAACAGATAACATTTGTTGCTCCTAAAAAATTTTTGAACCACCCTTCTTAAACTGTTTACCTTGTACAAAAGTGATGGTTTTTAATAACCTGACATTGTTCTTTGTATTTTTATAACTCTGTGCAGTAGTCCATCAACAAAACTACCACTATGCCAAACTCACTGTCCTGTCATAGAAACTTAGTGCTACCTGTGTGAAGCCAGGGCTGGTGTGGGCATATGTTCATGTCTGCTGTCCTTTCTGAGTAACAAAGTATTCACTTCAAAGCATTACAGGGACTTCTAGTTGTATAGTTGACTCAGTTACTTCACAGATATTGTTTGAAAATATTGACATCCACAGAGGAAAGCTGAACATGCATTGTCATTAAAAATAATTTGTAAGAATCTGTTATATGCAAAGTATCATACACTATATGTATGTAGGAATGTATTTATTTTTACATTGAGGCACTCATTGTTTTCTGAACTGTCCCAGTGATATGATGCTAAGATACTACTAGTTTTTTTTATCTTTTTTAGGTTTGCAGGAATATATTGAAGCTCTAACATTTTACTACTTCATTAAGATCAATGATCTGCAATGTTGGAACCATGTGCAAAGAAATTTGGTGTTCTGTAGTGATAAAGAAGCAGAAGAAACAAAAGGATGTAAAGAAAATGAAGAAAGCAAGACTGAAGACAGCTGTAATGACAAGGATAGTGCTGGTGACAGCAGTAACAGTTCTCATGACAAACAAATATGTCTAGTTCCACAGACTGAATATATACTGGGGGTTGCTGATCTCACAGGAGAATTAATGCGAAAGTGCATTAATAATGTTGGACTGGGTTATATTGAAAGCTGTTTTCAGACATGTGCTTTTGTGAAGGACATTTACACGGGATTTTTGCGTATAGGAAATATGGGTCCTAAGGAATGTACAAGAAAGCTCTACACTTTACGACAAAGCTTGACCAAAATGGAGACTGCTTGTTACACAATACATGTACGGGGGTCGGAGATTCCAAAGCATATGCTCGCTGATGTTTTTAGTGGAACCCAGGATGATTTCATTCATGAAGAGGATGAAGGGTTTTACTAGATATAAAATAAAACAGACTGCCTTTGTAGTTTTCATTACAGGCGAAACCAACATTGAAGTGAAACTGTCTTTTCCAAAATCGGAGAAAAAGTTTTCAGAAACCATGTCTGCCTGTATTATTGGTCTCGCAAAATAAAATCTTATATGATATTGCTTTATTTGTTTGAAAAGGAATTTTTGGAATTTTTTCTTTTACGAAGACTGAAGTACTGAATATGTAGTTTTAGGCCTGCAGCAAACTTCTACTAGTGAATAGATGGTGCATTTTTCTCTTGTACATAGTCTCTCCTGAAATTTAGTGTCTTCACCAACTTGAACATGGATGGGTTTAAGCATTACTGTTCAGTGTATTTGCAGACCATATGGTAGCCATCTGTGTATGATAAAATATTTGCTTAGTTATGAATTATATCTGCATAAATTGTGTGTACGAATAGCGTAAGCTGTTAAGTAGTGTCATGAGTTTTAATAGGAATATAAAATCCAAGGTGTACTTAACCAACTTAATAACCCCTATAAATGTCCAATTATATTAATTATTGTATGTAGTTGACTTCAAAGCAAGAGAGAGCATGTAGTTTCTAGTTTAGTTGGGTCACAATTGCTACTATTAGAAATGACTCTAAAATATTTTGTCCACATTTTCCAATTAAAAGCAAATTATCAGTTTCAGATTATTGTTTATAAGAGACTGAAAATGGGTAGCATTGAAGAGTATCTGGTATTGAATTTGAGGCTCAGGAAGTAATAAAGAATGTGAAATCATAGTATCAGGCAATCGAAACTAGAATAGCTCTTCAGATAATTGTGCAAAAAGTATTTAGTGGAAGTATGAAATCGATACATCTTCAGAACTTCCTATCCTCAGGCTGCATTTTTTTGACAGAACATCAGTGTGGATTATTTCACAAAGATGATTATTGTAGTTATAGAGACAAACAGGTTTCTTTATGGCAGGATACTATTAATGATGAAACTATGAGTGTTAATTGTTGACACATTGGCTGAAGAGGTGCAGACGTATTGGATAAAACACGTGGCAGCAGCTGCACAATATTTTGTTATATTCTGTGTCACCTAATTTCTTGTACAAAAAATAGCTACTTTAATTTTTCTGACAGTGCATCACATTTTTATATGTCAACAACTATCAGAGCTATACAAAATTTGGTTTGTGCCAAAACACTAAAAATATAATTACTGATGAAAGTTCAGTATTTTACACAGTTAGTTCAACTCCTTAATTCTTGGATAAATTTCTACTTGAAAGAAAAAAATTAAAAATCATATTTTGTAACCTCTAATACAGTGTTATAGAGTACATAAGGTTAAATCTAAGATATATATAATTGTGTATGTCACATATTTGTGAAATTAATCACTTATAATGCTCCATTCAGTAAAAGATTTCTTTTCATCATTTTGATGCTACGTTAATGGGATTTACATGATTGAAAACGAAAAAGACATGGTGGCACACATTTTAAAGAATTGTAGTGCCTCGAGAATTTCGTAGTAAATTCTAGAAACACTCGGCCTTCCACCATCTTGAACACCCGATATTTTAGGTACGAATGCGGGAGAGTGAGAACGTTTCTACCAATCCACCTGTTTGTATGTGCAGGTCAGAAGTTTGTTACGAGGGTAATCCCAAAAGTAAGGCCTATTTTTTTTATAAGTACACAACTCTGCTTGTGTGGAAGTTGGTCACACAGTTACGAAAAGTGCTTCACGCACTGTGTGTAAACATGTACACGCTGCGCTGAGGCGCTCAGTCTTGACTTGCCAGTTGTTGAGAATGGAGCATCCTATTGGATGTTACCGCCAAGTGCCAATTGCGCGCAGTTATTCGGTTTTTGAACGTAAAGGGCACTTCTGATTGAAATCCATCGCCAATTGATGGAGGTGTATGGTGAGTCGTGCATGGCTGTCAAAAATGTTTGTAAGTGATGTAGAGAGTTTGCAGCTGGTTGGACCGAAATTCACGACGAACAAAGGGGTGGGAGTCTGTCAGTTTCTGAGGAGACAGTGTTGAAGGTTGAGAAAAGCATGCATGAAGATTGGCGGATCACCTTGAATGATCTCTGCACGTTGGTTCCTGATGTTTCCCAAAGCACTGCTCACAGAATTTTAACGGAAACATTGAACTACCGGAAGGTGTGCGTAAGATGAGTGCCAGGCATGCTGACTGAGGACCACATGCAGCAACGAGTTGATGCTTCTCTCACATTTCTTCACCGCCTTGCAGCCGAACAGGACAACTTTCTGGACTCAGTTGTCACGGTGACAAAACCGGGGCATACCACTGCACATCTGAGAACAAGCAACAGTCACACCAGTGGCGGCAGCCTTCTTTGCAGAAGCTGCGGAAATCCAAACAAACACAGTCTGCCGGTAAAGTCACGACAACCGTTTTTTGGGATTGGAAAGGGGTATTGTTGGTCGACTTTATGCCCACTGGGACCACAATTAACGCTGACAGGTACTGTGAGACTCTGAAAAAACTCAACAGGCAATTCAGAACCGGAGAAGACGAATGTTGAGCAAGGGCGTACACATTCTCCATGACAAGACTCACTCACACATTGCTCAGAAAACCGTTGCTTTCCTGCAAGTTTCTGTGGAACATAATCACCCACCCACCCTATAGTCCTGACTTGGCGCCCAGTGACTATCACCTGTTCTCTAGGTTAAAAGAACATTTGGCTGGAAAGCGATTCAGCTCTGACGACGAGGTGAAAGAAGAGGTTCCTAACTTTCTGAACAGCATGGAGGTGAGCTGGTATGACATGGGCTGTAGCGTTGTTCTTTGGGGGGGGGGAAATTGTTTTGAACTACCGGAAGGTGTGCGTAAGATGAGTGCCAGGCATGCTGACTGAGGACCACATGCAGCAACGACTTGATGCTTCTCGCACATTTCTTCACCGCCTTGCAGCCGAACAGGACAACTTTCTGGACTCAGTTGTCACGGTGACAAAACCTGGGCATACCACTGCACATCTGAGACCAAGCAACAGTCACACCAGTTTTTAAATGTCGAAAAAGTGAATATTTTGGTGGACCACTTGGCAACAAAATTATGGATTGATTACACTATTATAATAACATACGTTGAGCATTAAATACCTGAATAAGAGAAACATTATCATTTCTGTGCATTTTTATATTGGCGATGTAGTCATACCCGGAACAACACTAAGGGACCAGAAGATTTATAGACTTTAAAAGAAATGCAACACTACACAATTAAAAAAATTGGTTCAGAAATAATAGGAAAATGATAATGTTCCTTCTGCCTCATGCTGCGTTCGGCTCATCAGCGTGATCATAATTTCTGGTGATGAACTAACACAAAATAAATCTCAATTGAGTAAATGAGGAGATGGAAATCATCAAGGTTAATTTACTAAATTAAGCACACTTATCTTTAACACACTTTTTTTAATGCTACGTACCTTTTCATATTAAATTACAATAGATGACAATTGTGGTTAAATACTTTATACATAACAGTCAAAAAGTCCTCTTGATGCTGTCTGTTTGTAACCAGTTACAAGAAACTACATGTTTTCTGATTGGCAAAATAACGATTAGCATAGTCACTCAATATTTTCACATGAAATACAAAATACCGCTGCGGAACGCAGCAAGTCCGCGTCCGCCTTTCATGGAATACAAACAGTAAAACGTGAGGCATCAATTGCCTCATTTTTCTTGAAACAACAGAATTCTTTTTTATATCATTAATCGATACATGTACATAGAGATTTACAGGCACCGCGCTAGAACGGCAAAGATAAAGAATAATAGATTCTGTCGCTGCTATGTGATGCTTCATTTCTTTTACTTTACAATTGTTTGATAACTTAAGGCCATCAGGCGTTTACTATTGAGCGTATATTAATGTTTGTTAGGCGAAAATTACTAATATTACAGGGCATACAAAAACTGCCACAGCGTCTACAAAAATGCATCAACAGAAATGGTGATTACGTCGAAAAATAGCTAAATGTTCAAGCTGTAAACTGATGTAAACCATTGTAGAAGTAAACAGGTCTACGTACTTATAAAAAAATGAATAGGAGGCTTCAGATCTGGGATTACACTCGTATTAGAAGACTGTAAGAGGGCGAGTCACTGACGATGACAAGTGTTTGCTGCCAGCGCCACAGGAGACGTGAGGAGAACTCAACGAATAATTATGTCGTATTCTTTGGTCTGTTAGTGTCTGTGATGATTGTAAAAAATAGACTATTGAACAGTTGAAGAGAGATTGCTATGCACATTATGTATTGGACTCGCTTGAGAATAGAGACTTTTGAATTATTTCATGTCTTGGTTATGAACAAAACAAGACACATGCATGCTATTTGAATATGTGTAGATGAGTCTAACATGTAAGGAATAAGTTAGCTTGCAGAAGTTGTGATCTGTGAAAGTTGAAAATATAAAGTGATTGAACTGAAAAGTATTATACGAGTACAAAAATTATTTCAAGGGTAGAGAAGTATTTTAATAAATTCCCTTAACCAGCTATAGTCTTTGAAGAAGAAGCTTGTGAGGGATCGACGTAGCTGATTACCCAGAGAAGAGGATCGGCTACACACGATGTGCAAGTTAATGTGTGAGAGATAATGTGTGCACCTTGCAACCCAATACCACACTGTCACTTGTCTTACCTAAGGTAAGTCTTTCCGCTCCCGGGACTGGAATGACTCCTTACCCTCTCCCTTAAAACCCACATCCTTTCGTCTTTCCCTCTCCTTCCCTCTTTCCTGATGAGGCAACAGTTTGTTGCGAAAGCTTGAATTTTGTGTGTATGTTTGTGTTCGTTTGTGTGTCTGTCGACCTGCCAGCACTTTCATTTGGTAAGTCACATCATCTTTGTTTTTAGGTATATTTTTCCTTCGTGGAATGTTTCCTTCTATTATATATATAATATATATATACCTAAAAACAAAGATGATGTGACTTACCAAATGAAAGTGCTGGCAGGTTGACAGACAGACAAACGAACACAAACATACACACAAAATTCAAGCTTTCGCAACAAACTGTTGCCTCATCAGGAAAGAGGGAAGGAGAGGGAAAGACGAAAGGATGTGGGTTTTAAGGGAGAGGGAAAGGAGTCATTCCAGTCCCGGGAGTGGAAAGACTTACCTTAGGGGGAAAAAGGGACGGGTATACACTCGCACACACACACATATCCATCCACACATCACTTCTCTCTTACTTCTTGGTACCTTATTTGATCCCCTAGAGTCCTCCACTACTTTTCAACTGCTACGCTTTCAGTAGACCTCATATTTATATATAATTCACTCCATCATACCTTTCTTTATTCTAGATATGTCCCCCTTATCCTACAAATCATCAGAACAAGTATTCAACTGGTATTCCTAACTAATTATCACCAATAGTTCCTCTCTGGCTCATGCTCATTAGTTCTTCATTTCTCACACTTCCTTGTGCGATATAGAACTGTCTCTCTTCTTATACCTATGTATAAATATATAAGAAGTAACAAAAGGAAAAAAAGGGGGCAGTGCAGAACTGTCATATATCAGCCATACAATATGTGCATCTACCCAGATGTACATAGGTCTTTATTCCCCTACATCTCTTGGCAGTTCTGACATCGCTTTAGGTTTCTAATCCGTAATTTTCATGTTTGTGTCTAAGTGTAATTTGTGTGTATGTCGATGTGTGTTCATGCAGCCAGATTCTTCGGCCCACTTATTTGAAATAAGTTGAAGGTTATAGGAAACCACGGAGAATGAGAAGGACTTCAGCAATAGAAGTGTATGCATATGGAAAGAGAGAAAGATAGACCGGTACTCAGATGAGAATTAAGAAAGGAAAAAGTAGAAATGGTTGCTAAGATCGAAGAAGTGAAAGAAGATAGCCCCAAAGACAGGAAAACCCTTCCCACGCCCCCTTCCCCAGGATCCCTACTTCGCCAGTACTTGAGTGAGAAGCTGAAGGAGGTATGATGTTAAATGTCTCCTGCAGAACAAACATTCTCACGTTCGCCTTTGAAGTCCCAGAAAAAAGAATCTTAGCAACCTCCATGGAACAGAAAATGGTGAAGAATCAGTCAGGGTTGTCTGAAAGGTGTAGTGTTAGACATGCTTGTACCTACTCTACCCACCCCTTTCAAAATGGATATAAAACCTCCCTGTCTACATCACATCTCATCAAAAGGTATAAAACATTCTGTATTAAGTATAAAATTATGTATCATATTATCACAAATATATAATTCTTCGTACTATAGTGTATCTTCCATCATCATAAACAAACTGGAGAAGGAATTATTCTCCGAGAATGGCTTAGGCCAGAATAAGGCTAACTACACTGATTGGCTAGGCAATATGTGGATTGGGGGGGGGGGGGGGGAGACTGGCTGGTTAGGGAAAAATATGACCTAACTATACGTGGACACTGTGTCGGCTGCTGTTGACATTACAGTCACGGCCGCAGGACAAGTCCCAAAGACTGGCAGGGCGCCCCTGGCATAACCGAGGAGGACGTTATAACATGTCCTCCCTACCATTTAACCATCGAAGGTGACTTAAATAATTTCAAACACTTAGTGGGTCCAATTCTCCACTGTTTTTTGTTAATTTCTTATCCACCATCATTCCTCAATACCTCTACACACAGGTTTGTATGGAAAACTGGTGAATAGATTACATACAAAGACTAATTTAGGCCAAAATACAACCTAAATATACATGGATGGCGTTTATATTATATTATATGTTATGTTATGTTATGTTTCCTCTAAATCTTTTTCTCTTGTTAAACTAATATTTCTTAGTAACATCCATATACAAAATTAAAACCTTATTATCAGATTCGAGATCCTTGATGACTAGAACTGAGCATGCTGTCAACTCACATTTACATCGGGATTAGAGCGGAGCCCACTGTCAGCTTACATCTACATCGGGTATTAAGTGTTCGAGATATAAATGCAGATATACCTAATCAGCAATCCATTGCAGGCAAAGCTTAAAACTACCGCTGACTAGAGCGGAACAGGCTATCAGCTTAAATACTACCATATGCTCCAGTCCTGATCCGATATAACAACTGGGAGCCACAGTGCCTGTAAAACAAGTAAGACTTTGTATAACGATGAGATCACGGTTCTGCTGCAAATCTTGCTTGTCCGTGATATCAAGACAATTATGCTGGAGTAACTAAACTATATGACAGTATAAGAATTTGAGAATAGAATACAGAATAGTACAGGATTTGAAGAGAATTCAGTGTAGGAAAAGAAATATGGAAGTTAACACCGAACACAACTCGGGATCCAATGGTCATCACTTTGCCTATTAACACAGAACGTTAACGCCCCTGGGGCATATACCACTTTATATCCTTAACATTACATTTCCCTTTTTCTTCTCCTGTTGTAGGATCCACTAAAAATAAGGTTTTTGGGTGGATTACCGACTGTACTATGTAAGGCCCCACATACTTTTGAAAAAATTTAGGCATTTCTTTCTGTAGGGCAGAGCTCTGAAGATGCTGTTTTGGTAGAACTAGGTCATCGATCTTATACTAAGGTTCGATAGCCTTCTCATTGTTTATTTACTCATTGTTGTGCCCTCTTAACTAAGTTCTTGGCAACTATAATTTGATTCAGTTGGTAATCAGGAGTACGTTGTTCTGGCCAAGTGAAGCATTTAATAAGAGACTCACCTACAAAGGGTTTACCTATTACTTCCAAAGGTGTTAGTCCAGTTGATAAATGAGGTAATTCATTTAAAATAAGATCAAAGTCTCTAATTTTTGTTGCCCATGACGTATGTTCTTTATGGCAGTGTGTGCGGCATAACTTCCCAATATCTTTCATAACCCTTTCACACAGGTTAGAAGATGGAGTATAGTTGGAGATTAATATTTGACAAATATTTTCCCAAACTAGAAATTCTTTAAACTCATTACTAGTGAAGTGTGGTCCATTGTCGGAAAGGAACCGCTTCAGTTTTCCTATCTCAAGAAAGTATTCTTGCAGACAGTGTATTATCGTTGGCGAGTTCGTTTTCTTAATCGGATACAACTTAACATACTTCAACCAACATTCTATGAGGACAAAAATGTAGGCCACTCCCTTTCCTTTTGGAATTGATCCAAGGAAATCTGCAGCTGTTAGATCGTGTAACGCTTTAGGAATAATTGGATACATTTATATTTAACCTGAGTGTTATCCTCTTTTTACCTTGTGACAAATTTCACAAGTTTTAATGACCAATGCTATTCTATGTCCTAGCTTTTTAAAGTAGTATAACTTATTATTCACCCATGTCATTAAAATATTGGGTGTTCAAGACAGTGGAGAGCCAAGTGTTTCTAGAATTTACCCCAAACTTCTCGAAACACTACAAGCTGAACGACCCAAGACTTGTGCGTTAATTACAGAAGGGAATACTGTGGAGTTGGAACCAAGAGGCTAATGATGCATTTGAAAATGTGAAAAAAGCTCTGGTAGAATCACCTATACTCCACAGTCTGGTTATGGGTGAGCCATTTGAAATTTCAACAGATGCATCTGATTATGGTATTGCAGCGGAACTTTTTCAAGAAGAATGGAGTCTGGAAAGTACAAATCACAGATGTATAGCCTTTGCTAGATCAAGTCTTAAAAACACGAATGAAACAATACAGCTACAGAGAAAGAATTATTACCAGCAGTATGGAGTATCTAAAAATTCAAAATGTTAGTGTGGGGGGTCAGAGATCCATGTACATACGGATCATCGAGCTCTATCTTTTTTAATGTGTAGTCGCTTATTAAATAGTAGATTATTGTGGATGTTGTTCCTACAGGAATAGGACATTAACAACAGTATGTAAAAGGTTCTGAAAATATTTTACCTGACACTTTGTCTAGATTACCTGTAGATATGAAAGACTTGAAACGTACAGAAGGACCTGGCGCGATTAATTTTATGACAATAGAATATCTGCACAACAGGGTACAAGAAATGGCTCAAAGAGTAACTGACAATATCCAGCATGATTCCTACTTTACAGAAATATATGCTATGTGTAATAGATAATCTCTACCTCCGAATCAAGTAGAGAAATGGAAAATTATAGGGCAAAATTTATTCTGGAGAGACAGTACATCATCTCGACGGTGGCATTTATGCATCCCAAAGTTAACGGAAGATGAAATCATGTGGTATGTTCATAAGAGTATGGACACTTTGGAATAAAGTAGTGTATAGCCCACATGAACAAGTTCTATTATTTTAAAAAGTTGGAACATAAGGTATCATCTTTAATTAGAACTTATGAAACCTGTCAGGAAGTAAAAGAGAGTAACACCCATGTTAGACACAAAAAGTATCCAATCACTTCTAAGGCATTACACGATCTTACAGCATCAGATTTCTTCGAACCAATTCCGAAAGGAAAGGGAGGAGTGGCCTACATTTTTGTCCTCAGACAGTGTTGGTCTAAGTATGTTGAGTTGTAACCTATTAAGAAAGCAAACACAACAACAGTGATCTACTGTCTGCAACAATACTTTCTCCGATAATGGATCACAATTGGTTAGTAACGACTTTAAAGAATTCTTAGCATGGGAAGATATTCATCAGGTATTAATCTCCAACTATAATCTGTCTTCTAACCCGTGTGAAAGGGTTATGAAAGAAATTGTGAAATTATGCCGTACATACTGCCATGCAAAACATATGTCATGGGCAACGAAAGTTAAAGACTTTGAGCTTATTTTAAATGAATTACCACATTTATCAATTGGATTAACACCTTTGGAAGTAATAGGTAAACTCTTTGTGGGAGAACCCCTTATTAAATGTTGAAAGAGCACAACAATGAGTGATTAAATATAGTGAGAAGGCTGTCGAACCTAAGTATAATGTTAATGCCCTAATTCTAATAAAACAGCATCTTCAGAGCTCTGCCCTGAAGAAAGAAACACACACATTTTTTCAAAAGTATGAGGGACCTTATCAAGTGCAAATGGTGGTACATCCCAAAGCCTTAGTTTTTGTGGATCCTTTAACAGGATCAGAAAAAGGAAAATACAATGTAAAAGACAAAGTTGTATATGTCCCAGGGATGTTAACGTTCTGTGTTAACAGGCAGAGTGACGACCGTCGGATCCCTAGTTGTTTTCCTGCACCAAATTCCCTTCAATTCTTAAACTATCCTATAATGTTAGTCATTAGGAAACTGGATATGATACAAGAATGAGACCTATTTAAGGGAATCACAGATGAACAGTGATCACTAGACATGAAATGAATAAAATATTATTTGAATGTAAAGTGTATATCATGGTACTACTCAAACAAAGTGATAACTAGACGTGATAAACTGAACGGAGTAAGTGATATGTATATGAAATATAGTGTAAAGTGAATGACTAAACAGTTATGTTATCACAGTCTATAATTTTTTTATTTTTATAGAATATTTTATACCTTTTGTGAGACGTAATGTGAAAGGGTGGGTAGTGCAAGTACAAGCATGACTGACACTAATCACACACCTCACTTTTCAGACAACCCTCGCAGCCAAGTGTAAATGATTCTTCACCATTTGCTGTTCCATAGGTGTTGCTAAGATTTTTCTTCGGGGGCTTCAAAGGTGAAGGTGAAAATTTCAGTTCTGTAGGAGACGTTCATCATCATATCTCCTCCGGTTCCTCACTCAAGTTCGAATGAAGCAGAGATCCTGGGGAAAGGGGGTGGGAAGGGTTTTCATGTCTTTGGGGCTATCTTCTTTCTCGTCTTTGACCTTAGCAACCACATCTACTTTTTCCTTTCTTGGTTCTCATTTAAGAACCGGTCTATCTTTCCCTCTTTCCAGATGCATATACTTCTATCGCTGAAGTCCTTATTTTCCGTAGTTTCCAATAACCTTCAACTTATTTCATATAAGTAGGCCGAAGAATCAGGATACACACAAAGAAACACTTAAACTCAAACAGGAGAATTACGAATTAGAAACCTGAAGTGATGTCAGAACTACCAAGGGATTTGGGGAATAAAGATTTATGTACATCTGAGTTGATGCACATATTACATTGTTGATATGTGATGGTTCTGCATCGTTACTTTTTTTTTGTCGCATACATCTGCGTTGATGCACATATTACATTGTTGATATGTAACGATTCTGCATCGCTCTCAAATATAGATTTACATGTGTCGTGCTAGTCCTTTGAGGTTGGACCAGACAGCGTGGTCATCGGTCTCATCGGATTAGGGAAGGATTGGGAAGGAAGTCGGCCGTGCCCTTTCAGAGGAACCGTTTGCCTGGAGTGATTTAGGGAAATCACGGAAAACCTAAATCAGGATGGCCGGACGCGGGATTGAACCGTCGTCCTAGTCCTTTGAGAAAAGGCATATTATCTACTGGGAGTTGGTAAATACAGGTAAACATAGCATCAACTATGTGTGGGCATGATATTTGTTTATACGGTAGAAGTGAGGAGTGAAATTGGACTCTAGGGTATTAGATGGAATATTGGAAAGTGGAGATGAGGTTTAAAGTAGATTTGTAATTTTACCAGAGAATATTTAAGAACAGTATGCGTAAAGATGTATGCTAGGGCAATGAAACAGGAGGCCTACTCAAGAAAGCTATGGAGGAGGCACTCGACATTTATTGGACGAGAAAAAGGGCGGATAGGCTGACTGCGCAGACAGGGGCACCAAGGAGATTGACCTGTACCATAGGAGGATAGGAATAAGAAAGGGTCGTACCTACCGAAATGGAAGGAGAAAGGGTACTTCTAGGATCGACCCATGTAAGGTATAGGTACTGTTCCTAAAGGGAAAAAGGACAGTATCATGACAGAAGATACATGTTTAAAGGGATGAGTCTGGTAAGTTTGAATTCTATACAGCACTAGCATTTTTACATTTTAGATTTACAAGTGTCAGAAGAAAGGAACACTTTTTTTCTACCCAGAGTTCCTCCAGATCACAATAAGTACTGAATAAGTAGATGCTTAGGAAAAATAGTACACGAAGTAAGAACAAAGCAGTAGAATATTCATGAATTATGTACACCTGTAATCTACAACTGGAAGAGGAATAGAAAATAAAAGTTTGGTACTCACAAATTTTTGGAGAGTGATAAGAGCTAACTCGAGACATGGCTTGAAAGGTTCACATTTTGTAATTGTGGAAAAATGTGCATGTTACTAGTATAAAAAAAAACACATCTTGTGTAATATTATTGTACATAATGAATATGTATAAAATATCGTGTGATTGAGCTAGGGGGAGGGATAGGTAGGTAGTGCCACAAGAATTTTGCGGTAAATTCTAGAAACACTCGGCCTTCCACCGTCTCGAACACCCGATATTTTAGGTACGAGTGCAGGAGAGTGAGAATGTTTCTATGTGCAGGTCGGAAGTTTGTTATTAGAAGGCTGTATGAGGGGCGAGTCACTGACGACGATAAGCGTTTGCCGCCAGCACCACAGAAGACGTGAGAAGAACTGAACGAATAATTATGTTGTATTTGATGTGTTAAGTGTCTGTTGTGATTGTAAAAAAGGCTATGAGTATAGAGTGCTATGCACATTCATGTATTGGACTCGCTTGAGACTAGAGACTTAAATTATTTCGTCTTGGTTATGAACGAAACGAAGACATATGTATGCTATTTGAATATGTGTAAATGAGTCTAACATGTAAGGAATAAAATAGCTTGCAGAAGATCTGTGAAAGTTGAAAATATTAATTGATGGAACTGAAAAGTATTATATGAGTACCAAATTTATTTTTATAAATTCCCTTAACCAGCTTTAGTCTTCGGAGAAGAAGCTTGTGGGAGATCGATGTAGCTGATTACCCAGAAAAGAGGATCGGCTACACACAACATGCAAGTTAACTGAACTGAGAGACGTTTGTGCCTTGCAACCCAATACCACTCTGTCTCTTGTCGCCCGAAAAATGTTAGAGAATTACATATCTGCAGTGTAGCCTAATTCTCTTGTTTAGACACAGATAAATGTCACGCATGAATACAGTTTTTTATAATTTGGTCTTTTACATCTTTGCCTTGTATCTGTAACCTGAAATTACTGACCCACTTCATCAGTTTGGATAGGCTTATCTGGAATCAATGTTTGACCCCAATGCTTGTTGCATAGTATTTTGGCCTTTACATGAGTTGAAAGCATGCCTGTCTTTTTTTTGTCATGTCTTTCATCTGCTTGCAGTGTGTCCCTGCTATTCTGGGTCTGAATTCATGTATATCATTTTGGTTATTACTGGTAATTCTCAAACCATAACAGTCTGTCTCTGCAGGTGATACAAGAGCTCCGAAATGTACATCTGCATTTTGTGGACTATAAACCTTCGGGTATCACCAAATTACTGAAAACTTTTAATAAATTAAAGTATAATATATATGTCAATAATAAAACTATTGATCACTGTAGTATCCTTGTGCTACAATTCAACAGAAATATTTGCATCCACTTCTCTTGATTTCATCTCTTGTGCATGCTCGCAAAAGTGCTCAAATGCCAAATGACATTTTACACACACAGTACTCCCGAATGCAACTAGATTACTACAGCAAAATGTGATTTACAATGGAAATCCACGCTGCAACAATGACAATATTATGAGTCACAATACAGGTGTGTGTATATATATAAGTGAGCTTTTGGCCAAAAGGCCTTTTTTAAACCAGACAAAACACACACACACCAAAGAAGACAAAATATTCCAGAATTCAAATCAAGAACAGCTACCAACATGTGTAATGCAGAAATAGGTATCCTCAGATTAGTGAAGCAACCTCACTTAATAAACATGTACAACCAATTGCTTCACGAAAGATCAATACCCAAAGACTGAAAAGTTGCACAGGTCACACAAATATTCAAGAAAGATAGGAGTAATCCACTAAATTATAGGCTCGTTTAATAAACGTTGACATGCAGCAGGATTTTGGAACATATATTGTGTTCAATCATTATGCATTATCTCAAAGGGAATGACCTATTGATACACAGACAACACTGATTTAGAAAACATTGTTCTTGTCAAACACAACTAGCTCTATACTCACACAAAGTGTTGAGTGCTAATGGCAAGGGATTTCAAATTGATTCTGTATTTCTAGATTTCCAGAAGTTTTTTGACATTGTACTACACAAGAAGCTTGTTGTGAAACTGTGCCTTATCGAATATCATCTCAGTTTTGTGACTGGATTCATGATTTCCTGTCAGAGAGCACACAGTTTGTAGTTCAAAATGGTTCAAATGGCTCTGAGCACTATGGGACTTAACATCTGTGGTCATCAGTCCCCTAGAACTTAGAACTACTTAAACCTAACTAACCTAAGGACATCACACACATCCATGCCCGAGGCAGGATTCGAACCTGCGACCGTAGCGGTCACGCGGTTCCAGACTGAAGCGCCTAGAACCGCACGGCCACACCGGCCGGCACAGTTTGTAGTAATCAATGAAAAGTCATTGAGTAAAACAGAAGTCCTGTGTGGTACTGAGTCATGAGGGGAATGCTCCTCTGTGGCCAGAGAGTGGCACTTCAGGAAGTGGTGGATGACTGGAAAGATAAGGCATGGGAGATTTGTTTTTGTACAAGACTGGGAGGGTAATTACGGCCTGCAAAGCCCACAGTGAGACTCTCAGTATATTTTGAGATGGACCACACACTCATAACTGTAGATTCGATAGCCACAGGTGGCTAGGCTTTATGGAAGGGACTTCTTGGTGTGGAATGTGTTGCAGCAGTCAGAATGGAGGTACTGCTGGTGGTTGGTAGGTTTTATATAGACAGAGGTACTGGTGTAGCCATCTTTGAGGTGAAGGTCAACACCAAGGAAGGTGGCTTGTTAGATTGAATAGGACCAGGTGAAGCGAATGGGGGAGAAGGTGTTGAGGTCCTGAAGGAATGTGGATAGGGTGTCCTCACCCTTAACCCAGACCAGCAATGAATCTGAACCAGGTAAGGGTTTTGGGGGCTCTGGGCGTTTAGGAAGGATTCTTGTAGACAGCCAATGAACCATGGACCTTGCCGTTGGTGGGGAGGCTTGCATGCCTCAGCGCCACAGATAGTTGTACCGTAGGTTCAACCACAATGGAGGGGTATCTGTTGAGAGGCCAGACAAATGTGTGGTTCCTGAAGAGGGGCAGCAGCCTTTTCAGTAGTTACAGGGGCAACAGTCTGTATAATGGACTGATCTGGCCTTGTAACACTAACCAAAACAGCCTTGCTGGTACTGCGAACGGCTGAAAGCAAGGGGAAACTACAGCTGTAATTTTTCCCGAGGGCATGCAGCTTTACAAATGATGATGGTGTCCTCTTTGGCAAAATATTCCGGAGGTAAAATAGTCTCCCATTCAGATCTCCAGGTGGGGACTACTCAGGAGGATGTCATTATCAGGAGAAACAAAACTTGCGTTCTACGGATCGGAGCGTGGAATGTCAGAATCCTTAATTGGGTAGGTAGGTTAGAAAATTTAAAATGGGAAATGGATAGGTTAAAGTTAGATATAGTAAGAATTAGTGAAGCTCAGTGGCAGGAAGAACAAGACTTCTGTTCATGTGAATACAGAGTTATAAATCAAATAGGAGTAATGCAGGAGTAATTTTAATAATAAATAAAAAAATTGGAGCGTGGGTAAGCTACTATGAACAGCCTAGTGAACTCATTATTGTAGCCAAGATAGACAGGAAGCCCACACCTGCCACAGTACTACAACTTTATATGCCAACTATCTCCGCTGATGATGAAGAAATCGCAGAAATGTATGACGAGATAAAAGAAATTATTCAGATAGTGAAGGGAGACGAAAATTTAATAGACATGGGAGTCTGGAATTCGATTGTAGGGAAAGGAAGAGAATGAAGAGTAGTAGGTGAATATGGAATGAAAGAGGAAGCCGCCTGGTAGAACTGTGCACAGAGCATAACTTAATCATAGGTAACACTTAGTTTAAGAATCGTGAAAGAAGGTTGTATATGTGGAAGAGGCCTGAAGACACTCAAAGGTTTCAGATAGATTGTATAATGGTAAGACAAAGATTTAGGAACCAGGTTTTAAAGTGTAAGACACTTCTAGGGGCAGATGTGGACTCTGACTATAATCTATTGGTTATGAACTGTAGATTAAAACTGAAGAAACTGCAAAAAGGTGGTACTTTGAGGAGATGGGGCGTGGATAAACTGAAAGAACCAGAGGTTGTAGAGAATTTCAGAGAGAGCGTTAGGGAGCGATTGACAAGAACGGAGGAAAGAAATACAGTAGAGGAAGAATGGGTAGCTTTGAGAGATGAAATAGTGAAGGCAGCAGAGGATCAAGTAGGTAGAGAGATGAGGGCTAGTAGACATCCTTGGGTAACAGAAGAGATACTGAATTTAATTGATGAAAGGAGAAAATATAAAAATGCAGTAAATGAAGGAGGCGAAAAGGAATACAAACATCTTAAAAACGAGATTGACAGGAAGTGCAGAGAAAGGATGATTAGAGGAAAAATGTAAGGAGGTAGAGGCATATATCACTAGGGATAAGATAGATACTGCCTGTAGGAAAACTAAAGAGACCTTTGGAGAAAAGAGAACCACCAGTATGAATATCAAGAGCTCAGATGGAAATCCAGTCCTAAGCAAAGAGGGAAAGCAGGAAGGTGGAAGGACTATACAGAGGGTCTATACAACGGTGATGTAGTTGAGGGCAATATTATGGAAATGGAGGAGGATGTAGATGAAGATGAGATGGAAGATATGATACTGTGCTGTGTGAAGAATTTGACAGAGCACTGGAACACCTAAGTCAAAAAGGCTCAGGAGTAGACAACATTCTATTAGAGCTACTGATAACTTTGGGAGAATCAGCCCTGACAAAACTCCACCATCTGGTGAGCAAGATGTGTGAGAGACAGATGAAATACCCTCAAACTTCAAGATGAATACAATAATTCCAATCCCACAAAAAGCAGGTGTTGACACATGACTATTACCAAACTATCTGTTTAATAAGTCATGGCTGCAAAATACTAACACGAATTCTTTGCAGATGAATGGAAAAACTGGTAGAATACAACCTGGGGATAGATCAGTTTGGATTCCGCAGGAATGTTGGAACATGTGAGGCAATACTGAACCTATGACTTATCTTAGAAACTAAGGAAAGGCAAACCTAAGTTTCTAGCATTTGTAGACTTGGAGAAAGCTTTTGACAATGTTGACTGGAATACTGTCCTTCAAATTCTGAAGGTGGCAGGGATCAAATACAGAGAGCAAAGGCTATTTACAATTTGTACAGAAACCAGATGACAGTTTTAAGAGATGAGGGGCATGAAAGGGAAGCAGTGATTCAAAAGGGAGTGAGACAGGTTTTATAGCCTATCCACGATGTTATTCAATTTGTATATTGAGCAAGCAGTAAAGGAAACAAAATAAAAATTTGGACTAGGAATTAAAATCCATGGAGAAGAAATAAACACTTTGAGGTTTTCCAATGACATTGCAATTCTGTCAGAGACAGCAAATGACTTGGAGGAGCAGCTGAATGGAACAAAGACAGTGTATTTATTGAAAGGAGGATATAAGATGAACATCAACAAAAGCAAAACGAGGATAATGGAATGTAGTCGAATTAAGTCAGGTGATGCTGAGGGAATTAGATTAGGAAATGAGACACTTAAATTAGTGAAGGAGTTTTGCTATTTGGGGAACAAAATAACTGATGATGATCGGAGTAGAGAGGATATAACATGTAGACTGGCAATGGCGAAGAAAGCGTTTCTGAAGAAGAGAAATTTGTTAACATCGAGTATAGATTTAAGTGTCAGAAGTCTTTTCAGAAAGTATTTGTATCGAGTGTAGTCATGTATGGAAGTGAAACATCGATGATAAATAGTTTAGACAAGAAGAGAATAGAAGCTTTCACAATGTGGTGCTACAGAAGAATGCTGATGATTAGATGGTTAGATCATGTAACTAATGAGGTGGTACTGAACAGAGTTGGGGAGAAGAGGGATTTGTGGCACAACTTGACTAGAAGAAGGGATCAGTTGGTAGAACATGTTCTGAGACATCAAGGGACACCAATTTAGTATTGGAGGGCAGCATGGAGGTTAAAAATCGTAGAGGGAGACCAAGAGATAAATACATTAAGCAGATTTAGAAGGATGTAGGTTGCAGTAGTTACTTCAAGATGAAGAAGCTTGCACAGGATAGAGTAGCATGGAGAGATGCATCAAAACAGTCTCTGGACTGAAGACCACAACAACAGGATTGTGTCATGCAGGTACCCCTAGCCATACCCCAGATTTGTTTGTAGGTAATGCCTTCAAAGGAGAAGTAATTGTGGATGAGAATATAGTCGGTCATGGCCACTGGGAAAAAGGTGATTGTTTGGAATAAGTTGGGCACTGGGAAAGGTAGTGTTCTACAGACAAGGCCATGGGCATTAGGGAAGTGTAAAGGGAGGTGGCATCAATAGTGAATAGTAGTAAAGAAACAGAAACTGTTGAGAGTCAAAGGAATCTCAGTGGAACAGAACACCTACCATATGGTTGTAGGTATCACAGTCTCATAGAACACTTGGCACAGGGGAAAGGGAGAAATGTTAACATGACTTTGCTGAAAAAGTGATAGAATTGAACATGGAAACCTTGCACGCAGATGATGAAAACCAGTGTTAAGGGAGGTGGAGAAATCTTTTGCTTGCCTCAGGAATAGAGATGTCAACAACAAAAATATCTCTGTGAGACAGAACATCATATTTACAGATGCCTAATTACATGAAAGGCATAATTAGCTGTGTTTCCACAATGTACGAGTTGCAAAATGGGTGTGCGCTGCCAAGATACATTTGGGTGTCTTGTGTGTGCACTTCTGCTTAAAAAGAGAGGGGGAGAGGGGGGGGGGAGAGAGAGAGAGAGAGAGAGAGAGAGAGAGAGAGAGAGAGAGAGAGAGAGAGAGAGAGAGAGAGCTGCTTGAACTGTTATTGTTACTTGTTTCTGTACTCCACACATCAATCCACTATAAGTGAGTGGTCACCTTTTCCTTATTTTACCTGCAACTCCATCTAGGAATTAACCTCATGGCTATATATTGACTCATTCAAATGGGTATGAGTACTGGATACTGGAGGTACAGGGAGGGGGAGTTTGCTGGTCATTTCATCCAAGTGAGGGGTTGGGGTTTGGGGGAAGAGACTGAACAGCGAGGTCATTGGTCTCATCGGATTAGGGCAGAATGGTGAAGGAAGTCGGCCGTGCCCTTTCAATGGAACCATCCCGGCATTTGCCTGGAGCAATTTTGGGAAATCATGGAAAACCTAAATCAGGATGGCCAGTCACGTGATTGAACCGTTATCCTCCCGAATGTGAGTCCAGTGTGCTAACCACTGCACCACCTCACTCGGTCATCCAAGTGGTATCTTGGTTTACTGATGGGAGCTTGGAAAAATTGACAGTTAGGGCCAACTTTGTGTGTAGTTTGACAACCACTTAATAAATCTGAGCTACCATTCTCTCCCTGGTATGGACAATAAACAATCTCTTGCAGGAAGTGAGTCTATTTCTTGAAGTTCTTTACATCCTTCAGTCACATAAGTCATGACTGCATATGTAGATATATTACATTAATTTTTTTGGGATTCAAATGAGTTATCATAAGAACTAAAAATCTGGTAGGTTGTTGCATAAGTAACACATCAAGTCATCAAAGGGAGGGGGTGGCACAAGGATGGGGTGAGAGGAAGGTGGAGGCTAGACACCAGTTGGAGGATACAATACAAAGTAAGAAAGGAGGGGGCAGATCAGAAATTGATTTTAAGTGACTAAGAACTTCCTGAAGACCCCATGGTAAATGGGTTACTGAAGGGTCACTCTTGCATTCTTGTAATAGGGAAATGTTATATTCCACTGCTTCCCTTCAAAATTGCATCACCAAGAAGGGCAGCAAATTTTATTTATTGTTCATATACAGCATTGTAGGTAGAATAAACCGTTTAATTACCAGTTGATATGTGGATATAAAAGATGCAAAATTTAGCCCTCTGGCAGCACCAGTTCTAACCTGGATGGACATCAAATCACATTGAGAATGAACAACAGATTAAGGGCCCAATATGCCACACTAGTGCAACTTTTATGCGTGAGTTAATCAATCATAGTGGATGGCAAGTGTTGGTGCATCTTTACTTGGATATCCAGGACCACATTTTCAATGTGTCAGAGATCTGGAGAATGTGATGGCCAAAAAACACCATAATACACTCTATATTGAGCTCAATCTGGACCAGACAGGCAACAAGCAGTCTTGTTATCTTTTTGAAGGAAATGCCAGAGAGACCTTGAAAGTCACTGTGTCGCTACATCAGAAAACCTGCTATCAAATTATTGGGTACATAAACCAGAGGTGATAATGTATATTCAGCAGCAAGCAGTACCACCATGTTCTGCCACTTACATAATTAGAGAAGTGCAGGTTATAATTCAGAGAACCTAATAATGTAGATCTTTTGGTGAGTTCCAAGAGAAAGATGAACACTGCTTAGGAACCAATTATCTACAACCTTACAGCTGTGTGCACATAGGGAACAGCAGAACCAAGCAATTTGATATGAAGACAGGTGGTGACCATGAAAGTGACATGTTCCGCACTTTGATTAACCAGAGTGATCTATCAAATGATAAAATTTAGAAAGGAGACAGATCATGAGCCTATTGCCTACATCCTCCCAGGACAGCGCAAAAGAGACTAAGAACTCAATACAGTTGCTTGCAGCATCACATCTTCAAATTATTTAATGTAACAGTAGCAAACCACACAGATAAAATATACTTCAATTTTTTTATGAAATGCTCTATGAATGATATTACAATAAAAGTGCTAGTTCAATTAGCCAATGACCTAAAGGAAGGGCTCGTGCCATTACTAACCTTATCTGATTCAGTAAAATGCACTCAAAATATTAATTACCATGGCGATATGAAAGCACTCATTTCCAGACGTGATAAAAACAACAATATAGTAATACCTTGTTTGATAACTTCTTTTCTGGACATGCTGAACTGGCTCATACACAAAATGCCAAAATACAACAACACTTTGAAACCAAAAAACTTTCTTGAATCAATTGGGAACACAATGTACCAATGTGAAGTAAATACACTGGAGACTTACTTTTTGGTAACCCTGAAGCATTATTTGGAGACATATACTCTCGTAAGACTGAGAGGGGGGGGGGGGGGGGGGGTGGCAGACTTTCCTTCACAAGCAGCAGCACACAAATATTTACACAGTTTTCCTAATCACTACAGACAAATCCATCAAATAGATCATCAACCATTTCCTTCTCTATCCAAGTAGAGTGACCTGAACAAGATCATTAACTAACATTCCATTAGTAACAGAGTGTACAACCCATTTCAAGGGTTGGCTTGTTGTGGGGGAGCAGACCAGACAAGTAGGTCATCGGTCTCATCAGATTAGGGAAGGAAGTCCTTTAAAAGGAACCATCCCGGCATTTGCTGGAGAGATTTAGGGAATCACAGAAAACCTAAATCAGAACAGCCAGATGCGGGATTGAACTGTCGTCCGCCTGAATGCGGGTCCAGTGTGCTAACAACTGCGCCACCTCCCTTGGTAATCCATTTCAAGAATTATAACTAAAATTTTAGTTAATCAAATAACATAATTCTATTTGTAGTGGCTATGATAATATACTATGTGAAATTAACAATTTTTTACCCATCATAAGAACAGCCTATTAACTCAGCCAGCCACAAGGCCATTTCTGCATATAATTCAATAGTGAAATTATTATAATGTATCAGAGACAAAGACAATACTATAGTGAAATTGTTTAAAGATGCACATCTACGAATGAGACTTTAAAAAACATGAACTGTTTGGAATACAATAGGTTTACCATAAAGGAGGGGTGGGAGAGAGTGAGGTGCACTAACCATTCAGATTTCAAAAGTCATTAATTTAAAATCTCAGACCACAAGAGCTGATTCAAACATTAAACACAGTACAAATTAGATAACTACAAAATTCACACCTGCATGTTTACCAGAAAAGAATTTTATCATTCAAAACTATTATCTTCATGGAGGACTATAAGCCAAATCATTGTAAGAAGACACGCTACTCCTAACACACTGTCTCATAGGCTATTGTCCTAAGTTTAAAATATGGTTCAGACTGTTGTTATTTAGAGTGATTATAAAATTCAAGTTGCATTTACAGTTAATATTCTCACAAAGTATCTCTTATTTTAATATAATTAAAGCTTAAAAATCATTACATGTCAAGATTTGGTCACTTGATCAGAAATGCTCTGTGACTGGCTGACACTCTGGAGACATCACAGACTAGAAGTAAGACAAAGCTATATGTGCATTAGAGGAATGTTAGCCATAGACACTAGTTTTTAATGTACCTTTTCTGCAACTAATTTAGGTATTTAGTGATGGAACATGCATTTACAACTTTTCAGTAACAATAGGAAGGAATTTTGTAAACACTGTTAGTGTAAACCTTATGAAAATTGATGCATTTATGCTCCACTCATTTAGAGTGCCGATATTTGCAAGGATGGACATTCTCAAAACTAAGGAATTGTGGAACTTTTGCAAATGTGTCTGTATCTTGTATTGGGATTGTTGACTATCAGTCATGAATTATGACCTAAAGTGCAATAAAATTATTCTTGGCATATCTTAGTGCTGATTTCCACCATACAACATACTCAGCAGAGGTACTGCAAAAAGAACAGGCTCTGTGGCACAACGCGAAAAGCACTTGTAACTACAATAAGAAGAATGTAGGTTTGAAGGCTGGAAGGGTAAAAATGTTTTACACAACATACGAAAACAGCGTTAGCAAGAACTCATTGTAGCAGTTGTTTTGATGGTGGGATGTATTACATTTAGCTTCACATTAATCTTATTCCGAGAACTGGACAACTGAGGATAAATGCATCTAATTTGCTTAAAAACAATTACCACCCCCCTTTTCATTTTTTTTGGGAAATCACTGCAAGTATTGAAGATACCACCACATTCCGACAGTACAACAACATGCAGGACAATTAGGTTTTGTATGCAGAGAGATATAAGGCATGTTTAACATGCAGGTAACACAAACATAAGGACTGTGCTGTCTATAAGTGTTTGGAGCAGACTTCATCTTGTGTAAGATGATGAAACTTCAAAAGCTTAAACAATAAGGACCCCAGCTGGACAGCAAGACGATAAAAATAAACCCACATTGTTTCTAATAAAGTAAGAAGTGTGTGGTTACATGAACTAGAAAATATATTTTTGAAAATGACGTGTGTAAACAGCTACTGCAAATTTAAGCACACATAAATGCCGGCGAGAACACAATAATACTCTGTTTCTAATCGGTGTGCTGAAGTTTCGTAATTGTGATTTGGTTTTCATGTGAAAGCACCGTCAACTTATTTTCCCCAAGTTAAAATATTATTGTTGTTACATTCGAACCAGGGATCTATGGATATAATATTTTAATATTCGACAGTCTACTACTCTACCAATCGAGCCAACAAAATTGTGCAAATAACCGAGTATAACGATAATTTTTACTACGAGTTTAATTTTGGCGATTAATGCTATCCTTCTTTGTAATAGTGGGAAAGTGTGTCTTGGATGTAAATTAATGTTAACCTCAAAGTGCAAGACATTTTTAATTGAGTAAGGTACTTTGACACTGAAGTAGAGGCATTTTGCTGGTGCAGTGCAACACATTTTTATGCACCTTCTCATTCTCTGAAACATTCAAAAACAATTTTTCAAGAGCTTTTATGGATGCATTTGTACAATGTGGTACTACATACCATTTGTAATCCATTTACCAAAATGTAAATTCCACAACAACGCATCACTGTGAATTAGCTTTATGACAGTGGGAGCAGTGAGCAAGCCAGTGATGTCATAGGCATCACATGAATGTAATGAAGAGTTTTAGCAGACTTTCCAATTATTTTGATTTCATTTCTGTTTTTATCAAATAATACTGAAATTCAAGAAGGAAAAAAGCATGTTATGAGCACAAAATGACATAATTAACCATTTAAGATTACTTCCGAAAAACAGTCAAACACCCATTACGCTAACAGCGCCATTTCATTTTTGACAAAGGTGGCAATATTTTCAATTTGGGCATAGTTAAAACATACAGATGTTAATTCAGAAACATATATATCTAGAAATCCTGTGGAAAAGTAAATCAGTATCATCACAGCTCAAAATATAATTTTTGTTAATTTTGCAGATGTTGCACAACTTATTACTTCAACACAGATCTGTATTCTGCTATTAGATGGCACTGGAAGTGTGACCCCATACACCACATGATTTCTGAACAGACAGAAACCAGGAAAATGGGCAGCAGTTATCAATTAAGTAAATAAATTAATAACAAATACATGTCATATCTTTTATCACCAAAAAAACTGATGGCTATGATACATAAATTGTTCAAATAAAAATATGCACACCACAGTGTCTTTTTCTTCCATTGTGATGAGAACTTTTTAGTTTCCTCATCAAATTACATGAACAAAAAGTGTGTCTTACACATGGCTAAGGAACAGCAGGTATAAGTATGTATATGCAAAATGTGCCTTTTGGCAGACTGAGTAAGCACCATATGAAAATGCCTATTATAAAATGAATGAAGCGCAATCTCCACATTACCATTTCAACAAAGTGAATGAATATTGAGTCACATTTCATATTAGCATAATTTTATCTCAGAATGTACAGGTGTTGACAGCCAAGAGAGCATTTCCAAACCTACTCAATAAAATTCTCCTTGTGAAAAATGAATTTTCATTATACATTGCACTGTGAAATGTCAGGTTTATGAAGTGTCTTGAGCACTAAAACTTTTTTCGTCATTTCATAAGCTGTCTTAAGACCAGTAATGTAATGGGATTGACAGTCTTTACTTCAACACATATTAATAAATATTACAGATAAAATGTTTGTGAGGGATCACAACACATCTACTACTCAAACCTCTGCTTACATGACTACAAACTGTATAGCAAAATATTTTAACATGAACCACAATTTCAAGGTTACATGTACTACATTATTTTGTTTTAAATCACAGACTTGTTTGAAAAACTAATATTAGAGTTATATATTATTAATATTCATAAATAATCTAAAACTCACACACAGCTGCTCTAGATTGCACTCTTAAGATACTTTTTTAATATAACATATAAAAAAAATTATATAACTGCAGCACAAGGATATCTAATAACTCCAAATCAAGTAAATATAATTCCCTGCTAGTCGACAGTCAATTTCCTCACACTTTGTGACAGATATATAATCCTTGAAAGAACAAGAGGTGGTTGTGGGGGCGACACAGAAGGACAGAGGAAGTACCCACTTTTTAGCAGAAGTGAATCTTTGTTTAATGAGTCAAATACAGGACTGTAGTTAGAAACAAATGCCAGTTTTATTTAGTTTTGTTAGTAGTTTACTTCCATTGTTGATGGGTGCAGGGGGATTCTAAGTGTTAACCTGCTACAGATGATACATTCAAAACATAGTTCATAAATTGTTGAAACATCCCTTAGCATTATTTTGTCATCCGTTACACTGTGCCCATAGTGTGAAAATTTCAAACATGAAACTACAAATCCTGATAAGACAGAGTTGATGAGGAAATTAAATGGAAGCTTTCTTTGTACAGAGCAGTTCCCCCCCACCCCTCTCTCAGAGTTCTCTACTGAATGTATTCTGAAAACAAAACAAATGACAAATGCCTCCACTGTTGATTTTAAAATGGATTTGATCTGTATTCTTAGCTGCAGCCCAATATTTCTACAAAACCAATTACAAGTACATAATTCCCTTTTCACAGAGTAACCAGACCAATGACTTAAAAGATTAGATGGTGCAACTGAGGTTTTACATATGAAATGATGAAGCAGGGAGTAGCATGTGCTCCAGTCCCTCTAAAATCGCAAGAACAGCTTCTCCAAAATGAAGAGAACAGAATTAGATCGTAACTCCTGACAACCCAGAGAAAATTATATTCTTAAACTTTGTTATTAAGTAACATTGTTAGAAAGATTTTTTTCAAAAATAATGTACATGTAAAAAAGAAGTACTTCATCTTCCTCCTCATGCCATTAAGAATAAATGCAGAAATCAAAGATAGCTAAAGATGTTAAGATGACTTGAGAATGCAAACGATCATGTGATACATCAGGAACACTAAAATGACAGTGTTCTAAATAGTGGTTATGAAAGGACAGGACCTCCCTAATTTCCCCACCAAAACTAGTCTTCAGTCCAACATTCTAGGTAGATAAATTCTTTATACCACCTCATCCTCTTTTTGTTGTTTTCTTCCTTTCTTAGGAAATTATCTGCTAAGAGTTTCAGATACATATGTTTACAGTAGTTCAGCAACTGTTTAAGGTTTAGTGAGTCTGGCTCTTCTTTGCATGTATAGCTAAATTTTCCTTGTTCATAAATTATGTCTTGTTAAAAATTACAACACTTACACAGCATACAACAAATTTTTTTCATAATCCAATCTGATGGCAGGTCTCTCGTGAGTTCACAAGTGTAATTCTTTACAGATAATACATAACAAATGTACATATTAAAGCTTTTCTGGTTACTTTCTTACTAGCTATGTCCAATGATATCTACATAAAATTAGGCTTTTCAGCAAACTAAGATAATATTCATTCACTTTAGAGCCAGGAACTATGAATGAGGCTTTGATTAGAGAATATGCAACTGTTTCCTTGGTACAAAAACCTCCTTACTATGCTAACATTAATACAGTATTTATTTCATTGTAACTTACTCAACATTCCGACTGAAATATTTTGATTGGTATACCATGCAAACAAAAATTTTATAAATACAATACATTTTGCCAATATACATTGTTTTTATATCACAAAAGTTAAAACTCTAATTTTGTGCTTTTTGTAAAAAAAAAAAAAAAAACAGTGAAACTTAACAAAGCACTGGCATTTATTTTAAAAGTCAACATTTACGATAAATACAACTGGAATGCATTATTTTTACATTTGTTAAATACAATTTAATGATTTCATTATAGTTATCTTTGGTCATATATTCTTTGTAACTACATAAAACTATTAAATAATCAACAGAAAATGTATGTATGAAGTATCTCTGAACCTGAGGCTTTAAAACAGTTTAAATCAACAAAACTTTTAGGCCACAATATAAAATTATTTTTGGAACCATGCAGAGTCCAATTAAATTACAGACAAAAATCAACAGATCTTCAATAAAAGCTACAGAAAGCAAAGAACATTTTACTCTGTGCAAATAAATACTGAAGACATTTTATTTTGCTAAAAAGTACTTAAATATGTATCTGTCCCAGACTTCCCTCTCTCTTCAATTATATAATCACAAGACATTTTTCAAAATTAAAATGTATTACAATATCATTACCATCAGGAGCATACCACAGCTGTAGCTGTAAATGTTTTTACAATATCAAATTGTCTATCACAATATGAAATTTTTATTGCATAAACAATTTTTAAGAATATTTAACTGTCCAGCAGTATTCAAACCGTATTTGTATGAGGGTATGACTGAGTATGTATGAATTATGAGTAACATAAACAACAAAAAACAAAGCCTTCCCTCTTTTTCTGTTTACTTTACATCATTTTTTTTGCCATGCACAGGAATCTGTGCTGGAATTCCATTTCATCCAATTTGTCCGAGACAAAAAATGTGTACAAGTGAATTTTGCCTTGAATACCAGATTTTAAGTAAACAATTTTTCAAAATATTCCTCCACAGACATGCTTGACAATAAGGGTTTCCTGAGTGTATTTGTGAAATTCATTTTTAGGAAAAATGTGTGTGTGTGTGTGTGTGTGTGTGTGTGTGTGTGTGTGTGTGTGTGTGTGTGTGTGTAAGGCAGGGGTGGCGGGGGGGAGGGGGGGGGGGGAGGTTTCTCACACTTCTGTTTTCCTAGAAAAGTAAATGCACTAAAAATGAAAATTTGTAGTTAAGCAATGTCTGTTGGGACACATCAATACAATATCATAATAGTTGTCCAACCAGCAGTGTGTTTTGGGTCTTCATGCCTAGTTTCTAGGTTTTGCAATTACAAAATTTAATGTCAAAACTTCCCATTAGTTTGTTTCGTAAGCAAAGGATCCTTTGTAACAACAAAAATTCGAAAGCCAGTGGAAAGGCATTCATTGTTTGTTGTTAACTTTGATAAAAATAATGGACGATATTTCACATATGTATGAGGCTGTGCTTATATAGTGAAATTCGACTCTTTACTTGTTGCTGGTACTGTAGAGAGACCTCTGGCTTTTTTAATAATAATAATAATAATAATAATAATAATATAAAAAAATTAAAAAAACGACCACCTGGCCTTGTTCGCAATCACATGAGCAGTAGAATCATATTTCGTCTGGCCTATTATTACTTATTGGCAAATAATCCCCCCAGAGATGTCACCATCGAAGATCTTAAAAACTGTGTTTATACTAGCAGTATACTTTAGACTTTTTTTTTGTATGGGAAGTCTGTCTACAAATAATAAATTTGTATCATTATTTAGTATTATGTAACAGGAATTGAAAAAAATGTCTTTCCTTACACACTTCCTAACTACTGTGAGTTTGCTATTATTCTTGGCTTCTGTCTTTTGATTTATTTTAAGGCAATTTTGTCTGACAATATGCCAAGGAAAAAAAAAAGTGAATCGTAGTACATACAACTTACCATCATCACTCTTAACGCAGACTGCACTGCATTCTTTTTTGAGATCTTTATGGATACTTATTTGAACTATAACATTCTCCATCAACTTTGCACTTCACATTTTAAATTACAAATTGTGACAAAGATTATTAAAAATAAACTGCAGCATGCAGTGGAGAGAGCTTTTCTTCTGTGTTTAACTTAAGATACTGATATTCAAGACAAACAATGAGTACTTTGACTGGCAGCACCATGTCATACAAACAATGAAATTAATTTGCAATAATTCTTATGTACTTTCATACATTTGCAAGATGCTCACTGAAAAAGAAGACACAATTCAGATCCGTGCCAAGGAAATTGATATGAGCACAGAAATGATACTTCATATACACAAAATTTTCATAAATATCTTCAACAAACTTTTGAGACAAACAAAAAATATATGTATATATGTACAAGAATGTGCATACACATGTATGTCCATCCACATAACAACATGTGCACATGCATAGTAGTATGCATGTTTACACACACACACACACACACACACACACACACACACACACACACACACACACACACTTTCACACAAAGCAATACTAAAAAAATCATCAACGATTATTGATCTGCACTGCTCAGTTTTGACTCCCGTCATACTGCAAGCCTACACAAACTCTTTATGTGGCTTCAGCAAGTTATTCCAGAAGGCTTCTGGTGAGTCAGGAAAGGAACACACTATAGAGTGGCGGCAGACGTACACGCTGAAGATGCCCACCAAGCTCCAAGAGTCAGCACAGCACGAGCACGACCAGAATGGGCACCTGCCGCCCTGCGACACCTGTCACAGCAGCAGTCAGGGCAGGATTCTTGCTATACCACAGTTCCTCCAGGCATGGAAGTAACAGCTCCAGCTGGTGTGGATGTAGAAGGGGCAGTCACCGCAGTTGGACTCGATGGAATATGTGGCACTGGTCCCTAGAATATGCAGAATGTCTTAAGTAGTAGAACTTTACTGATCAAAAAGTTTCTAGGTACTTCCTGAAGAAAAATAAACTTACAGTAAAATAATAACTAACAACTGAAGATCAATCTCTGATCACGTTGTTTGGAGTTAAATGGTCATTAGATGTTGGATCAAGCTCAATATCAAAAGGATGCAACATAAACTGATCAAACTTTTTCTCTTGACAGGACATCCACAACTGTTGTATATATTATCTGCGATTGATAACATCACCTACAGTTGTATAATTTTTTTTTTCCAATTAACGTAGAGCGCAAACAGGTGTCAGGACAACAGTCCCATTTTCAGGTGCATACAAAGCTCATATGAGTTAACCAACAAGGATTAAGACAGCGATTCTCTGGAACATGACGTTTAATCAGAAAATCCATCTCATCTATATCTCGGCTTTTTGGGAAATCTCTCTAAGAACGGGGCATAGGCCCAGGCGTAAGGATCTGAATAACATGTTTCCACATAAAGCAAGATAACCATACAATCCCATCCTACCACATAGATGCCCATGTAATACTGCACCAACCACACATTGACATTCAAACATGTGGTTGGTACGGTACTAAATGGGTGTGTATGCAGTACTGTGCACGAATGTACGGTCCTCTTGCTATATGCGGAAACGTGTTATTCACATTCTTAAGCCTGGACCATTGCCCTGTTCGTCGAGAGGTTTTCCACATAGCCTAGGAATCTACGAGATGGATTTTCTGCTTACATACCGTGTATGTTAGAATCACAATATTTACCCCAGTTAGTCAATTCCTATTCATGTTAGTTGACTTGTACTACATTCTACGCACCTGAAGATGGAACTGTTGACCTGAAACCTGATTGTGTCAGTCATACAACTGTCATGGAAGTTAACAACTATGAATAAACTAATCACAGCCTCGTTATGCGTAAGAAGATAGCCTGATATTCAAATTTCACAATTTAAGAGAGCCAAGAGACACCAAAATATACATACGTGTAAATGGATTTGAATGCTGCTCTTACTAATATGAACCAGCATACTAATCAAAAGTCCACTTTATTACTGGGCATTACTTAAACAATATGTCTTGTGCCATAGGTAACTATTGCACTGTCTTATATGAAAGTCGTGATTATCCTTATGCATTCAGTTTAGTAACTTACTGCTTTCTGCAAAGGCAGTCATCCTCTGACCTTTGCTTCAGACTTTAAATGAATCTTGCATGGTAATACTGGCCAATGACAACATAATATTAAAAGAAACCTGGTTACATGATGTAGCCCAACAGAAGATAATCATATCACACGACTTCAACAATCTTGGTCCTCCAAAAACAAGTCTTATGTCTTAACCTTAGTGGCACCTTGCTCTGTTGGAAAATCTTAAAAGGCACTTAATTACTAAAATATAGAACAAAATGTAGACTGAAAGCCCATTTGACTCCTTCTGTTGCTCTAGTACTAGGGATCATTTAAGCATTCACCATGAGTAATTTTGGGAAATCAGAAAAACTTAAACCCCAAGGATATGAACCTTTCGTCTCAAATATGAGTCTAGTATCTTAACAGTGCTGGTATTTCACAGTTAGTATGATTTACAAGTGTGTCTTTACTGAACATCTTGTAGGAACATTGGACACCAGATGTTGGAACTTTCATCAAGAACAGAAAGGGCCTATCAATTAGCTTCAAAAAAGGAAGCTGAAGCAAAGTGAAAATCCCTCCACCTCGAGGAAGCGTCCTACTCTGACACAGAAATGGAAACATACATGTGATGTATATTGCCTTTCCACAAAACATCAGGCAACTACCAAGGAGGTTTCTGTATATTCAAAAGGTTTTACAGTAACAATAAGGCCAACAGTGCCATACATTACAAGATGAACACCACTAGTGTTAACTGTGTCAATCAGCTTTGCAGCTACTAACCATTTGCAACAAAACAATTAAGTGGTGGAAAAAAAATCTTGCACATTTTCCTAATGTGTAATGTGAATGGTTTTAATTTGTACAAGGATGTCACCAAGCAAAAAATATCTCTGGCAGACTTTATAAAAAAATTAGCATGGACTTTGTAGTTGCAAGACACCAACGTTTATGCTAGAAACAAATTTTGATCACAGTTTTCCAGAAAAGGTACCACAAACTGTCAACAACATAAATGCCACATGCTACAGTAAAGTTTGCTTTTGAAACACATACACACTTATGAAGTTATTTTTTTTGTTTTATTTCTACTTGAAACCTGTGTGTGTGTTTAAGATGCATGACTATTATGTAATTATTCCTTCTAATTTAGATAGCAGTGTGGAACGTATTAAAGGGGGATAAGGGCAAGGGGAAAAATTATGTGTGTATAAGGGGAGGGAAGTCTTTTACCCCCAGCGGATCTTGTTAAGTTAAAAACTGTTATGGAAGCCAGCAAAGCTGCAGAATGTTAAACGTTTTATGTTAGTTTTATAAAAAACAACTGACATTTTTTCTGCTTAAAGCATGCCTGTACATCTTGAGGTAATCCTATATATAGCAATGTTCATTCTGATGGTATAACTTACACACATAATATTAATTGTTTCTTCATACTGGGTACCATAGCCATAAATTTACAGAATGAAGGCATGATTTTTCCACTGTGAATAAAAGTTTATCAAGATGACCTCTTCAATAAACAGCCGGTTTACAAACTATAAGGATTGTAAACCATCATAAATGGAAGTACATTGTGCAGCGTGTGTGTTTGCTGCATTTTTCTTGTACGTGGCACCTTGTTTTGGCTATTGAATTTTTTATTATTTAGTTATTCAAATAACCCTTTTGGATGGTATGATCAATCAACTTTGGTTTTGCTTCCTGATGTTTATTTTTCGTTGCTCCTAAGACTTACTTCATCCTTCAAGAGTGTCACTGCCTTTCTTCATGGGTCCACTTCTCTCATTTTGCAGACCTCTTCCTGTTCTGAAATCCTGCCTTTCATGTCCCTTCTTTAAAAATATTTTTTTGTATGTTGTATCCATTCAAATTCCAGTATTTTTGTATCTTTGTCAATTTCAGTGCACCATGTGGGTTTGGATTTGCAGCTGTATAGTTTAAGATCTGCTGGATTATTCTGTTGTTTTCCATTCAGTATGTGTGTCCATAATACTTTTCATTGCATCAGTTAGCTTTTCCATTTTCAAACAGAGCTCTTGGCTTGTATTCAACATTACTATTACTGCCAGGCCCCAATGTTTTCCTTAGAATTCTTCTTTCAACTTTTTTCAGTTTTTCAGCATCCTTAAATCTTGTTGGTTTAAGTGTTTCTGGCCTTACCAGTGTTTGACAGTGTCTTAGTTTTGCGTTACAGGACAGGGATTTTTTGTTATACATCATATGAAATGCCCTTTCCATTGATGTGTTCTATTTTCTATGGCTACCTTTTCTTTTGTAGTGTTTGTTACCCATTCTCCAAGGTATTTAAAGCAGTTTGTTTTGCATATTATGTTGTTATGAATATTAAGAGTTTTGGGGTTGGGGGCATCACTGATATTTGTCATGAACAGTGTTTTTTCAAATGATATTTTTAAGTCCTATTTCATCTGCTTGTTTCTGTAGTTCTGTGATTTGCTCTTTGGTACAATTCTCTGAGGCAGTAATTAATGCAATGTCACCTGCAAAAGCTAGACAATCTACGGTGATTTTATTTGGATTTCCTTGTAGTTGAACACCCCTTGTATAGTGGGATTTCGTTCATCCTCTCACTACTTTCTCTAATGGGCAACTGAAAAGTAGGGGTGGTAAACCATCTCTGCCTTGAAGTTAAAATATTCTGGGTTATTAGATTGAGTCATATTTTCTATAAAATAATTGACGTTTCTACCCCTCTGCTGGGATATTCCTCAGGATCTTCCAGTATCCACTACTGCTAGAACACTGTCAGAGACCAGTGTCGTGTTCTCTTATAAAGGGGAGTTTTCCTGTGTTCGTGCTGGAGTAGTGATGGCATTGGTTAAAATTCTTATGGCTACCATTGGTGAGCCATTATCATTGGCTAATATTCCTGCACTGATGTAGAAGAAGGGGGCATTATTGGCTAAATTCATATGGGTACTATTGGTGCCCCATTGTTATTGGATAGAAAGGCAGTATTCCACACTAATGCTGGAGAAGAGTTATTGATTGAAATTCCTCCTAATGCTATTGGTTGGCTGTCGTCATTGGCTAGATGCGAAACAGACAGAGAAGAGAGAGAGGGGCATGTTTATCAAAAATATTATAGTCAGCCGAGGCGACGTGCAGTGCATTGTTTATGTTGCTCACTCACCGCAGCCGTAAATTCATTTTCTTGATGGCAGGGAGCCATGATGCTGGAAGCCTATAGCCGTCCTCTCTACTGAAATTAGATGCATTGTTGGAAATTCCAACCGCTTCTGCATCAGTACAAGTATGTTAGCCAATGATGATGGCCCACCAATGATAGCCATAAGAATTTTAAGCAATACTACCACTTCTCCAGCACGAACACAGGAAAACTCCCCTTTATAAGACAATGCGACACTGGTCTCTGACAGTGTTCTAGCAGTAGTGGACAACGGAAGATCCTGAGGAATATCCCAGCAGAGGGGTCAAAATGTCAAATATTTTATAGGAACTGTGACGTGGCCTAATAAGCCAGAAGATTTTAACTTCAGTGACAATGGCCACAGAAGCCTGCAGACTTGCATCTGTGCCTTACTCCTGATTTTATTTCATAACATTTCAATAGTTACCCCATAATTTTTACTTTTGATGTGCTTGCTAATGTTCCTTTAATTATTTCTGTTGCTTTATCATCAAGTCCAAATTCCTTTATTAGGTTGCTCAGTGTATTTCTATTAACTGTGTTGTATGCCTTTCAAAAATCTAAAATAGTTATCAAGTATTTCAAGTTTCTGATTTTCTTCATTTCCATTAGGTTATTTAGAATCAGTATTTCCTCTGCACAAGACCTTCTCTATTTTCTATTATATGACATTCAAACTACTGTGTTCCTGTTTCATGTCAGTAATACGACTTGTTTTCTACAGGGTGGTCAGAAACAGTCTGATAAAGCTTGCAAGGGTGTTGCAATGGAGGCTGTGCTGAGAAATGATCGATATGAAAAAAATTCAATATGTTGCACTGTTTCCAAGTTATTTAGCACTGAAGTTAGTGACTCAGGTTGTTGCGCGCAAAAATTCAAGCAGCCCGTCAGAGACAGTCTCGCCAAATGTTTTCTTTGCTTGGTTTCCTAACTTAAATCCACCCCGTTTGATAGAAGGCACATTTTAACTGGTTATGAGCATTTGAAAAAGAGGTAATGCACGGTCTCTCAGAAGTCTGTGCATTATCACACTGTAGTGTGTGCAAGGTCTTGAATGTGTGTGCACAATGACCTGACCATCTAACTTTAACACTAAATAACTCTGAAATGAAGCAAATTATCAAATTCTTTTCTTAACAATTATTTTTCAGCTGAACCTCCCTTGCAACGTCCTTACAAGCTTTTCAGACTGTTTCTGACCACCCTATATACATGCAAGCACTCAAAAACAGTTACATTAGCTAATACTAATCTGTGTGGCAAAAGAGGTGGCCTTAATAAATATTACAACTTAGTGGAAAAGTTAAGGTACAAGTAATATTATTTTGTTTTCTTGCTTTGGCTTAGAGTTTCCACATAAAAATTGGCTAATCACTCTTCCTCAATTTAGCACAAACAATGATACACATCAAAATGACACAAAAGTGTGGCACAAAGCAGCTCATTTATTTCACTAAAGTATTTGCACTCACTCTAAAATCTACTCTGCTCTCCACGACTGATTGTAAAGTTTTACCAGAAATGTTTGCATATTATTTTCCTACCTACTTAAATGTTTCCAATTTCATTTTTTCAGCAGTGCAAGGGCTATTTAATGTACATACACTGATGGAAGTGGAAATGCATTGTGGATCATCAACTCCTATGTACTAGTTTTGCATCACAGGATGTATGTATCACAGAAAATACTTATGATGGTCTAATAACTAAACTGTCGACTATAGCTATGGAAGAGAGTGCCTCTTTTATGGTGTCTAACAAGATGATGAACATAGTCATGTGTTGAAGTCACTGTTTATTATTAACAACCTTTGATTACTGGATGGAAAGATAGAGAGCGAATACAGAGCGTGCAATTGCCCGAGACTTACTTACAGTGGACCAGCTGAAGTGCAACTCATATGAAAAGTGTTACATAAAGGCAGTTCAGTAGCAGTGGAATTTGTTCATAAATAATGTCTTCAGTCATTTCAGAGGAGAATGCACTGGAGAGGAGATGAATTCTAGTAATTAGTGAAGAGAGACACTGTTTCATATTTCTACCACTAAACTTCTACACACTAGCAAAGTGGTAAGATGGACAGTTACTAATTATGACCAACAGTTATTCAAGAATAAATGATAAGTGCTTTGCCAATCCACACATCATTGAGCTTACCATCCAGTCATACGTTATACTCTATAGCATATTATTATTTTTTTTACAAAGCTACAATTGATTATGGAGCTTTTGATTCACTGAGCATGTGTAAAACATCTCAGAATTTTATATCTGACCTCCAGCTTGATCCAAACAACAAATAATTTTCAATAGCACCATGATGTAGGGCAAGAAGGATAGGATACAGTGCTCAGGTAAACATTCAACTTTTGACTGAGAGTTACTGAGCTCCCTGTGCTTACATTTAATATTAAGTAATCTATTATGAGTACTCCTATCCCCTATACAAAATATTCTGAAAGTTTCATGTGGTGCACGTTCTTATTTGGATAACTCCATCTGCCTTGCCTATGAACTATAACATGAATATGCTCATTGTATAACCAAATTCTATTGGCATGAACTTAAACAAACTAAAATAACAAGAGCACAGTGAATCATCAATACTTAGCTACATTACACAACTCAAAACACTAAAATTACCGACTAAGTTTGATCATTCTTGTAATATCACAAGTTTATTTTTTACCGACATTCTCTGTTGTAACACTTTAGTCTGTTGGACAATAAATACTAATATAAATGCAGAGATAAATTCTTACGAGATCTCATTTCAAATATGAAATAAACATAATGTCCCAAACTATTTAACAATCCAAAATGAATTTTTCACTTTGCAACGTAATGTGCATTGATTCGAAACTTCCTGACGGATTAAAACTGTGAACCACTTCAGGACTTGAATCCGAAACTTTTGCCTTCTGCGGGTAACCACTTTACTGACTGAGCTCTCCAGGCACAACTGAGAACATGCCTTCACAACATAACTTCCATCAATATCTCTCTCCTAACTTGAAAATTCATATTTCTTCCAGGATACCCAGCAGGACTAAGTATACAGGAAAACTCATACAATAAAATTACCTTCCATTAGGAAAGTGGTTGCACTCAACGACTGTGATATGGCTTTAGAAAATACTAGGACATACAATGATATTATGAAATAGTGCACTGATAATGGCTAGGCACTGCTTGAAATCTAGATTTGCTTACTAAAACCTGCTGTGCTCCACCTTTTTGAAACCCATACAAATTTTGGGAGGAAGGCGAGAGGTTATTGCAGAAGTAAGATGTGAAGGCAGGTCATCAGTCTTGCCCTGGTAACCCAGTTGGTACAGCAATTGCCCGCTGAAAGCAAAGTTTCCAACTGCAAGCCCCAGTCTGACACACAGTTTTTATCTGCCAGGAAGTTATTTACACATCATTTTCTGGAAATTCTAGGTGTGCAGCTGGGTGATTTTCCTGCTCTTCCTCAGGGTAGGGTACCCGCCACTCTAGTATTTATGTGGGTAACATGTAACTAAAGTTTAAATATTCTACATGGAGAAATGGAGGACTTGTTAACAAGCGATAAATCACAGTAACTACTGTGTTGAAGTATTTGCCTACTATCCAGCATATCCACCAACATAATGTGAAATAATTATGCTAATGAAAAGTACAGCAGGGACAACAGCTTAAAACTAGCAACCTGTGTATCTTATGATTAAACTGCTGTACACATACCTAATTCACATACAACTGGTATAAAAAACACAATACATCAAATACTTCATTGTAAAGAGACGTACATTCTTTGGACTATGTGTCAACTAATTGCCACACAAACACTTGGTGTACCTTGATGAAACATTTTGTGACATCATATCACAGAACAACAATTCTTAAAATAATAATCATGATGGAAAAGCTTGTATGACAATGTTGTTATATTGAAAGATGCTAAATGAGATCAAATGGGTTGAGGGCATGACAGTATTGTGCAAAAAACAATTATTTCTCAGCCAAACTATGTAACGATCAGTGTTGCAGCTGTCTTATGTGAGCAAGAATTACTGGGGTGGAAACATAACCATACTTTAACACATCCCATTATTTGGATTACATGACAGTTTATGTCAAGTAGTGAAATAAGTGTTTAGACTTGAGGGTGAACATTTCTTCAAAAAACTGACCAGCAATACACCTTGTATGTCCCAACGCAGGGTGCAGGATTTCTGAGGGATCAGGACTATTACTGTCTTCTTCTGCATCAACAATGTGTGTATACACACATGTGTAGGAGTAGTAAGAATCAAGGCATTGAAAGCATTCTAATGCCAGAGTTGAGAAATAATTTATAGATAAGCGAAAGTGCGTGGATCGGGGCAGTAAGCAGTTCAGAGTAGATGAAGGTTTTCCCAGGTCTCATCGGTGCCAAGTGAAACCACATGCACATCTGACATCCCACAAACCTGATTAACGTGAGGACAGTTACGGAGAAAAGAATGCCTTGTAGTTAGGAGATTCAGAACTGTAAAAGCAAGAAGGCTAAAAATGTAATGTACATCAGATGGACCTTGAATAACAAAACAAAATGAGAGAAATAGTTAAGGCAGCAGGTAGATGCCCCACAGGGCTCTGTGTACAATAGGAGCCGTCTCTCCCACAGCCATCCCACCTGCCGATCTGTTATACCCAAAGTGTTAAAATGAGGAACAGCACCCACTATTCAACAGTGATACGCTGTAAATGGGATATAGGTTGCTGCAGACAAAGAGTGAAACTGTATCTAAAAGCAATTAAGAAAGATTAAAAAGGGCTAACAGAGGCAGTGCCCTAGAGATAATTTAAAACATTATATCTGAGAATAAAATCCACTTTCACAGAGAAAACGGAATATCAGTTCAACTTATGTGAGTTGTCCATCAATATTAGAAACAAAGAATTTGGAAGAGCCAAACTGAGGGTGCATTCAACCGCAACCACAACATGGTGGTGGCTCATTACATAAAATAAAACAAAGGATTGCCTGTTACGGCTGATGTGGATGTGTTAGAGGATGGTGGATTCCTTCTAGGATGGACAGAGGGAGGAGTGCCTTGCAGCAGTAGTCTCACTGATAGTGTGTAGTTTATTAGAGGAGGCAGTATAATACCACATACTGTTCCAACTTCGGAGTGAGTAGAGGCCTTATTTGTACCGGGAATCATAAAAGAAAATGTGAGGAGAATAATCTCATCTCTAGCCAAAAGACTGGCGAGTTCATTCCCTGAGATACATACACGACTTGGGACGTTGTGTGAGACAACTGAGGAGGAAGGGCAATAAGGTCAGAGAGAGGGTCATGAATAGCAAAGTGACAAGTGGCATGTAGGCTGCTCATCAAGTCACTATGAAATTAAAATGCAGTCAAGTGAGACCTGCATAATAAAAAGTAGGACTCTGTTAATGGCTAACAGCTCTGCCATGAAAAGATTATACAGGGTGTCTCAAACTGTTGCGACAAACTTTGAGGTGTTGTAGAGGGTCTTTAGAGGAACAAATTGTGCCCAGAAATGACATCCAATGACATTACAGACCATCAATGTTACAGGCACCAGTGCCTGCCAAAACGCCACCCCCTTCGCAGCAAATGTGCCTTTGTACACTTACGGACCATAGGCAGAACATCTTGCAAGGTTCTTTGTTTTTCAGTGATAGCGACTGACTTCCATGATCGCCAGTGGAAAAGATGGGAATAACAGCTGCATAGCAGGCCTTGTACCCTATGAATGCAATACTCTGTGGCCCTGGTGGATGAATGTTTCGGATGTGGGTTTCCATCTGTGTTTATTTTTCTCCTGTACAGAAAAAACATTTGGAGATTTTAGAGGGTCCCAGGAGAAAAACTGGATATGGAAACCCACGCCTGAAACTATCATACATGAAGGCAACAGACCATCACATTCATAGGCAACAAGACCTTTATACATGGCAGCTAGCTCCATCTTCTCCACTGGCAATTGTGGCAGTCGGCTGTGATCATCGAATAACAAACAACACAGAGAGATGTTCTGCATATGGTCTGTGAGTGTGTAGTCATATTTGCTACCAAAGGGATTGCCTAGTGGCAAACACTGGCACCTGTAACTTTGACGCTCTGTACTATCGTAGGAGGGCAGTTTTGGATACAGGTACGTCTCCTCAATTCATTCCTCCAGACAATCTCTACAACCTCTCAAAGTCTGTCGCAGCATTTCTGGGACATCCTTTATGTTAACACCAATAGAAGTTGCTCTTGGTTGGTGGTAGATGTAAAACCATATACCTCCCTATCCACAGTTTTAGAAGTGTCAGTGCAAATGACACATCCTGATACTCCTGAAGGACTGAAACGAACAGATGTTAATTAGTCATGGGGCTACTCGAACTTTAGGACCTCAAAACAGATTGGTCCTAATTAGGGGACAGTGTACTAACCAAGGGCACATACTTGGGAAAACACAGAGAGTGCATTCTAAGAAGGTTATGCAGAGTTACCAGCAGAGGGCTGCAAGGCAGAGCTACCAGCAGAGGGCTGCAAGGCACATTCCAACAAGAAATCCTGAAAGGGAGCGAGTGTCAGTGGTTCGAAGCTTCTTGTATGTGAAAAGAATGTGATAAGTGGAATGATTAGGAAACTGTCAGATGGTGATTACATAAGTGAGCAACAAATAGTACCATCAGAACTGAAGAAGGAAGATTTCCAAATCAGTAAGGAGAATCTCTGCTGGGCTAGTCCAGAAGGTGCCAGTGGCCAGGTGAACTCCACAATGATGGACTGAACTTAATAATTTGGAACCTAAAGGTGCTGCTGGGCCATAAATTTGGCAACCATAGTCTAATCTGTATAAGACCTGGTAAATACTGAGGCAAGCAGCCCAAGTTACACCACAAGAGGTATGGGCAAAGAAGAAGGCTGCATTAAGCTTCTGCAAGCAGTCGATCTTCAGTTGATGAATATGGGGCAGCCAAGACTGCTTTATATCAAAGAGGAGTCCCAAAAATTTGGATTGTGCGACGCTGTCCAACACTGTGTGTCCAAGAAGAGTTCTGTGTCAGCATAGACCATGGCACAATGACAGAAATGAGGGGACTAGAAACCATGAGAAAGGGTCCAAGAAAGGGGGCCCTTCAGATGAAGCCTGGGAGCTGGTATTGAGCCACGGCTACAGAGTGAGAGCTGTACCAAATGTACAAGTTGTCAACATACAGTGCAGGGGTAACCAGCAGCCTGACAGAGCTCTGCAGGATGCAGTTGTCTTGGGTCCAGAAAAACTGAAATCGGTACTATCTCTAATCCAAAACAACGAGCTGGGTAAAGGTTGACAAAACTGGAAGGGAACCTTGGAATACCCAGGTGTGGAGGCTAAGTAAAATGTGATGGTACCAAGAAGTGTTGTATTCCTTAGGTAGGTCAGAAAAGACTGCGATGAAATAGTGCATAGCAGAAGCCTCTTTGATTATTGTTTCGAATGTAACCAGATGGACCACCATTGTGGTGAGTGCCTACCTGGAGGTAACAAACATTACAAACTGTGATCGCTAAGGTAGATAGCACTCATACCACTACTGCTTCCAATGAGATATGGAGGGGAAGCCACTAACTGAAGATATCTGCATCAACCAATGCTCAGATCCCCCCCCCCCCCCCCCCCCCCCAGGTGCTCTCTCAGGGCCAGTATGGTACCAACAAAATGCATGGTAGCCTCTAAATGCTGGAGAATAGCCAAGCCAATGGAGTTGCCTGAGCATCTACATGAGGCTTTTGTGCTTACTAAATGAAACTAATGAAATATGCTGCTGTTCTTTGGATCTTCTCTGTTTCTTCTATCAGTCCTATCTGGTATGGATCCCAGACTGACTACCATTAATCAACTATTGGTCAAACAAAAGTTTTGTAGGATACCTTTGTCGTGGGTGGACTAAATTTCCTTAGGATTTTTACAATGGACTGAGTCTGGCATCTGCCTTACCTACTATTAGTTTTGTGTGTTTGTTCCACTTCAAATCACTACATACCCATACTCTTAGATATTTAATGGATGTGGCTGCCTCCAGCGATTGCAGAGTAATCATATAATCATACAGTAATGGGTCTTTGATTATTTACACTGAGGTGGTTAAAGTCATGGAATACCTCCAAGTATTGTGTCAGAGCTCCTTTTACTAGATATAGTGCAGCAACTCGACATGGCATGAACTCAACAAGTTGTTCTAAGTCCCCTGCAGAAATACTGAGCCATGCTATTTTTTTGGCCGTCCATAATTGTGAAGGTGTCACCAGTGCAGGATTTTGTGCATGAACTGGCACCTCGGTTGTGTAACATGAATGTTCAGTGGGACTCACGTCAGGTGGTCTGGGTAGCCAAATCATTTGCCTGAATTATCAAGAATGTTCTTCAAACCAATCGCAAACAACTGTGACTTGGTGACACGGCGCATTGTCATCCATAACAATTACACCATTTCTTGAGAACATGAAGTCCACAAATAGCTACAAATGGTCTCCAAATAGCCAAACATATCCAGGACCCGGTCCACTGCATGTAAACACAGCCTATACTATTACGGAGCCACCACCAGCTTGCGCAGTGTGTTGTTGACAACTTGGGTCCATGGCTCTGTGGGGTCTGCATCACACTCAAATCCTACCATAAGGTCTTATCGACTGATGTTGGGATACATCTGACCAGGCTTCAGTTTTTCTTGTTGTCTAGGGTCCAAATGACATGGGCACGAGCCCAAGAGAGGCACTGCAGGCGGTGATGTGCTGCTAGCAAAGGCACTCGTATCTCTTAGCTGCTGCCATGGCCCATTAGTGCCAAATTTCACCGCACTGTCCTAACAGATACATCTGTCATACATCCCACACTGGTTTCTGTGGTTATTTCACATAGTTATGCTTGGATGTTGGTACTGAGAAGTATACGCAAATGCCACTGCTCTTGGTCATTAAGTGAAGGCCATTGGCTACTGCTTTGTTGCTAGAGAGAGGTAATGCTTGAAATTTGGTATTCTTGGCATATTCTTGATATTGTGGGTCTCGGAACATGGAATTCCATAATGATTTCTGAAATGTAATGTCCCATGCTTCTAGCTCCAACTACCATTCTGCATTTCATAGTCAATTAATATGGCCACAATCATATCAAAAACCTTTTCACGTGAATCAGCTGAGTACAAATGACAGCTCCACCAATGCACTGTCCCTTTACAATTCGTGTACACAATACTACTGCCATCTGTATATGTGCATCTCACTATCTCATGACATATCACCTCAGTGTATGCACAATATGTTACATTTGTTTAAGTTGGGAGTCAATTGACAATACCTACAGCAACTGTCATTCTCTGCAAGTCTTCCTGCATTTCGCTACAATTTTGTAGCATATAATGTGAACTGCAACAGTCCAACAATGCTCCCAAGGGGTGTACCTAAAGTTAGTTTCAGGCACAAAAATTTCTCTCTGTTAAGAATGATGTGCTGTGTTCTGTTTTCTACAAATTCTTCAATTCACTCATACAGCTGGTCTGTTATTCCACATGCTCATATTTTGTTTATTAGGTGGCAGTGTGGAATTTACTGAATATCTCCCAGAAGTCAAGGAAGATGGTGTAAATCTGGGTGCTGGTATCTATTGTTTTTTGAGTCTTGCAAACGGACAGATCTAGCTGGGTTCCACATTATCTTTGTTTACAGAACCCATGTTAGTTCCTTAAGAGGAGATTTTTAGTTTCTAGTAATGGCATACTACACAAACAGAAAAAAATGTTCCACAATTCTACAACAGACCAACTCCAGACACACAGACCTATAGTTTTATATAAAAATAATTCCAATTAGCTGCTAAAAGATTTATTGATCCCATACTACAGGTCTAGTTCAGCATTAGTTCTGTTTTCTAGTACGGCCTGCAGTTAATACAGAGAGTACAGATATTGTGTACTTGGTGGTAGTTAGTAAAGGATGTTTGACAATTTCATTTACATTTAAGTTTTCTTAATGTATGTACATACTGCATCTTCACGAGGTTGTTTTTTATATCCATTGTGAAATGTTACCTACTTAAAATAATTTTGACAGCTGGTTTGAAGTTTCACAGCTATTGAACATACTTCAAAGATACTGTATGTTCACATTTATTTATACATTAAAGTGCCAAAGAAACTGGTAAAGGCATGTGTATTCAAATACAGAGAGATGTAAACAGGCAGAATATGGTGCAGCAGTCAGCAATGTCTATATAAGACAACACGTGTCTGACGCAGTTGTTAGATCTGTTACTGCTGCTACAATGGCAGGTTATCAAGATTTAAGGAAGTTTGAACGTGGTTTTCTAGTCGGCGCATGAGCAATGAGATGCAGCAGCTCCAAGATAGCGATGAAGTGGAGATTTTCCCATACAATCATTTCACGAGTATACTGTGAATATCAGGAATCTGGTAAAACATCAAATCTCTGGCATTCCTGCAGCCAGAAAAAGATCCTGCAAGAACGGGACAAACGACAACTGAAGAGAATCGTTCAACGTGACAGAAGTGCAACCCTTCCGCAAATTGCTTCAGATTTCAATGCTAGGCCATCAATAAGTGTCAGCGTGCAAACCATTCAACAGAACATCATCAATATGGGCTTTCGGAGCTGAAGGCCCACTCGTGTACCTTTGATGACTGCACAACACAAAGCTTTACGCCTCGCCTGGGCCTGTCAACTCCGACATTGGACTGTTGATGACTGGGAACAAGTTGCCTGGTCAGAAGAATCCCACTTCAAATTGTATCGAGTGGATGGATGTGTTCAGGTACGCAGACAACCTCATGAATCCATGGACCTGCATCATGTCAGCCGAGGTCTGTTCAAGCTAGTGAATACTCTGTAATGGTGTGGGGACTGTGCACTTGGTGTGACCTATTGAACCTATGACTTATCTTAGAAACTAGGTTAAGGAAAGGTAAATCTAAGTTTCTAGCAGTTGCAGACTCAGATAGATTTTGAGAGAGGGGTATGAAAGGGAAGCAGTGGTTGAGATGGGAGTGAGACAGGGTTGTAACCTATCCCGGATGTTATTCATTCTGTATATTGAGCAAGCAGTAAAGGAAACAAAAGAAAAACTTGAGAATAAGAATTAAAATCCATGGAGAAGAAATAAAAATGTTGATGTTTGCTGATGACATTGTAACTCTGTCGGAAACAGCAAAGGACCTAGAAGAGCAGTTGAACGGCATGGAAAGAGTCTCTTCGAAGGATGATATAAAATGAACATCAACAAAAGCAAAACAAGGATAATGGAATGTAGTCAACTGAAATAAGACAATGCTGAGGGAATTAGATTAGGAAATGAGACACATAAAGTAGTAAATGAGTTTTGTTATTTGGGGAGCAAAATACCTGATGGTGGTTGAAGAAGAGAGGATATATAATGTAGACTGGCTATGGCAAGGAAAGCGTTTCTGAGGAAGAGAAATTTGTTAACATTGAGTACCGATTTAAGTGTCAGGGGGTCTTTTCTGAAAGTATTTGTATGGAGTGTAGCCATGAATGGAAGAGAAACGTGGACTCTAAATAGTTTAGACAAGAAGAGAATAGAAGCTTTTGAAATGTGGTGCTCCAGAAGAATGCTGAAGATTAGATGGGTAGGCCACATAACTAATGAAGAGGAAATTGTGGCACAACTTGACTAGAAGAAGGGACTGGATGGTAGGACACAATCTGAGGCATCAAGGGCTCACCAATTAAGTATTGGAGGGAAGCTTGGAGGGTAACAATCATAGAGGGAGACCAAGAGATAACTACACTAAGCGGATTCAGAAGGATGTAGGTTGCAGTAGTTACTCAGAGATGATGAAGCTTGCACAGAATAGAGTAGCATGGAGAGCTGCATTAAACCAGTCTCTGGACTGAAGACCACAACAACAACATTAATACATTACTAAGGAGCATTTTTATTCACATTAATATAGAAACGAAATCAGAAAAATGTATAGAAATTTTGTATATAATTGAAGTATATATCTTTGATAAATTTTGTATGATAAAAATATTTATGACATTAGGAAACAAAGAATTATTAGGCTTGCAGTATGTTAAATATAGAGAAGAACTTAAAGAGATAGTTATCTTCAAGGAAGGATTTTGGTGTTATGGAGTAATCTGTGCCATGTTTGTAATTTATATCTCAATGCTCATAGTTATGTTTTGATTTTCTTATCATTTTTAAAAAACAGTGCCGTTTACACAATATTATAAACATATTGATGTTAAAAAAAGAACAATAACAAAACTCATAAAATTTTAACCACAGTAATACTGCGTTCATCTACAATGCAAATGTCGCCTGATGTCTAAGTTACTCAGTGTGGATGTGAGTTGAATGACAATCATCTCACACAAGAAATAACATTAATCTATATAGTATACCAATATATAGAATAAATTTTAAACCATCTTGGCTTGTGAAGGTACCTTTAATTACTATATTTATCATAGACGATGTATAGGTTGCTGTCTGTAATTGTTATGTGTGTAACCTGTGGGTTTTGGTTCTATATGGTTCATTGTCTTAGAAGGTCAATAAAACTTTCTAGATAGTGTGTGTGTGTGTGTGTGTGTGTGTGTGTGTGTGTGTGTGTGTGTGTGTGTCCCCTTTTTTTAAAGTATGTTCATTTAAAAAACTTTGCAGCCAATAGAAAAATCCACAAACAGGAGTAGGTGTGGGCAGCATAACAGCCAGAAAAAAATAGCCGATATCTTCTTAATCAATCAATGGAAAGAGAGAAGGAAAGTTGCTACTCACCATATAGCGGAGATGCTGAGCCGCGATAAGCACAATAAGAAGATTGTGTGAATCTTTTAATTGTGCCTATCGCGGCTCAGCATCTCCGCTAAATGGTGAGTAGCAACTTTCCTTCTCTCGTATTGTTACGATATCTTCTTAAATAAGATAGAAGAAAAATTTTCCACATGCGAAAAACCACTCTTAAACAAAATCATCTATTATTACGGATATGCAGCTGTTAAATTACACCTCACTAAGGGAACAAAGCTAGCCACCCAACTAACCCAGCAAGAACTTACACATTACACCGAAAAATAAAATTAATCATGGAAATGGAAATGAATAAGTCCACTGCCTTCTTGGACCTAAAAATAAGCAATATTAACAACATGCATACTTTCAAAATATACAAGAAACCAATAAAAACTGACACTATAATAAATTAATACTTGTGCCATCCAAAACCTCAAAAATATGCCTTTTCAATGCAATGATAAACAGAATTGTACATTTACCATTGGAACAAAGATGCACACACAAATAACTAATAACACTGAGCTACATAGCATATAAAAATACCTTCAACCCAAAAAGGAAAGGGACATTTAGCATTTTGGCCTTCTTTGTGTCATCCTCTGTTTTGACGTCATTATGGTCACAGAGCGGCTGGTTAGAGTGCTATTTTCGTTAACTGATTTAACATAAGACCGAAACTTCTTAGTATTTTACTTTCGAATTTGCTGCTTCCCAAATGACTGTCCTTACGCTAATTTTTGCTTTGTTCAATTTTTATTTGCCTGTGAAGGTTTGGCTACAGTTAAATTAGCAGTGACGCTCGTTGTTTTTGTGACAGCTTTCTAACATGGCTTCTGAACTACAGTAAGTCTTTCCCATCCCTCACAACTTTGCTTGGTGCATGCCCGTTTTAAATGTATTGCATTTTTACATTGATGCTCAACACTGTCAGTACTGGAGATGAAACCAGATCCTGTTTTAGTTGAGTGTATCCTCAAATGTTTTAATATTATGCCCCATGTAAAACATTCCATGTTCATGTTGAATATGGTACACATCCAACTTTCTGAGGTGTGTGTCACATTTAACATTACATAGAAGACTTTCTATCTTTGTTTACTGTTGTGAACTACTCTGGATACCATGTACAATGGCATGCAGAAGTGCAAGAAACATCAACGACATACCTGAATAAAAGATCCAAGCAAATCAATGGTCACTGAGCACTGCCCTGAATATAACTGAGAAATTAAATAGTGACAATATTTCATGGTGCAACTGGAAGGTTTCAGGGACAGTGAAGTTGTGGAATCCATTGAAAAAATGTTGGAAAACCTAATGCACCTTAATGGATGTTACAATTTAAACAAGGCTTGGGGTCTAGCACCCAATTTATTAAAATATTGCAGGCCACTTCACCCACCAGAGTTGGCAAACACTGAGAGAATGCATTTCATGGAGTAAGAATGCAGGGCGGGGAAAAAAAATGAGCATCTATGGGTGTAGTCTGGTTGGAATTCAGGTAGTTAGTGCAAATACAATACAGCCCCTAACACCTACAGAAGATGATGGGATCGATTGTTGAAATATTGTTCATAAAAATGGAATCATCATAAATAATGCCGAGAAAGGCTACACAAGTTCTGTTCTTCACATGTATTGTATGAAATTAAATATATGTGTAATGTCAAAAATAAGCTGTGTTTATTGTATGAATACCTAGGATGTTTCAAGCTGCTGGCATAGTTCAAATTCTCATGCTTTGAAAACTACATAAATTTGCCAAAGTTACTCCCAAAACAGAATTTGATGTGCAAGATGTGCTAGAGAATGAAAAAGTTTTTATTTTATTAATGACTGCAAATTTTTTGAGTTTTGCATTGCACAAGGCTTAGCACCTGAGAATACATGAGATGCACTAAGACCACGGAGCAACAAAGGACACGATGGATGAAAGCAATGTATAATATGGGAGTTTCTTTTACAAGGGTAATCATTTGTGTGTGTGTTTTGAACATTCTTGCACCAAGAATGGGCAACTGTGTTTAGATTTTTAAATTGGATGACTGGATCAACACAGTTAACCCAGTCACAAGTTAGTATCAAACAAACAATTTGAAGGCAAGGACAAAGCTTATAACATGTACTTTTATGGAAAAAATTATTTTACAATGACAGCGGTGCTGAGGAGGAGGAACACAGCAGAGACTGAAAGAAGAGTGACATCAACTGTAGTTCTGAGCCTGCCACTGAAATGCATTTAAGTGTTTCAACAGGAATATTATTGTTTCAAATAGCAGGCAATCTAACTCAAGAGTTCAAACATTCTAGTCAGAAAATACACAACCAATACATTCACGCAAAACTTTCTTGACAAAAGCAGTTTTTCCCTGGATGCAACATCTCACAATATAGCTGGAGCAATATTTTCAGCTATAAAGATAGAGGTAGGCTGTATACTGATGGGCAGATGCGTGCAGTCCTTCTGCTATTCAAAATCTTCCCTACACTCATTTGACATCGGGTTGTGGTCATTTAAAAAGCAATCAAGTTTAATGCTATGCTGTAAACAAGAAAAGGCAGCCTTCACTGTTAAGGCCAATAAACTTCATGGAATGGTGGAGATGTGACAAGAGAGATGTAATGGAGTTTGACAGTGAAATAGTCAGAGTTTTGTTAGTCTACGGAGTTTCCATAAGTAACACAAAGCCAGCATTCCAGAAGAAATGGTAATATATTATTCTTAAACATCTGCTAAAGTATCAGAATTAGCCATATGCCAAAATCTCAAACCTGTTGTACAGAATGGGAGTTCTGGTGTCAATCTGCATAAAAACGACACACTTGGAATAGATCAGCAATATAAAACAAAATCAGAACTTCTGTGTATGTTTCTAACAAGGATAACAATTTACATATATTGAGCAATGCAACATAATAAAGCAAGAAGCAAAAATAATTGCACAAGTAGTAGGACTGCTAAAGCTCTGGACCTGGGGAGAGTAAACCGTACTTCTGCTAACTTTCTGCCATATTGCTACACAGTGCCGAACATCAGTAGGCAAAGATCATACAATAGTATCATGTAGCTCTGTTTTTGCTAATGCAAAACCCAATATTCTGTAATCAAGGTTTATAACAAGTTACTGAAAAACGTAGTATGGTTATATTTTCACTAACACCAAATATAAACACACGACCTTTGATCGCTACACCATGCTGGCAGTATCTGTTCAATGACACTGGTCCCAGGTTCAATTCCTGGATACCAATTCCAATTTTTCTGGTGACACAAAGGTCTGCAACAAAGTCTACTTATCCATATGAAATGAAATAAGAATCCTCGCTAATTAATAAGGAGTGAAACTGACAGGAAAGCAGCAAAATAACATTAAAACTAGCCTTGCAGGAGAACAATATGGTATTTATTACTTACCCTAGTAGCATCATTCCAAAAAAGAAACATTCAAAAATTTTAAACTGACATTAAATGGACTCCACAGAAACCCCAAGGATAACCCAACACGGCCAGCTGCTCGTACCAGTCTTCTGAAGTCTCTCACAAGCAGGTCTGGTTAAACATTAGTACGATTTCCTTGATGGGTAGGTAACGCTTTCTAAATTCTAGCAACATTGTTGGAAGTGGGGAGGTGTAAACTTTATTGCTAGAAGAAACCTCATACTACATTTCAGTGCGCAGTGTGTTCACGTGCAGAATATAGAGTAGAGATGGAGTAATAAGATCCCTGACCGTTCTTGCCACTGCTGTCAGCTTTCAACAGTGAAGCGCGTATGGCTGCAGACTAAAACAGTAGCCATTCACACAGTTGTGACAACACTGAGGCATTTGCATAGAGACATTTACAAAATCGTCTTACGTTATTGATAAAGGAAGGCCCACGAAGCTGCTGCACCCAACCCACTACTACTGTCATGGATTAACTTATATCGACTCAACTATAGAAACATAGAAATACAACATAGAAACTGCTACCTGAAGGCTCTCCAAACTGCACCAGAACTGTTTATTCACACACATTAAAGCACTCACCAATTACGAAGGGTCAGTAATTGATTTATGTTCTCTAACAATAACAATGAACACCATTAAATGGCACATGCAAACAAAAATTCAGATTGAAAGCTTAAATTTTCCTCTGTCTGTCTCATAAAATGATGTCTTTATAAAAGGTATAAATCACGTCTTCATGAAGTATAGCCACACAAAAACTGAAATACTTCATATCTTCATATGCGACCACTTGTGTTGCGAGCTAATAATCACCAGTTTAGGTGAACTTGATGGTGTAGGTATGTGATACCCATTCTTACCTATTGCAGCAGACATACATGTGTACCTTTGAAAAATTAGCATTCTCTACTGTATCACTGTGTTCAAACTGCCGACTTCAATACGTGGACAATAAATTAATAATCGGTCCAGAAGAATCAGAGGAACTCTGCAATTCCACACACTATCTTAATCAATAGCATGCAAACATTCAATTTTAGGTGCAAATAGAACAGGGCATTGTGCTCCCCTTCATGAAAGTGAAAGTACTGAGAATACCAGAAGGCAAGTTGCTAACTGTGTACAGGAAAACCACAAATACCAATAGATACCTGCATGCAATCAATTTCCCACCCATCACATAAATATTCGCTACACATGTTAACTAAGGTGGCACATCAGATGAGCAACACAGGATGAAACAGCAAAAGCTACATACCACCCTCAGAGTAAATTGTTGACCATAAGACAATAACCCAAAGAACGATGATAATACATAATTAAGCTGGCAATGGAGAGGAAATAGAGTAATGGCACATTCTACAGTACGTGCAAGGAGGCAGTTGAGTAGGCCTCAATCCTGGCTGACACACAAGCAACAAAATCGTATCAACTGGGATCCATGAAAAATGGTTTTGATATGTGGCACATGTCTGGTGTTTATGATGTGTGCTGATACGGGTAAGTTTACAGTGGTGAGTTTGGGAAACCTATTCTCTCTCTCTCTCTCTCTCTCTCTCTCTCACACACACACACACACACACACACAAAATGAATTATGAAGGTCACACACTATTCAGACAACACAGCAAGTCACCAGCAGCAGAACATGAAAATGTGTGCGATGGGTGTACATGTTCCAGGAAGCCTGTGAACTTGCTAAGCAGCCACTTACCATCAACAGGAAGATATGAGAGGTGATTCAAATAGTTAAGCGGCTTGCTAACATGAACTGCGATGATGGATAGAAGCTTCTGTTGTCCTGGTTGCCAGCAATAGCTGGCCTATGGGTTGACAGTGCTCGTGTGGCTGCCCCAAGAGACACGGCTGTAAACATTGTAGCTGAAAGAACAAGTCGCACTGACATGTGGCAACCACCACCGAACATTGTGGGAGCAGTGCTATGTCACGGCAGTGGCTCCCCTCTGATTTGCCAATATCAGTCAATACAAAACAAACAAATAAATCATCAATGGATCATCTGAGTCCACTCCTGTCACCCAATCAGAAGAACCTGATGATGACCATACGTAATAAAATGACAGGGAGAAACAGTAGTACACAAAGTCCTAGTTGGAACTGGCTTGTAAGTCTATATCATCACCCTGATGAAGGTCACCAGTAAAAGTGGCTGAAACAGTGGAATAATTTATAAAGTGATGCAATCTCAGAGCAAGAATATTTTTACTGAGCACCATTCCCACTCAACTGTAGGATTAACAAAAATCCTGCAGCTGTGTCAGTTAACTGACTACTATCTTTTATCCAAACTACTGTACACAGAAAGAACAAATGATAAAAGTGAACTGAATACAAGATCTGTGACTTCAACTACTAATTTAGCTTTTTCAATGGGTGAACTGTGTCCCATAATTGAACTTAATACACCCACGTGTAAGCATTGAAACTAATTGTGTGACGCTACACTTCCATGTTGATAAAATCTCATTCCTCTCCCTCTGGAGAATAATGTCAAATTATTTTGCGTCTGATACACAAAGCTGGTACACAATTTAGTATCTGGACCAGGGGTCCAGCTTCTGCCTTCTTTCCACAATGGGTGTTAATAAATGAAATTCTGTACATCATAAGGGTCTAAACTGGCAGTGGCCAGTAGGAGTTGGCAGAAACACATGAAGCGTTAAAATCACTGTCCTAAAAACTACAAATATTTGCATAAAACACTAGTGTAACATGATAGTGTGATTAAGAATAGTGTGCAGGTTCTTCTTACATAATAAGAAATGGAAATGGAAGCTACAGATCTACCTCACAAAATAAAAATGTGAAATACAAATATTTTGCTATGTCGATTACACTAAAAAAAAGTACTGACAGTAAATTCTACAATAATACAGAAGAAATAATGTCAGGTACATACCATTTTCCCAGGTCGGGCCCACGTGTAGACGTATCCATCCTGGCATGCTGTCACAAAACAGTCTTCTCTAAACACGAGTGCAGTTAACCTTTCATGAGCAATCTTTTTACACACAAGCGGTTCTAACACAGGACACTCGTCAAATCGAGGACAAGCAGCTGTTCCAATGAGTTTCATCGGATCATCGGCAGTCGAACGATTAGCTGCCGAATGACCACTCTTTTCTGCACTCCCACTTCCACTACCACCTCGAGATGCTAGGCTGAAGTTCCGTTTATGAGCATCCTTTCTGTCACCAAACCCAAAACCTGCTAACCTCTGTGTTAGAGACGGACCAGTAGAATTGTGCATATGTGTTGAGAGGTTACCATCAGCTACACAGTCCTTATCTTTCCCTGACGGGTTATCAGTCTGTTGCGGAGAAGAAGTGTTGCCTCGAGATGCTCCTACAGCATTAGCACGACATGTTGTTCCATTTGCATTTGACAAACTAGATGTTGTGGTTCCAGTTACCCTGGGCTTTGGTGGACATGGTGGTTGCTTGAGAATATCTTCCGTTATGTCCCACAAACATAACTGAGTGTCTTGCCCAACAGACCCTAGCCTATAACACGTAGCTGTGTTAACACGCCCTAGTTCATTGTTTACTGGGTGCCTTTCTGTTGGATCGTCCTCATCTGAACCTCCACTAAAATCATCATGACTGCTATACGATGTATAAGGATCAAAAGCTACAACACTGACCCAACTTCGATGCCCCTGACCACGTGCCACAACACGCCTCTCTGCGAAACTCCACACAGTGACTAGGTCATCCTCACCACCGACAACAACATAACGTTCATCAGGTGACCAGCACACGCACAGAAAACCACCAAAGTAACTACGTGCAATGCCAGCAGGTTCCATAGTGTCATAGTTGAAAACACGCAAGAAACCATCTTGTGAGACGACGGCAAGATGAGTACCACTTGGTGAAAATGCAAACTCGTTAACACAACAACCCTCTGATCCAACAACCCATCTGTATAATGGATTGCGTGTGCTCTTTGTCTTGCACGTATGCACAGTGTAACCATCACCTTGTTTGAAAGTTTGATAGTGAGGAGGTGCAGTGCCACATGGAAGCTCTTCATTGTACAGGTACAGTTGTCCACTACTGTGCGAGACCAAGAAAAGGTTTGTCGAACCAGGGACCCACCGGATGCAGGTTACTTTTGTTTTGTCGATCAGCCTCTGTCAACAAAATAGTTTTAGTTAAAATATATATATATATATCATAATATATTTTGTAATCTTTGTTAATTAATATCACTATGTTTTTTCTGTAATAGTTAATACCAATTACATCATGGAAAATTATACAGGTCTACGAATGCGTAAGAGTAAGGTGCTAAGTTTCTTGTCCAGTGATGAAATAATATGCTCTTTAGGTACAATGACGGATTTATTTTTGTGCTGCTGTAATCTTTTTACTGAACTCAGAATGACTTTGCCATGGGAAGTTTCTTTAGACTGGGAAACAGATGGAAGCAAAAGGTAGCCAAATCCACTGAACAGAGCAGATGTTCCAGAATTTTACTTTAAATCCATCAGTTTTCACACTCCCAAACCAAATTTCACTGTCCTTACTGAAGGACCCCTTTGTCTTTTGTGACCCATACCTTTTCTCTTCAATTTTTGTATTCGGCTGACTGAGTAATTCTGTAGTGCTTATCAGTTAATGTTTTCCTCTTTGCAAATCAGTCATTATAGAGAATCCCATTTACATCAAAGTTAAAAATAGATTGGCACCTTCCTAGCACATATTTCTCAAGAGCCTCTCCCACTACAAACGTCCTGTAAGGCTGGAAAACGACACTCCTGTTTATAAGGAGCACAAAAGAAAGGACGAAAAAAATTTCAGAGCAATATCTATAATCACAGTATGCTGCAAGATTCTCCTATCTTATCTCAATTTGAACATATACGCATTACTTGAGAAAAGGGAAGTTCTCCCAAAGTAGCAGGACAAGCACAAGAAACGCCACTTGTGTGAAAATAGCTCAGTTTTTTCACTCAAATCCTTCATAGATGCAGTAGGTTTACTCTATGCTCCTACATTCTTTAAAAGTGTTTTGACATTGTATCATGTAATCAGCTTACAACCAAAATATTATCATATGGAATATCTCCTCAGGTATGGGCTTGTCTCAAGGAATTTTTGGCTGATAGAACCCAATACATTATTTGGATGTGGACTATTCAATTGAAACTATGCCTCAAGGAAGCATAACAGAACTATTAATGTTTCCAGTACACATAAAGGGTTAATGACACTCCAGATTGCTTGCTGGTGATTTTTTTGTAGAAAAAGTTCATTGCTGGGTGATTGTAAGGAACTTTAGACGACAGAATTTCCACATGGATATTTGGTCAAGCTACCATAAATTGAAGGATTCTTATTAGAAGGTGTCTGTGGTCTTATGATCTATACGATGAAAATAAAATCCACTGACTGCAACTTAATTTACATAGCTATAAGATGTAATGCAAGATTTAAATCTATATAACCAGTTTTGGAAATTCGTTTTTTTCCTCAGATGTTCCTCTTCATAAGAAAAATCAATAAATAAATATAACCCACATTTTGTAATTACAAAACTAAACTGTGATAATAAAAGCTCATAAATTGCTGAAATTTTAGCATCTTCCATTGCATAAGCACTGAGCTGTATGTTTTGGGACAATTTTTACAAAAACTGTACATGTTTAATAATTACTAAAAGATAATACCATCTGCACCAACAACAATCCCACACTGAATAGGACTAAAGATCAAACCACACACTGTCAATCACAAAAAGAAAAGAAAAGCATGTTTTGCTACTACGTATCCAAGTCTTGTGTCACTTTGTTTGGTACGATCTGATATGTTACAGTGCGTCTCCCTACTTTGTGAATCTACTCCCAAGTTGAAGTTTTTGTTGTCACCTTGCATAAGATGGACATAGGCTAAGCTAGATGGTAATTGAATTTGTTGCTTGTTTACATAGCACACAGTCATGTGGATCCACTACCAGAAGTGTATGTTCTACCTGGTGGTAACAGTGAGAAGTCTCCTGCACAAGATCATGTACACATGTTCTAATTACATTATCTTATGGTATACTGCTTGGTTATATGAAAGTATGTACAAGAAGACAAGTTGCAATACAGAGGTTTTAGTTACAAAAATATAACTTTCAGCACTGAGGGGTTAAGGTGTAACTTATCACTTCCATTAAAAATGTGTTGCTCATTGTCAACAGTACCAGTGAATGATGCTCACCAAACATACAGTTCATTTTTATTAGTAGTTTTAGGAAGTTTTGGATATGCATATTGTGTAGGGAAATGTATTATTCACTTATTTAGTGGTCATTCCATGCAGCTCAATCAAGCTCATTTCAGCATGGTTGGTTGGTTTGGGGGATTAAAGGGACCAGACTGCTACCGTCATCGGTCCCTTTTTCCAAATACTAAAAACACCCACAGAGAATAAAAATGAGTAACAGAATAGATCACATACGACACAGAACAAGAGGACTTAGACAAAGACCAGACAAGACGAGCTAAAATCACACAGAGTGTGACGGTGGTTGGCCGACCATAGAAACAAAAAAGGAAAAGCCAACCACCGAGAAACACATTAAAAACTCAGATTAAAATCGTAGGCCAATGGCCAGAATCAACACAAAAGAACATAACAAACACTCAGATTAAACAATAAAAAACCCCTGCCCGAATAAAATGCAAAACTAAGTCCACCATGGCAGAGTCATCGATTAAAAGGGCAGAGAGCGTGTCAGGCAGCGCAAACATCTGCCTGAGCACAGATAAAAGTGAAAGTGGACAGTCCAACAAAATGTGGACCACTGTCAATGCCGAGCCGCAGCGACAGAGAGGGGGGTCCTCACGGCGCAATAAGTGGCCGTGGGTCATCCGCGTGTGCCCAATACGCAGTCGGCAGAGGACGACAGACTCCTTGCGAGAGACTCACAAGGAGGAGTGCCACACAGTCGTCATCTCCTTGACGGCAAGGAGTTTGTTAGGGGTGGCCAGACCGCACCATTCGGCGTCCCAAAGCGAGATAACTTTGCGGAGTAAGACTGCCCTCAAATCAGTCTCTGGAAGGCCAATGTCTAGAGTGTGTTCACTGGTGGCCTGTTTGGCCAGGCGGTCAACACGTTCATTGCCCAGGATACCGACATGACCGAGGTCCACACAAAGACCACAGAACGGCCGCAACGGGCAAGAGTATGCAGGGACTCATGGATAGCCATCACCAGGCGAGAACGAGGGAAACACTAGTCGAGAGCTCGTAAACCGCTCAGGGAATCGCTACAGATAACCAAGGACTCACCTGAGCAGGAGCGGATATACTCTAGGGCACGAAATATGGCGACCGGCTCAGCAGTGTAAACGCTGCAGCCATCCGGCAAGGAACGTTGTTCGGAATGGTCCCCTACAGTTAGCGCATAACCGACACGACCAGCAACCATCGAACCGTCAGTGTATACAACCCCAGAGCCGTGATACGTGGCCAGGAGGGAATAAAAGCAGCGGCGGAAGGCCTCTGGGGGGACTGAGTCCTTCGGGCCCTGTGCCAAGTCGAGCCGAAGGCAAGGGTGAAGAACACACCATGGGGGTGTACGCAAAGTGGCCCGGAAAGGAGGTGGAACAGTGAAAACCCTAAGCCCGGAGAGAAGCTCTTTGACGCAGAACGTGATCGTACAACCTGACCGGGGCCAACGTTCTGGCAGATGGACGACCGACTGTGGGAACAGGAGACGATAGTTTGGATGCCCGGGCAAGCTAAAAACATGGGCAGCATAAGTGGCCAGCAAACGTTGGCGCCGTAACCGCAGGGGAGGGACACCTGCCTCCACTAGTATGCTGTCCACAGGGCTGGTCCAGAAGGCACTAGTGGCAAGTCGTATTCCGCTGTGGAGGATTGGGTCCAGCACCTGCAACGCATATGGGGATGCTGAGCCATAAGCCAGGCTCCCATAATCCAGACAGGACTGGATTAACGCCTGGTAGAGCCGTAACAGGGTAGATCGGTCTGCACCCCAGCGGGTGTGGCTCAAGCATCTCAGAGCATTTAGATGCTGCCAACACACCTGTTTAAGCTGCTGGATATGAGGCACCCAAGTCAACCGGGCATCGAAAACCACCCCCAAAAACCTGTGCGATGCCACCACTGCAAGAAGTTCGCCGTCAAGATAAAGCCGCTGCTCCGGGTGGACAGTATGTCGCCGGCAGAAATGCATAACGCAGGTCTTGGCTGCCGAAAACTGGAACCCATGAGCTACAGCCCAAAACTGCGCCTTACGGATAGCACCCTGTAGCTGACGTTCAGCAGCTGCAATGCCAATAGAGCTGTAGTAAAGGCAGAAGTCGTCAGCATACAAGGATGCTGAGACAGACGTTCCCACCGCTGCAGCAAGTCCGTTAATGGCTATTAAAAACAGGCAGACACTCAAAACAGAACCCTGTGGCACACCGTTCTCCTGAACTCGGGAGGAACTATGGGAGGCCGTGACTTGCACGCGGAAGGTACGACACGACAGAAAATTTCTGATAAAGATCGGCAGAGGGCCCCGAAGACCCCATCCATGAAGCGTAGAAAGGATGTGATGACGCCATGTTGTACCGTACGCCTTCCACATGTCGAAAAAGACAGTGACCAGGTGCTGACGGCAGGCAAAGGCAGTGCGGATGGCCGACTCCAGGCTCACCAGATTGTCGGCGGCGGAGCGGCCTTTACGGAACCCACCCTCAGACAGAGCCAGAAGGCCCAGAGACTCCAGTACCCAATTCAAGTGCCGGCTCACCACCCGTTCAAGCAACTTGCAAAGAACGTTGGTGAGGCTAATGGGACGGTAGCTGTCCACCTCCAAAGGGGTCTTGTCCGGTTTCAGAATGGGGATAACAATACTTTCCCGCCAATGCGACGGAAACTCACCCTCGACCCAAATACAGTTGTAAAGGTCGAGGAGCCGTCGCTGGCAGTCCACTGAAAGGTGTTTCAGCATCTGGCAGTGGATGCCATCTGGCCCAGAAGCGATATCAGGGCAAGAGGCTAGGGCACTGCAAAATTCCCACTCACTGAATGGAACATTGTACGATTCTGGATGGTGGGTGCGAAACGAAAGGCTCCGACATTCCATCCGCTCTTTAATGGTGCGGAAGGCCAGGGGGTAATTCGCAGAAGCGGAACTCATAGCAAAATGCTCTGCCAAGTGGTTTGCAATGACGTCGGAGTCTGTACAAACTGCTCCATTCAGTGAGAGCGCAGGGACGCTGACAGGGGTCCGATAGCCGTAGACGCGTCGAATCTTGGCCCAGACATGCGAAGGAGTGACATGGAGGCCAATGGTGGACACATACCGCTCCCAGCACTCCTTCTTGCCTTGGCGGATAAGGAGGCGGGCCCGCGCACGCAGCCTTTTGAAGGCGATAAGGTGGTCTATGGAGGGATGTCGCTTGTGACGCTGGAGCGCCTGCCAGCGATCTTTAATCGCTTCAGCGATCTCAGGCGACCACCAAGGCACAGTCCTCCGCCGAGGGGACCCAGAAGAAAGGGGAATGGCAGATTCGGCGGCAGTAACGATGCCGGTGGTGACCGATTGAACCACCGCATCAATGTCATCACTAGAGAGAGGCTCAATAGCGGCAGTGGAGGAAAACAAGTCCCAGTCAGCCTTATTCATAGCCCACCTGCAAGGGCGCAGAGAAGACTGATGCTGTGGCAGTGACAGAAAGATTGGAAAGTGGTCACTACAACACAGGTCGTCATGCACTCTCCATTGGACAGACGGTAAGAGGCTAGGGCTGCAGATCGAAAGGTCGATGGCAGAGTACGTGCCATGCGCCACGCTGAAGTGTGTGAAGGAACCATCATTTAAAAGCGAGAGATCGAGCTGTGCCAATAAATGCTCAATGGTGGCGCCTCGACCTGTCGCCACTGACCCACCCCACAGAGGGTTATGGGCGTTTAAGTCGGCCAGTTACAAGGAAGGTGGCGGCAATTGGGCTATCAGAGCAGCCAGGACATGCTCCGCGACAGCACCATCCGGTGGAAGGTAAAGACTGCAGACGGTAACAGCCTGTGGCGTCCACACCCGAACAGCTACAGCCTCTAAAGCTGTTCGTAGAGAGACAGACTCACTGTGAAGAGTGTTAAGGACATATATGCAGACGCTACCAGACACCCTTTCATAAGCTGCCCGGTTCTTATAATAACCCCGATAGCCACGGAGGGTGTGGGTTCGCAGTGCTGGAAACCAAGTTTCCTGAATAGCAATGCAGAAGAAAGGGTGAAGGCTGATAAGTTGGCGGAGCTCAGCTAGATGGTGGAAGAAACCGCTGCAGTTCCACTGGAGGATGATATTGTCCAGGGATGGGAAAGGCATGAAGGGACTGGGGAGGCAGATTATGCCTCCTGGGGCCCCGCTGCTACTGAGTCACCACCTGTGCAACAGCCATCCATTGCGTCTGAGGGACTGGCGAGATCCAGGTCCGTAGTGGACGCCAGAATCTCCACCTCATCTTCGGACGCAGAGTTGGAAGGTTGCGGTGTTGTACAGGGGCCACCGCAATGTCAGGATGCTTGGGAGCCTATTTCTTGGACTGCTTTGCACGCTGTGCCTTCGGCTGTTCTGGCTGGGAGCGCCTTACTGGGTCAGTCCCAGGGACTGAAGATGACCGTGACACCCTACGACCAGCGACCGGTGGTTGGTTGAGATACTTGCGGGTGTCTGCTTTGGCACTGGGGAAAGTGGGGGACGGGAGGGCCCCAAGGGACCCCTTCCAGGCGCGAGGAGCCGAAGAAGGCTTACGCTTCTCCGGCTGGGAAGGGGGAACAGATGTCCCCGATGGTTGGGATGGTGTTGCTCCTGAAGTAGATGGAGCAGGAGCAACAGGGAGTGAAGTGCCTCCCACAACCAAGGGGGCCGGTGAATTCTGACAGAGCTTAGATTGAACTGTAGGCGACGACAAGGTATAGGGTCGAACCGGTGTTGCAGCAGCGGCATAGGTGGATGTCATGGGCACAGGGTGTAGCCGCTCATATTTCCGCCTTGCCTCGCTGTAGGTCAGGCGGTCCAGGGTCTTATATTCCATTATCTTCCTTTCCTTCTGGAAGATCCGACAGTCCGGTGAGCAGGGGGAATGGTGTTCTCCAGAGTTAACACAGATAGGAGGCGGGAGACATGGAGTAGTGGGATGGGAAGGGCGTCCATAATCTCGACACGTGATGCTGGAAGTACAGCGGGATGACGTGCCCGAATTCCCAGCATTTAAAACATCGCATCGGAGGAGGGATATATGGCTTCACATCACAACGGTAAACCATCACCTTGACCTTTTCGGGTAAAACATCACCTTCGAAGGCCAAGATGAAGGCACCGGTGGCTACTTGATTATCCCTCGGACCCCGATGCACGCGCCAGACGAAGTGAACACCTCGTCGTTCTAGGTTGGCACATAGTTCATCGTCGGACTGCAGAAGACGATCCCTGTGGAATATAATACCCTGGACCATGTTGAGACTCTTATGCGGCGTGACGCTAACTGAAACATCCCCCAACGTGTCACAATTGAGCAACCTCCGTGACTGGGCAGAGGATGCTGTTTTGATGAGTACTGAACCAGAGCGCATTTTGGACAAGCCCTCCACCTCCCCGAACTTGTCCTCTAAATGCTCCACAAAAAACTGGGGCTTGGTCGACATAAACAATTCCCCATCAACTCGCGTACACACGAGGTACCGGGGAGAATATTCTCCACTGCCTTCATTAGCCATACGTTCCTCCCATGGAGGACCGTTGAGGTTCGACCTTGATCACTTAGAGACTGCTGGTGGAGGCCCACCACCGAGAGATGATGTACCACGCTTCATTGCGGATCATCCGCCCTGATGCCACCCACTCCGACCAGGGGCTCTCCCCACAGGTGCCACCCAGCCGCAGCAAAGACCACCTGGCAGGATGGCCTTTGCCGGGAGTCCCGATGCCCCAGAGGGATAGACATCTACTCCTCGGCATACGTGGGGACGTAGCAGCTCAGGCATCAGCAGTGCGATCCCTGTGTAGTAAGGGGCTACCACCAAGAGGGTACATGATAACCCCACCACAACGGACTGGCTACCGTGCTGGATGTTGGGTGTCGAAATATCCATGTACATCACGAGGGCAAAGATGGAAGTGCACAACGGAGGGAATGTATGCTACCCGGAACACACTGCAGCCGATGTGGCCGGAAGCTCGATGGAAGTCCAACTCCATGACAATATCGAGTGTGCCAGATCTTAGGGCAAGATGGATATATAATACACCACGTAAGGCGTCCTTCCCCAAATGGTACGCACTAACAGAAAATTTTGAAACGTAGTGGTCAAACCCCTTAGGGGACCATCACATTAAGGCCGAAAAGTTTGAGACTCCTTTTAGTCGCCTCTTACGACAGCCAGGAATACCGCGGGCCTATTCTTACCCCCGAAACTGCAGGGGGGATTTCAGCATCCCAAACAATAGAAACTACAGGGTGGGTTTTGGGTTCGAGCTGCTGGAGACGGTGGTCAAGTGTGCGTGAGTTGTGCTTGCTTCTGTGAATGTGTGTTTTCCTATCTGAAGAAGGTTTTGGCCCATCTGCAACTCAACGTACCATGTTTGCAGTGAGTATCAATCTGTCATTTCAGCATGTTTTGCATTTGAAAGTATGTCTCATAGTCATTAAGTACACATTACACTCATAGTATAGCTTGCTTTCTGCATACTTCCATTCTTTGCTGTTGTATGAAATTATTTTTGGGCCAATACAGTTGAAGTAAGTAAAGTATTTACAAATTATAGGACTCACAGTGTTTATCATGTTTTAATAAGAAAAGCCACTGAGAAAGCATGATCATATACCTTATATTGCTTAAGATTTTCTGATGGCTGTAAAGCTTAAACCTTATCTGCTCAAATAAACTAAAATTTGGAAACTGCAAATTCTGTAATTTATTTAAATGTCAAGGTCACATCCAAAGATAAAACTGGCCTCATGCCATAAACATATTATTCAATAAAAGTGAGATGTCTGAATACAGAGTAAAAGAGACACAGGGGTATTTTCAAAGATCTTCGTGTACATTTTCATGGGTTCTGTATTCCATTGCTACAAGTTGCAAATAAGCTCCCAACAAAAATAAAACATATTTAGAATCTATATAAATTCAAAATAAAATTTCATAAAAGTAAGGTGATTAGCTAAACCTACAAATTATCTGATTATTTAGATTACGAAATCAAAGATCCCTCTTTACTACATGACAAGTACTAAGGCCTATTGCAACAGACATCTGTTCTTGTGGCACATACATAATTATTGTCCTCTGATAAATATTATTACAATTATATTTTCTTCAAGGTAGCACCTTAAATTTAACTTGAATATGCACAAAAAGTTTACAGAAACTCAGCAACATTTAACCATTAATGCATTTTCGAACAGCTTCATAGTTAGTTAACAGATACCTTGCCTCTTTCCCCAAAGGCTCTCCTACAAGATGGGCTCTATCAGACATTATGGATGATTGGATAAATGCAGGGTAACCTCCATAAACAAGACAAAGAAACCTTTACTAACTAATTGCAATATTATTGGTTCGCTTATGGGGTACGCTACATTACATAAATTAGTATGTACAATACAACAACTTGGTATGATATGGAAAGAAAAGAACTAACTATTAGGAAATGTGATCAGACAACTTACATTCTTTGAGAGTATTCTGTGAAAGTTCAAAGCAACTGTTAAGGTGACCATAAGGCACTAATGTGATCTCTGTCCATGTATTTCGGTCCATATCAAGTAAGCCAGATAACAAGTATCACAGAAATTGAAAGATGCACTGCAAAAATTATGAAAGGCTGGTATTGCTTGTACAGAAATGCTCATATAACTTGTAATCTTTGCAACACATGTGATATTGTTCTCGTGAAATTCTACTGTTTCATCTCATAGGGCATTCATAAGAAGAAGATAGACAGACTAGTGAGTCTGCAGAAATCACCCCTGCCCCGCTACTCTACTATGAGTGTATAGGACAGGGCATTGCTAATATTGATAACAGTTAGCCTCTGCCTTGCACTGAGCACTGTCTTTTTTACATAAGTATATGTACGTAGAAACAGAATTGCAAATATTGGTAAAAGTTAACATTTGCCTTGCACTGTGCACTGTTTTATTAGTGTAACGTGGATGTAGACAAAAGTTCATTCTTTCTGAAAGATGAAATTGTTGTTACCTTCTTTGGCACAGTGCCACCCGGTAGGTGGGAAGTAATGATGCCCAATTTCTTTACCAGAACGCAGGTGAAAGCTAAGGTCATATTCTTAACAATTAATTAATTTTAAAAACTTTCTTTTCTTCTTTACTTCCCATTTTATTGTTCCATTCCATTCTGGATCTTCCATTGTTCACTTTATTGCAGGTGCCTTTACCTTAATCATACATTATACTACAGCCAAGTCATCTGAAGCATTGCTCGTAATCTTAGTGAAACACGAGTGTTTCCATATTAAAACCACTGATTTAGTTTTTGCACAAAAAAACATTCCAAATAAATTACATCTTTTTCTCACTCGTTTGTCTACTGGTTTTTGACTCAGATCCAACAAAACTGCTATTTACGTATTGTTTGATACAAAATTCACTCCAAAATATGCTGCTTGGAAACTCTCTCAGGCTTCTCTCTAAAGCAGTAACCTACGCAAGCCTCATGTAGCTACTGCAATATACATCCATGTGCACCTGCTTACTCTGGTCAAGCTTTTAGCTCCCTCTACAATTTTTACTCACCCCCCCCCAAACCTTCCTTTCATTATCACATTGACTATGCCTTGATGCCTCCTCAAAATGATTCTCATCAACCAATCATTTAATTTAATTAAGTTGCACCACAAATTTATTTTCCCCCAATTCAACTCATTAGTTATCCAATGTAGGCTTACTCCTCTAATCTTCAGCATTCTCATGTAGTCACACATTCCAAAAGGCTCTAGTCTCTTCTTGATTGAGTTTTTTGTCGTCCACACTTCACTTCATTACTAGTCTCCTCCCACCACACCCACCCCCGATAAGCAAAGCAAATACAATATTAATAAATTCCTCTTTTTCATAAATGGTTTTATTCCCACTGACAGTCTGTATTTCATATCCTCTCTACTTTCGCCATCCTCATTTATTTAACTCCCCACCCAAACAGTAAAACTCATAGATTACTTTTAGTGTCCTTTTCTTAAGTCAATTCCCCCAGCATAGCCCAATTTGATTTGACTACTTTCCACTACGTCTTTTTTATCTTTGTCTGAAAAAAAAAAAAAACTGAGTTAAATTTCAGGCCCTCCAGGTTTATGAATACTATGTTGAACAGAATTTTGAATGTTGCACCACAAGACGCGGTAATGGACCAGCAAACAAAACAGTTATATAGATCGCTGAGAAGAAGTGTCTTAACCTTGATAAAGCAGCTAGAAAAGTGTTTTAGTGAGATTATGTTGACTTCAATGGAAAATCATTGTTTGTGGAGATTGTTGTGTTGACTTCCTGCCAGATAGTACTGACTGGGTAGAAAACTGGTAGACCTGATAGCACAGCAAATAAATAAATGATGTGACAACGATGTAGTTAATCTATTTGTTTTCTACACTGATGACTTTATTCACCGATCAATATTTAACAAAAAACTCTGGGATACAGCTGAATGATCTGTCAGCATTAAAAGCACTCTTCCACGCTGAAGCCCTTAACACTGATTTCGAGGAAGGGAGGAGGGAGGAGGGGAGGTATCTTCACACAACTACTCAGGACTTGGACAAAATTCATTACAAAGATATCATGGAAATTTCAGTACAGGAAATTAAACTAATGGCTTTTATAGGTTAACACTTATATTGCACCTATGTGGATTGAAGTGCAACAGCTATTGACAATTTGATTATGCACACAACAATCTGCAGTGATTTAGCTGTAAAACCAATAGTCAAAGGTTTATCTAAACATGACGGTCAAATGTTAAAAATAAAATTAACTGGCCAGGTAGGTACAGATCACAGAGGAAAGTATTGTATTGTTCTGTAGAATCACGAACAATGACTCAATCACAGTGTTTAACAGAGAAAACATGGGAAGAATGCTGGGGAGAAATCTATGATGCAGACAGCGTTGATGGAACATCTAACTATTTCTGAAACATGTTCGTATAGCATTTTGAATTTTGAATTTTGTTTGTCCCTAAAACAAATATGGGCAAAATTGAACAGAAGCAAGGGTAAGCAGAGGATAGCTCCTGGGACTGAAGTATGTTTTGCTAGGAAGAGAGAGCTCTGAATAATTCAAAGAGTGAGTAATAAACAAGATCAGAAACACCTACACTACTGTCAAATTCTCCATATGTCATTAAAAAGCAAAACTTATGCACAATGCTACAAAAATAAAACACTCCAAGAATAAGTAAATCACTATTTGGAACATTATTAAACAAGAAACAAACAAAACTACTCATTCTAATGATAGTGAGCCCCAGAAAATAGCTCTGGCAGAAATGGTGTCAGTTTCAAATCACTGGCCACTAAATTCAATGATTACTTCCTAACACTGGCGGCAAGCAGTACATCCAGCCATTAACAACCCAATACAGCTGCTTGCTGGCCATACTTGTGTTTCAAGTTGAATATTAAAAAATCTTAATCCGACTTAAGACAATTACCCTAAGCCACCCTTGTAACCAAACAATATTTCCTAATAGAGTTCAATACGATCTACGAGGGTTGCCCAGAAAGTAACACACCACTTCCCCCCCCCCCCCCCCCCCGACAGTTCTTTGTGGAACATAATGAGAATTACACACATGAAAGACTGGTGTCTTATCTACACACCCTATTTTTCCATGTAATCTCCATCCCATTGTATGGCCTTCCTCCAGTGCAAAACAAGGGCGCGTATGCCCTGTCGGTACCAACCCTTCTCTTGTTGGTGGAGCCAGTGCTTCACTGTGTGAACTTTCTTTGCTTAAGACAGATGCAGCACCAACTGCTGAGTCATAATGCTTCAGTCCTCACAAATGACGTCAGCTTGCTGCAACATCTCAGGTGCGACAGCTGTGGATGGTCTCCTCGACCGCTGCAAATCGTGGAGCTCCGCCGAACCGTCTTCTGGTGACCTCACCCTCCTTGCCAAGCGACTAACTGTACTTCTGTCGACAGCAGATGCTCCATAGACTTTGCACATGCATTTGTGAATATTCCCCACAGTTTCTTTCTAAGAAGTGAAAAATTCAATGAAGTCACATTGTTTGTAATGTACATCACCCACAGACACCATTTTGAAATTGGCCTGCAGCTACACTATCTGTCAGAAGTGACGGAAACTTGGCACGCTCACTCAGGAGACTTCAAATAACACATATGTACCGTTTCGCATTCATAGCATTGTTTTTGACTGAGAAAAAAAAAAAAAAAAAAAACAGCTAACATGTCAGTACAAGATATTCTTCAATCTCTTGCTTAACAGCAGCAAGCTCTCGTCAACTAGCAGCAAGCTCTCTCTGGGGCACTAAACAATTTGTCAGCCTCACTGATGTGCCAGGTTCCACTTCAGTTGATGCAAGCCCCGCCGTTTCCTCTGCATGATGATTCTGAGAAAGCTCAGGATGCGTAGAAAAAAATGCCTTCAGCAACATTTTCAAGTTTTTTTTTTTAATTTGTTGACCTCAATTTGTGTAAGGCTTTATTTTTGTCATCTATTTCTCCTCAAGTTTTCACCTTTTGTGTCAACTACATTCTTTTTGGAAACGTCAGTTTTTCTTTCCATGAAATGTATCAACAGTTTACCAATTTTTATTCCAAACATACTCGTGTTATTGTTGCTTATGCTGAGTTCTACTACTATCAAAAATAGCTGCAAGAGTCGTACAGAGCTTGGCCAGGGGACCTTCATGGGCTTAACAGTCATTGCTAGTTTGTTACTGGGACCTACCAGGACACACATGCAGGTTCGATTATTTGCGACACTACAATACAATGATAGAGAAGTTCGTGAACATGCTTTACAATGTGAAAATCCCTCTCTCGCAGATGTTCTGAACACTGCTCAGTCTTTTGAAGTAGATAGGGCAGCAAGAAATGAGAAGCATGGTGTGAAAGAGCCCCCACTGCTTCCTCTCCTCCTCGGCTGCTATTGGTTAGCTTACGTGGGGGGGGGGGGGGGGGGGGGGAGGAAGACATTGCGGACATGTGACCACAGCCTCCACGTCATATGGGACAGTGCCATGCTAAGCAGGAATAGCGGCTTGTTAGCATCACATTGGTAGTTGCGGGGTGCTCCTCCACTGTACCCTTATTATTTTGTTCAAAATGAGTGGACCATGTGCCCAAAGCTTTGGGCAACATGCAACCACTGTAAAAAAAAAAAGGGGACATTTTGCATCTGTGTGCAACTCTCAACCTCTTTCACCAGGCATGAAAATGGATGTGCACACTGTTTTCCAAGTGATGGTGGCCTCTAACAGGCTCTATACTGAAATACGTGTGATGGACAAAATGTTAAAATTGCTTGTGGACACAGGTGTAGCAGAAAACTTTACACAGGTGTAGCAGTAACTTTGTTAAATTTTCCAAGCTATGTGAATCTTGGATCACCGTTATTGTACCATGTATCTTGTCCATTGGTGAGTTACATCTAATACCCATATTGAGACAGTTTTCTACTTCCACAGTGTACAAAGCAGCTGTTCGGCATTTGACCTTTCTAGTAGTGGATGATGCCACCACTGAAAACTTACTTGGTTTAGACACCTTCAAATATTTTGAGTTCTCTATATCTGATTAAGTGCATCTGGTATCTAGTCAGTTTCCTTAGCAACAACTGGGTGCCTCTGCCTGGATTTATTTCATCCTGTTTTTGGAAGGTTTAGGATGTTGTTCCAATTTCAAGGCTCACATCACAATGAAACCCTATAGAACGCCCCCTTTTTTGTGTCTGGCCAGTCCCAGTAGCTTTATGGTAGCAAGTCAAATTGGAACTTTACCAACTCAGATCTTTGGGTGTTATAATGCCTGTCTCCTCTAATAAATGGTCTATTCTGTTGGTAATTGTCAAAAAAAACCTAATGGCAACTTTCAATGCTTGGTGATTTTAAAATGTGTGTAAATTCATAGTATATTACTGATATGTATCCCTTATCTCAACAAGATGAACTCTTAATATGGGTTTCAGGGACCAATATCTTTCCAAAATAGACTAGTTAGAAGCCTATTTACAACTGCCTCTTGACGATTATTCTGAATGTATACTCATAGTGAATACCCCCTTCGGGTTATATCAACACCATAGCCTGTCATTCAGCATTGCTAGTGCCCCTGCCATTTTCCAACGATTTTTGGAGCAACTCTCAGCCTCTGTGCAAGGGTCCATTAACTACCTGGATGATATCGTGGTCTCAGGCTTCTCGACAGATGAACATTTGTGCCTTGTTCATGGTGCTACAGGCCAACAGTTTGAAATGTAACTTAGGCAAGTCATAATTTTTTCAGCCATCTATCACCTATCTCAGTTTTAAGGTCTTTCATGCTGGTGTCAAGCCTTTATGCTAGCACGTCGCTGCCATTTTAGCTTTGTTGTGTCCTACCAATATCAGAGTTTTATGCTTTTCTTGGAAAGATTGCATGCTACTATAAATTTATTATTGGTGCGGCTACAATGGCATCAGCCACTTCATGCTCTCTCATATAAAGATGTCTCTTTTCACTTATCATACACCTGCATGTGTGCTTTTAGCCTATTAAGGTCAAAATTATACCCAGCACCTTGGTTGGTTACCTTCCAACCAGGCCACAGGCTCTCCAGTATGGCCTCTGAGCTGTTCTCATGTACAAATATAGAGTCGATTCTGAATGTCCTATTGTGTATGCTCCCAAAACTTTGATTTAGGTGCGACAGCACAACTCATGCATAGAAAAAGGAGCCTTTGCTATTGTGTACATACTGAAAAACTTCCATGTTTTCTTATACAATTTTAAGTTTAATTTGATTCCTGATCATAAATCTCTGGTCTCTCTTTTCATCCTTCAGCATCTATACCAGACAAAGCAACCCATCACCTGCTACTCTGGACACTGTTTTTGCCAAGCTATAACTACGAGACTCATTTCTGGCCCAAAGCACAACACACCAATGCAGATGTTCTTCTTGATTGCCAATTGGCCCCCATCCAGTATTTGATCAGGATGAACTGTGGCGTTTCTATTTAGTCATCTATGCCTGAAACACCGTGGATGTTTTTCCCATTACCAGTTCTCTGATTTCGGTGTCTGTCACGGCCAATCCTTTCTACGTCTGGTTGTTCAATCTGTCCATCACTAATGGCCAGATAAACCAGCAGTCCAAGCATCAGATCGTTTGCGTAATTATTATACTCTCTGCCTCTGCCTCTCAGTTCTTAGTGGTGTGTTACTGTTAGTTGCTGAAGAGTTGGAAGCCAGGGTTGTGAGCCCTTTCAAGGGTTCAGGACGCATGTGGAGGAACTTCGTCTACTATCGCAGGGTAGACCACTGTGTCTCTTATGGACTTATTTCCATCCATCATACTCCCCTGAGATACGAGGCTATACACTCCACAAAAAGGACGACCTGCGTGGAGAGAGAGCTAGAGGAGGCGTAGGTATTTTCGTCAGGACGGACTACCCCTCCTCGCCTCTCTCACTTACGACGACTTTACAGGCCGTCGCTGTGTCTGTGCACGTGCATCATCCATTGACTGTATGCTCGCTTTACTTGCCCCCACATGATGCACTTGATGAAGTGGCCCTCACCGACCTTCTTACACAGCTCCCCCAGCCATTCATTATTTGTGGTGATTTTAATGCCCACAATGTGCTTTGGGGCTCTGCAATTACCTGCCCCAGGGGTAGAGCAATTGAGAGGCTTCTCCTGTCATCCTGTGCCTACTTGCTCAATGGAGGACAGAGTACTCATTTCTGCACAGCGACTGGGTCGTTCTCTGCCATTGATCTCTCGTTTTGCTCTCCAGCTCTTGCCCCCAGTGCTCACTGGGAAGTGGTCGCTGACTTGCACGGCGGTGATCATTTCCCAATCTGTATTCACCTGCCAGATGGCCTGGGCCCCGAAAAGAGACCACCACAATGGGTGCTCAGTGGAGCTGACTGGACACTTTATAGCCAGTTGGCCCAATTCGAACACTGTGCGACTGTTGAGGTGTGGGTGGATCATATTACCAAAACGGTCCACCACCCGCTGCAGCATCCATTCCACAGTCCACAGGCCACCGGAAGAGGCCACCTGTGCCTTGGTGGAGTGCCGAATGCCTCTCTGCAATAAGGACGAGGCGTGCAGCTCTGCGTCAGTTCAAGTGTCGGCCAACTGCTGAGAATCTTGCAGCCTTTCGGGTGGCGAGGGCAAGATGTCGCCGCATTATTCGTGAGAGCAAGAAGAGGTCATGGCAACAGTTCCTGAACACCATTAATCGTTCCACCAACAGTTCCATTTGTGAGAGACCATTAGGAGAATTTCTGGCAGAGGAGGGAGTTGCCCCATAGCTGCTGTAATGAATAACGGCACTCTCCACACGGATCCGCGAGACGTTGCCCAGACCATGGCAGCGTATTTTGCCACAGTTACTGCAACAACCAGTTAGGATCCAGGTTTCCAGCGCCATAGAGCCGTTGCTGAGAGATGTAGTCTGGACTTCCAGTCCACTTCTCATGAAATTTACAACTGCCCATTTTCTATGTGGGAGCTGGATTCTGCATTGTCTGGAGCTCGTGACACATCCCCTGGTCACGACAGGATCCATTACAGTATGCTATGGCACCTCACAATGCGCAACAGAGAAATCCTCCTCGCACTTTTTAATGCCATTTGGGTATCGGGTCACTTTCCTGACACGTGGCGTGAGGCAGTTTTAATCCCTTTTTTAAAACCTGGGAAAGACCGCATGAGCCCAAGTAGCTACCGTAGTGTTGCCCTCACTAGTTGCGTAGGGAAGACCTTGAAGTGGATGATCAACCGCCGCCTTGTCTGGATGTTAGAATCCCGGCAACTCCTTAGTCGCTTTCAGTGTGGGTTCAGGAGGTTTCGTTCCACCTTCGATAACCTTGCCCTCCTGGAGGCGGCAATACAACAAGCTTTCCTACGCCGTCATCACCTTCTAGGTGTATTTTTCGACATCGAGAAGGCCTACGATACCACTTGGAGGCGTCTCATCCTGGAGCAGCTTCACGAATGGGGTTTTCGTGGTTGTCTTCCTCTTTTTATTCAGTCTTTCCTCTCACCACGATATTTTAGATACCGAATTGGTGATGTCCTGTCTGATCGCTTTGCGCAGGAGAACGGTGTCCCTCAGGGTAGCGTTTTAAGTGTGACTCTCTTTGCCATCGCTATTAATAGCATTACGTCCATAGTGAAAAGTCCTGTCCAGTGTTCTTTGTTTGTGGATGATTTCTCTTTGTTTTGCTCTTCTTCAAGCCTTGCAACGACAACTCGTCAGTTGCAACTTACGATTAGGCGTTTGGATGACTGGGCACAGAAGAGTGGTTTTAAGTTTTCCACCGAGAAGTCTGTATGTGTTCTTTTTAACCGTTCTCGTTCGATTTTAACCTTTCCTGAGTTGAGGATGAGGGAGACTATTCTTACTTTTAAAGACACGGTGAGATTTCTGGGGCTCATTTTTGACTCGAAGCTCACGTGGTTACCTCACCTTAAAGACCTGAAACGGCGGTCACTTAAGGCTTTAAGTATTTTAAAATGTCTTAGCCACAGTACATGGGGAGCTGACAGGACTTGTCTGCTCCAGTTTTACAGGGTGTTTGTGCGATCTCGGCTCGATTATGGGTGCACGGTGTATGGGTCTGCGCGGCCTTCTTACTTAAAGTTGTTGGACGTTGTGCACCATGAAGGGCTTCGGTTGGCCACTGGGGCATTCCGAACTAGCCCCATACCAAGCCTCTGTGCCGAGGCAGGTGAACCGCCACTTCATATGCGGCGACGGCTACTTACAGTGCGCCAGGCGTATAAAACTTTGTCCACACCATACACCCCTGCATACCATACCGTTGCTCAGCCTCCTCTGGCACGATTGTTTCATAACCGGCAATGTGCGACGCAGCCCTATGGGATTCGCGCACAGGATTGCCTCGGTGTGATGTCTATGGCTGGTTTTCATGTTTTACGTCGCAGTTGGAGCAGATCTCCACCTTGGCTCATCCGGAGACCCAAACTTATTTTAGATTCGACTAATTTTCAGAAAGATGGCACACCAGATGTTATGTTCCAATCTCTGTTTTTTTAACATTTTAGATGTGCATCACGGTTTCACTGTCGTTTATACTGATGGCTCCAAACAGGAGACTTTCCTTGGCTGTTCTGTGGTGTTCCCTGATCATGTTACCCGGATTCGCCTCCCTGCTGAATATACCGTTTTCGCAGCAGAGCTCCACGCGATCCTGAAGGCACTGGAGCAGATGCACCGTGTTCGGGGCGATCGATTTCTTCTCTGCTCCGATTCTCTTAGTGCCTTACAATCACTGCAGAACCTATACCTGACTGAGGAGATGGTCCAGCTGATACATGACCAACTGTACTTGCTCCAACGGCGGGGTAAAGAGGTATCCTTCTGCTGGGTGCCTGGTCATGTCGGCATATGGGGCAATGAACAGGCTGATCGGGCTGCCAAGGAGGCCTGCAGAGGGCAGGATGTGGTCCAGTGTCCTATCCCCTTGCAGTCAGTCATCGCTGCACTCCACAGGAAGTGCATGGAGTTGTGGGAGGACGAATGGCTGGCGGTGACGGCCAATAAACTGCGGTCGGTAAAGTCAACCACTCGGCCGTAGCTTTCCTCCTGCCGGCTGCTCAGGCGGGATGAGGTGGCCCTCACACATCTTCGGATCGGGCACTGTCCTCTGACGCATAGCTATTTATTACGGCGGGAGGATCCTCCGTTTTGTGATGCTTGTGGTGTGCACATCTCTGTCCAGCACATTTTAACAGACTGCATTTTATACCGTGATGCAAGGGCAGAAGCACACGTTGATGGGGATCTGCCTTGTGTATTAGCTAACGATGAGACGTGTGTGTCTAGGGTTTTTAAGTTTTGTGATGTGTCTGTACTCTGGCCTAAACTTTTAGGCTGGAGGTTTTAGTGTATTGCAGAGTGGCTGACTCCTCCCTTTTTTTCCTTGCGGTCAGCCAGCCATTTCCATCTGCTACATTGTTTTAGCTCCCTCTACCTTTTTCTTCCTGTGTTGTCCATGTTTTACTGCTGACGCCCTGCTGAAGGATGGGAGCCATCTATGTTGGGGGTAGCACCTTCATCCTGTCTCTCCGACGGGGCGGGGAGACTGCAGCAGGTGGAGGGGCAGGCGTGGGGCAAGATGATTTCCCCACACATACATCGGATTCCATCAACTCTGGGGAAGAGTCAGAGGAAGCCTCACGGAAAACAACATCTGCATGGTCAGACGGTTTACTACGGGATTTGACCCGCTGTTGCTGCTGTGTGGGAGCTTTCTGTGGTTTGGTGGGCTTTGGGGGAGCCGATGTGGGAGTGGTAATGGCTGTACTGGGCTTCGGAACATCCTCAGCTGTTGGAGGCGTCAGGGGCTGGCCCAAGTTCACCACTGTACCTTTGTCTGCCATTCGAATAGGGGCTACTGGCTCTGAAACACTGGCTGGGTTGCAAGTGCACTGACAGCTGCATGTATTAGTGCCAACACTCACCATCTCTGTCTGCGTTGAGGCATCGACTTTTGGAGTAGGCTTCTGAACCAGGGAGGCAAAAGATGTAGCAAATGTGGGAGGTTGCATCGACTTAAAGATCTTCTTGGCCTCACCATAGGGGATACGCTTAGTTGTGTTTATTTCCTGGACTTTGCGTTCCTCTAAAAATATTCGGCAGTCCCTACTCCAAACAGGGTGGTTCCCAGAGCAATGATACATTTGGCTGGAGAGGAGCAACCAACTCCTTCATGAGCAGCTTTACCACAGTTGCCACAAGTCGCGTCGCCTTTGCATCCTAAGGTGGTATGCCCAAAACGCTGGCATTTGAAACAGCGCATTGGGGCGGGAAATAAGGCCTCACACTAAGGCGAAGAAAGCCAGCTTTCACATGTTCAGGAAGTTTCGTGCTACTGAAGGTTAGAATAAAGGAGTCGGATTTGACAAGATTGCCATCAACCCTCCTCATGATATGTTGAACATCAACGATACCTGCCGGAGCCCACTCACGTTGCAGTTCTTCCTTGGGAATGTCAACTAGATCCCGGCACGTCACAACACCTTTGCTGTAGTTCAAGGTGCTGTGCAGTTCAGTGTCTATGGCATACTCTCCAAGGCATTTAGCAGACTGAAGTTTAGTCTGCTTGCTGGGAAGTGGAAGTTTCCACTAGCAAGGTCCCATTACGTAAGCGCTTTACCGATTTTAAGGAGCCACAGATTCCCTCCAATCCCTTTTGTATGTAGAAGGGCGAAACCTTCTCGAAACTACCCTCCTTCCGTTTCACAATGAGAAACACATTCGGATTACCAGAATGCATTCTGTTACCTAAGACTGGACTGGTCAAAGAAGTGCAGGAGTCAGGGGGACTGACTGCACAAGCCCTCTTAAGAGACTGGGTGTTAGAACCTTCCAGCGGCCCACCCTTTCCGCTGGGAGGAAGAAAAGAGGATTTCAAAGGATCCATCTCGGTCCCACGAGCAGCTAGGGAATTAGGAGTCCACCTAGACAGAGCCCCGCGTGCCTAGGTAAGCTGTATACAACTGAGGTGCGGCAGGTTCCCCAGAGGTTGCCCGCTAACGACTGTTCCACCTCAACAGCCATGCATCTCATCAGTGCGCAGCACACCTTGGGATTGAGGGGTTGTTTATAGAGGTTTATTCCATCCTCGCAATCCGGGCGGTCAAGCCAAGATCCCCACTCCTTGAGACACACAACATTCCACCGCCGCGCCGCACGGTGGTCGTTGAAGTGTGCCCAGAGCTTACGGTGACAGAGGACTGGCGGCGCTTACCAGTCCCCAGCTCAGGAACCCCGGGGTCGCCAAGCCCGTACCCAGCAGATGAATGCTGAGCCCCTGGGGACGATCTTCTTCTAGGTTGACTAACAGTTTTTACATTCTTATTATCTAAATTATTTGTGGCAATAATTCACAACTATGACTTAGAATTGACTGGTTGGTTTAAAAGAGGAGGGGAGGGACCAAACTGATAGGTCATCGGTCCCTCGTTCCGATTAAAATAATTCTGCAAGGGTGGGAGTAAAATAATTAAGACATACAAAACACAGCAGGAAGAAAGGAGAAAACCACAAGAATGACAGAAGGGCAACTAACACTAAAATGGACAAAATCGGACAATAAAACCAGAGAGACGCAAGAAACATGTAGAAGAGATAAAAACAAGAGAGCAGATTACCATGGATGGCTGACAATGAGAATAAAAAGGAGAAGCCAGCCACTCTGTAAAAAATTAAAACCTCCACCCTAAAAGCACTAGGGTGGAGGACACAGAGGGACAAAGGACATGGGCTAAAACTTAGATCAAATGATAAAACTGACCCTCACGAATAAAACTCAAAACTAAAGCTGCTGTTGAGGCATTGCCGCACAACACTGAAGGTAGGGTGCTGAGAAAATTAAAAGTACCCCGCAGAGCTGCTAAAAGTGGGCAGTCCAGCAAAAGGTGGACGACCATCATTTGTGAGCCACAGCAACACCAAGGTGGGTCCTCACGACGGAGGAGGCAACCATGCGTTAGCCACATATGGCCAATGTGGCGCCGGCAGAGGACAACCAATTCCCCGCGAGAGTACCACATGGAAGACTTCCACACATTTGTAGTCTCCTTAATGACACACAGTTTGTTGTACATACTGTTATGCCATTCCATCTCCCAAAGCCGAAAAACCCTGCGGCATAAGACAGAACGCAGCTCAGTTTCAGAGACGTCCATCTCCAGAAGCGGTTTTCGCATAGCCTGTTTGACCAGCCTATCAGCAAATTCATTTCCTGGGATTTTGACGTGTCCTGGAGTCCACAAAAAAACACCACTGAACGATGGGACCGTTCCAGGGCATAGATGAACTCCTGAATGGACTCTATAAAGAATGGTGAGGGTAGCACTGGTCGATAGCTTGTAGGTTGCTCAAGTAGTCAGTACACAGGAGAAACGACTCGCCAGGGCATGAGCGGACGTGCTCAAGAGCACGAGATATGGCCACCGGCTCTGCAGCCATCTTGCAAGGAGTGCTGTTCAATACGTTCTCCATGAACATACGCAAAGCCTACGTGACCATGAACATACGCACAGCCTACGTGACCATGAGCTGTCGGTGTAAACCACTTCGTGGCCCTGGAACATGTTGAGAAGCGAGAGGAAGTGATAGTGGAGAACCGTAGGGTTAACAGAGTCCTTAGGGCCATGCGAAAGGTCCAGAATTATCCGCAGCCTAGGTGTACACCATGGAGGTGAACATGAATGGACCTCAAGGAGAGGTGGTAACAGGAAGGATTCCAGTTCAGACAGAAGGGACCAGATGCAAACCACAATCGTAAGCCCTGACCTGGGCCACTGATGTAGGAGATGAACCACCGTGGTTGGGAAAAGGAGATGGTAATTTGGATGTGCAGGAGAACTACAAACGTGTGCAACATAACTGGTGAGCAGTTGTGCATGCTTAACCTTCAGTGGAAGACTCCGGCCTCCACCAGGACACTGGTCACCGGACTTGTTCTAAAAGCTCCCGTCACTAGGTGAATGACACAGTGGTGCACTGGGTCAAGTAAACACACTGCTGAGGATGCCACCAAACTCTAAACCAGACTCCCATAGTTAAGGCGGGATTGAACAAGGGCTCTGTATAGCTGCAGCAGTGTAGAGCTATTTGCACCCCAGTTGGTGTTGCTCAGGCACCAGAGGGCATTGAGGTGCTGGCAGCACTTCAACTTAAGCTGATGAAGATGAGGTAGCCAAGTCAATTGGGCGTCGAGAACCAGTCCTAAGAATCGATATGTCTCCACTACAGTGAGTGGATCATAATTAACGTAAAGTTCTGGTTCTGGACGAACGGTGCGAAGCCAACAGAAATGCATGACACACGACTTTGCGGCTGAAAACTGGAAGATGTGGGCTAGAGCTGTGCCTTGTGAATGGCTCCTTGTAGGTGCCGCTCAGCAACGCCAGTACTGGAGGAGCAGTACAAAATGCAGAAGTCATCCGCATAGAGAGAAGGTGAGACCGCTGGCCCTACAGCTCCTGCTAGACTGTTAATAGCCACTAAAAATAGAGACACTCAATACAGAGCCCTGCGGAATACCATTCTCCTGAATAGGGGGGGGGGGGGCTATAGGAAGCACCAACTTGGACACAGAAAGTACAGAGCGAAAGGAAGTTTTGGATAAAAATCGAGAGTAAGCCTCAGAGACCCCACTCATACGATGTGGCAAGGATATGATTTTGCCAGGTCGTGTAGAATACTTTACATAAGTAAAAAAAGACGGCAACCAGATGTTGGCATCAGGGAAAGGCTATTCGGATGGCAAACTTGAGAGAAACTAAATTATCATTAGTAGAGTGACTCTGGTAGAAGGCGCCCTGACATGGAGCCAGTGGGCCACGTGACTCCAGGATCCAACCCAACGGCTGACACACCATACATTCCAGCAGCTTACAAAGAAATTTGGTGAGGGAGATGGGCCGGTAGCTATCCACGTCAAGCGGGTTTTGACCATGTTTGAGCACCAGAATGATGGTACTCTCTCACCATTGCAATGTAGTTCTCCTCAGATGCAGATGCTCGGCAAAGTGCTCATAAATTGCGTTTGTGTCAGTAGACATCAAGTCATTGATTTTAATGCCAGGAACACCTGTTGGGGTCTGGTACCCAAAAAGACAGCTGATCTTCGTCCAAACTTGGGAAGGTGACATATGGCACCCAACAGTCGACACGTACCTCTCCCAACAACTCTGTTTCCGTTGTTTTATAAGCTGGCGAACGCAGGCACGGAGGCGGTTAAAGGCTATAAGGTGCTCTAGGGAGGGTGCCACTTATGTTGTTGTAGAGCTTGCCGATGATCTAGGTACTGTCTTTCGCTGGGGGCACCCTAAACGATGAGGGCTCGCATTTTCCACAGCAGAAACGATAGTTGTAGTGACCTGCTCAACGACAACATCGATGGCACCACGTGGGGGAGATTCAGCGGTGACAGCAGAGGTGAAGACTTCCCGGTTTGCCTTGTGTAAAGCCCATCTGGGTAAGTGTCTGTGGGCATGACGCTGGGGGAGTGACAGAAAGATGGGGAAGTGGTCACTACAAGTTTATATACCAACTAGCTCCACAGATGATTAAGAGATGATGTGATAAAAGAAATTATTCAGATAGTGAAGGGAGACGAAAATTTAATAGTCATGGGAGACTGGAATTCGATAGTAGGAAAAGGAAGGTAAAGTAGTAGGTGTATATGGAACGAGGATAAGGAATGAAAAAGTAAGCCGACTGGTAGAATTTTGCACCGAGCATAACTTAATCACAGCTAACACTTGGTTTAAGAATCATGAAAGAAGGCTGTATACACAGAAGAGGCCTGAAGACACTGGAAGATTTCAGATGGATTATATAATGGCAAGACAGGTTTAGGAACCAGATTTTAAATTGTAAGACATTTCCAGGGGCAGATGTGGACTCTGACCACAATTTATTGATTATGAACTGTAGATTAAAACTAAAGGAACCTCAAAAAGGTGGCATTTTGAGGAGATAGGACATGGATAAACTGAAAGAGCCAGGAGTAGAGGATTTCAGAGAGAGCGTTAGGGAACGATTGACAATAACGGAGGAAAGAAATACAGCAGAGGAAGAATGGTAACCAGAAGGCAGTTATTACAGTAGAGGGGCATGAAAGGGAAGCAGTGGTTGAGAAGGGAGTGAAATAGTGCTGTAGTCTATCCATTATGTTATTCAATTTGTGTATTGAGCAAGCAGTAAAGGAAACAAAAACTTTGGAGCAGGAATTAAGAGTCTAGGAGGAAGAAATAAAAGCTTTGAGGTTTGCCAATGACATTGTAATTCTGTCAGAGACAGGAAATTACTTGGAAGGGCAGCTGAATGGAACAGACAGTGTATTGAAAGGACATAAGATGAACATCAACAAAAGCAAAACAAGGATAATGGAATGTAGTCAGATTAAATCAGGTAATGTTGAGGGAATTAGATTAGGAAATGAGACAGTTGTAGCAGTAAATGAGTTTTGCAATTTGGAAAGCAAAATGACTGATGATGGTTGAAGTAGAGAGGATATAAAATGTAGACTGGCAATGGCAAGGAAAGCGTTTCTGAAGAAGAGAAATTTGTTAACATCGAGTACAGATTTAAGTGTCAGGAAGTATTTGTATGGAGTTTAGCCATGTATGGAAGTGAAACATGGACGATAAATAGTTTAGCCAAGAAAAGAACAGAAGCTTTGAAATGTCATGCTACAGAAGAATGCTGAAGATTAGATGGGTAGGTCACATAACTAATGAGGAGGTACTGAACAGAATTGGGGATAAGAGGAATTTGTGGCACAACTTGACTAGAAGAAGGGATCGTTTGGTAGGACATGTTCTGAGGCATGAAGGGATCACCATTTTAGTATTGGAGGGAAGTGTGGGGGGTAAAAACCGTAGAGGGAGACCAAGGGATGAACACACTAAGCAGATTCAGAAGGATGTAGGTTGCAGTAGTTACTCAGAGATGAAGAAGCTTGCATAGGAGAAGGTAGCATGGAGACCTGCATCAAACCAGTCTCTGGACTGAAGACCATAACGACAACATGGTGCAAAAATTGGCAATCGGCCCTGAATCATAAAAAGTGTGAGGTCATACAGATGATGTTACAAGGAACATCATTGTTACACGATATATCAGTCAAATCTATAGGCCATCAATTCAACTAAATATCTACAATGTAAGAAAAGAGAGATTGTTACTTACTGTAAATAAAAATTTGAAGTTGGAGAAAGGCACAACCAAAAGACTTCCTCCTGGTGCTGCGCCTCTTAGCAGTCTAGCCCTGCACACTCCAGACAGCGTTCAACTCTCTCCCCTCCCATACACTACTATCCATTCCCTTTCCCCATCCCCTCCAGACTGCTGCTTGCATCTCACATGATAGTTGCATTCCAGTCCGAGATGCTGGAGCTGACAGTTGTGTGTGCATCAGGTGTGCTCGCTTGCGTGTGTGAAGGTGTGTCCCTCTCCCTTACTGATCAAGGCTGTAGCTGAAACTTTATGTAAGTGTCTTGTACTTGTGCCTGTCGGCAACTTTATGTGTCTTCTTTAGGGTGAGTAGCAATATGTCTTTTCCTACATTATTGATATTCCTACATGAAGTTTCCATTGTTCAACAAAATACTTAGGAATTATAATTACAAACAACTGAAGTTGGAAAGAACACACAGAATATGTTTTGGTGAAGACAAACTAAAGACTGCATTTTATTGGCAGAAGACTTAGAAAATGTAACAGATCTACTAAAGAAAGTGGCTACATTACACTGTCCTCTTTTCAGAGTACTGCTGTGCAGTCTGGGATCTTTACCAGATAGGATTAATGGAATACATCGAGAAAATTCAAACAAGACCAGCACATTTTGTATTATCGGTGTATAGAGGAGAGAGTGTCACTGACATGATACAGGATTTGGAGTGAACATCATTAAAATAAAAATGTTTTTTGTTGCAGTGGAATCTTCCTGTAAAATTTCAATTACCTACTTTCTCCCCGAAACGCAAAAATATTTTGTTGATGCCAGCCTACAGATGGAGAAATGATCATCGTAATAAAATAAGACAAATCAGAGCTTGCATGGAAAGATATAGATGTTCGTTTTTTCCGCACATTGTTTGAGATTGGAATAATAGAGAATTATTGTGAAGGTGGTTCAACAAACTCTCTGCCAGGCACTTAACTATGATTTGCAGAGTATCCATGTAGATGTAGATGCAGAGGAGAGGTGGAAGAGGAAACAACTAAAGTTCAGAGAGAATTGGCTGGATGTGGATTGCGACCATAATGTGTGATCTGGCAGCCATCGCAGGAGATGGATTTCCATATTTGGAAAGAGAAGATGGTAGTTCGGACACTTAGGGGAGCTGCAAACATGGGTATCATAATTGACAAGCTTTTGTTGACACCTGACCGTTATTGGAGGGATCCCAGCCTCCATGAATAAGCTGTACACAGGGCAAGTTCGAAAGGACCCCGTTGAAAGTGGTGTACTGGACCCAGTATCTGCAAAGCTGAGCATGATGCCGAACAGTATGCCAGACTCCCATAATCAAGACGGGATTGTATCAGGGCTTTGTAAAGCTGCTGAAGGATCATGCGATCTACACCCCAGCTGGTGTTACTCAGGCAGCAAAATGTAATAAGTTGCAGCCACCACTTTGGCTTAAGCTGGCGAAGATGGGGAATCCATGTCAACCGAGAATCAAAGACCTATCCTAATATGTGATCAGTCCCCAGTAGATTGAGCAGTTGGTATCAAGGTAAACTTCTGGTTGGGTGAATGGTACGACAGAGACAGAAGTGCATCACTCGAATCTTGGTGGCTGAAATCCAAAAGCCACGGCTGAGGGCCCATGCCAGCACCTTTCGAACGGTGCCTTGCAGTTGACATTCAGCATCACCCACACTAGAGGAGCAATAGCAGAGGCAAAAGTTGCCAGAGTGCAAGGACTGACGACCCCACAGCTGTTTCAATATGATTTATGTCTACTAGAAAGAGAGGGGCACTAACTAGTAAACTCTGGGACTCCATTCTCTTACTTATGTGGGGTACTGTGGAAAGCACCAACTTGAGCCCAGAAAGTATGGTGCGACAGGAAGTTCTGGATAAAAATCGGGAGAGGCTCCGGAGACCACACTCACATAAGGCAAAGAGGATGTGGTGTCGCCATGTGGTGTTAAAGTCTTTTGCAGGTTGAAGAAGAAGTCTATAACATGAAGACATCAGGCGGAAGTTGTTTGCATGGCATGCTCCAGGTAAACCAGATAATAAGTAGCAGAACAGCCTTGGCAAAAAACTACCCTGGGATGGAACCAGAAGACTCCCAAGACTCCAGGAGCCAACACAGCTGCCAGCTGACCATGGATTCAAGCAAATTGCAGAGAACATTGGTGAGACTAATTGGATGATAACTGTCCATCTCTAGAGAGTGCTTACTCAGTTTCAGTACTGGAACGATGATGCTTTCTCACCAATGTAATGGGAACTCACTGATAGGTGCTTCATCATTTGGTTGTGGATGTGGTCTGGCCCTGGGACTGTATCAGGGCAGTGGGCTAGGACGCTGGCGATTTCCTATTATCTGAATGGAACATTAAATGGCACCAGGTGGCATGAAGTAAAGGACAACTGCTTTTGCTCCACACACTGTTGTAGGACATGAAAGACAAGTAGATAATTCTCAGATGCTAAGGCTCGAGCATAATACAGAGGAAAATGTTCAGCAACGGCATCTGGGTTAGTCTAGAATGGGCCATTAAGAGTAATACCAGGTACACCTGCAGGTGTCTGGTATCCATAGAGACATCTTCTGTTTGCCCAAACTTGCGAAGAAGAGGTACGTGGTCCAATGGTTGAAATGTGCTGTTTCCAGCACTCTCACTTCCATTGTTGTATTTGGTGGCCAGCTCAGATACGGAGCTGCTTACAGGCAATGAGGTGCTCAATCAATGGGTGCAACTTATGGTGTTGGAGAGCCCACATATTGTCTCTAATGGCCTCTGTGATTTCTGATGACCGCTATGTTACTGTCTTTCGTTGAGGTGGGCCCGAAACAGGGGTTGCTAAATCAGCTGCTGAAACAATGACTGTAGTTCTATACTGGACTGTCTCATTGATATCTCCATGAGGTGGGGAGCCAAGAGTGACAGCAGAGGAGAATACACCCCAGTCAGCATTTTTGTGAGCCCATCTGAGTCGGCATCCAGGTAAGTGACACTAGGGGAGGGGCAGGAAGACTGGGGAGGGGTCACCATCACACAGGTCATTATGGACTCCCAGTGGATGGATGGGAGAAGACATGGGCTGCAGATGGAAAGGTCAATGTCCGGAAAGTTCTGTGTGCCACACTAAAGTGTGTGGGAGCACCAACTTTCAAGAGGCAACAGTCAAGTTGTGCCAGTAAGTTTTCGACATCTTTACCATGGTCAGGGGTGGTGGTTCCACCCCACAAGGTGTTAAGGGCATTGAAATCACCCACGATCAGGAAAGGTACGGTAGCTGACAAACCAATGCAAACAATATGTTCTGAGACACTCCTCCATCAGGAGGTAGGTAAATATTGTGGATGGTAATATCTTGAAATGCCCTTACCCGAATAGCCACAGCCTCAAGAAGGTGTATTAAGAGGCACAAGTTCACTATGTAAAGTGTTCAGAAAATGCACGTGGAACTCCAACCGACACCCTGTCATTGGGAGAACGATTCTTAGTATTGACAAAGAGCTGGGGTCTACATTGCTGGAAATCAAGTCTCCTGAAGGGCAATGAGTAAGGCAAGGGAAGTATTTGAAAGATGTTGGAGCTCAGTCAGGTGGGGGGTAGGGGGGAAGACTACTGGAATCTCCTCCTCAGCCACAACAGTGGAACAGGTGGGGTTTGGTGGCGTGGGGGCCACCAGAATGTCAATCTTCTCGGAGGACTACTTGATTGATTGATTAATTGAGAGAAGTTATGGGACCAAAACCCGAAGTCATCAGTCCCATGATTCTGGAGTGAGTCACAGAAGAAAGAGGGTGTGCGAAAACTGGACGGGTCCAGTCAGGGGAGTCAAATTATAAAATAATGAACAGTAAAACATACAGTAAAGGCAAAACAGGTGAGACCAAATCAAAAAACTGGGAAAAAAGGGGGAGGGGGTGGCCATGGGGTCACAGACCGAGAAGATTGTAGAAGTCCTAACTACAACCAGCCCAACCCTGCTCCAAGACTGAAGGAGAACCTTATATCTGGAAATAAAAACCACTGTCATGGAGGAAGTTGAGGACCAGTTCAACCATCCGTGGATCATCTGCTTATATTAAATTTAAGGAATTGGGAAGACTACACTTAACACGAAATGCTGAAAGAAGGGGACATTCCAGCAATGTGAGACATTGTCAGTCTGGCTCCACAACCACATTGTGGGGGTGGGCAGTTCCGTAGGAGGAAACAATGGATGAACTGGGTACGATCAATGTGTAAACAGCATAAAACCATGGACTCCTTTCGAGAGGAGTGGAAGAAAAAGTGCCAATCTTCAGTAGACCCCTTGATTGTGCAGAATTTATTACAACGAGCAGTAGCGTCCCAAATGGATAGCAGAGACCAAAGGGTGACAAGAGTAGCACCAGTCGATAGCCTGTAGGCTGCTCATGGAATCTGAACAAATTAAAACACTGTAGAGGGAGGCCTGAGAAACAGAAAGGAGAGTCCCGTGAATGGCTAGAAGCTCTGCTGTGAACATGCTACATGATTCTGGCAATAAACGGTGTTTGCAGCCAGTAGTCTCCTACCTTACTGATAGTCTTAGAGCCATCAGTATAAAAGATGGTGGCATCCTGGAACTGTGCAAGAATGGTATAGACAAGATGCTGGAAAGCCATATGAATGATGTAGATCCGCAGTTGGAATCAAGACGGTGAGCCTGTCCATCCTCCCATGCTGAAGCCAGGGAAGGGAAGGTTACCGAGTCATACAAAGCAGCATTCAAGGATCCTTCACCATTTGAAGAGACGGCAGTTTGAGAATGGCCAGATTTTTGCTGCTTGATATGCTTCATGCACCAAACATCTGCCCTGATACCACCCACTCTGACTAGGGGCTCTCGCCATGGGCACCACCCAGGAATAGAAAGGGCTGTCTGGCACAGCAAGTGTTGCTGGGAGTTCCGAAGAGGATAAGCAACCACTCCTTGGCGCACATGGGTAGGGAACAGCTCACGTATGAGTAGTGTGATCCCTGTGTTGTCAGGGGGCTCAGCCATATGGGTACATAACAGTTCCAATACACTGACTGTCTACACATGCTGGTAACCTAGCAGGGTGTAAGGGGGCTACAGTGGGGAAGAGAGAGGGGAAGGAAGGGGTGGGGGGCAGAGGAATCCACACCATAGATGCTAGGGAGAAAGTTCTTCCCCATACGGCTCACAGTAAAAACAGGACATTTTGAAGTGAAGGTCAAACCTCAAGTGGGGACCTAAACGCCAAAAAGGATGAAAGAACAAGCAAAAGTAACAAAATTGCAACCAATCCAAGAAACCAGGTGGATAGCCAGGCTCTCCTCCTGGTAAGAAAAGCTGGAAGAAGGTTATATGTCTCTGGCTTTGAGGTGGGGACTAATGTCCCTGGAGGGTGGGAAGCCATCTATCCCAAAGTAAGTGTGGAGGATGTAGCAAGAGGGCATCTCCCAACCATCAGAGGGGCAGGCATCCACTGTTGAGCAATCCTGAGGACCCACTACAGGAGATGTAAAGCGCAGGACTTCAATCACCAAAGAGGGTGATGTTGTCGTAGCTGTAGCATATGACACCATTTGACATGATGGCTGAAACTGCTTGTACTACTTCTTGGCCTCTTAATAAGTTAGTTTGTCCAGTCTTGCATACGGGGGAGGGGCACAAGGAGTGTTCGCGGGCGGTACTCAACCACAATCTCTACAGATGGGGCTAACGCTACAAAGTGAAGACATGTGCCTGAGTTCCAAGCACTTTGTAAGCACCACATGGAGGGGAGCGTCCCACATCACATTGGTATACCATCAGCTAGACCTTTTCAGGCAATGAATCACCCTTAAAGATCAAGATGAAGTCACTGGTAGCAACCTTATTGTTCTTTGGCCCCCTAGATATATGACAGACAAAGTGCACACACCATCGCTCCAAGTTGGCACGTAGCTTATCATCAGATGGCAAGAGCAGGTCTCAATGGAAAATGATGCCCTGATTATTATGGGGACTGACGGTCAACAGTATGCGACTCAGATTCTTACAAGAAAGGGGCAGGGGATGCTGTTTTGATCAAAATTGACCCACTTTACATTTTAGAAATGGCTGCCACTTTCACAAACTCGTCATCTTAGTTCTCCACAAAGAATAAGGGCTTTTGTGGCCAAGATAGAATCCCCACCAGTTGTGCAAACCAAGTAGTGCGGGGAATACTTCTGTGATTTCCGCTTAGCTGTATGTTTCTCCTACAGCGCATCCATGGCAGGGAACATTTTAGGGTTGTATCTCTATGCATTAAAAGATGACTTTCCTTCCACAGAGAATGCTGGGGCCATATGACACCAGCAGGAGATAGCTTCATATGCAGCTCATCTGCCATGGTGCCACCCACTCCTAATGAGGGCTCTCCCCATGGGTGCTATCCAGTCTCAGCAACAGCTGACTGGCCAGTAATCCGTTGCTCGGAGTCCCTGTGCCCCAGCCACAATGGGCTCATACTCCTTCGCATACATTCAGAGTTTTCATCTCAGGCACCAACACTGCAATCCCGGCATTGTCAGGTGTATAACTGCAGGTACTTGACAGCCACCTGCCACAATGCGTTGGCTACCTTGCTGGGTTAGGGGTGTATTATGCCATTAAAGGGAAGGGTGTGACGATGGAAAGCAAAAAGGTGGATCATACACTATACTGGGCCACCTTCCCTGTATAGCCCACACTTCTGGAGAATTCTGAAAACCCAACAATGGCGACCATGTGTTGATTTAATGAAAAGTAGAAAACAACGGAAGTGGAATCTCGAGTCCCAAATCATAAATCACGTCTGCCTCAAGAAAACCATCCAATGGAGAGGCAAGGGGGAAAGGGATAGTGGCAGTATAAGCTTTCAACACAGAAAGAAAGTAATGCTGGAAAGCCTGGGGGCACCTTGTAGCCAAGCAAATACTCACAAGAGAGTTGTGAGCCACCTGGGAGGTGGTGGAACTGTCATTTGTACTCAGATGATTCGTGTGAAAAGGTATCCAATGTGATTATGGCTGCACAATGGGAATCAAACAACTTTGAATAACTAATGGAGCTAGAGACATGGGACATTCCATTTCAGAAACTGTTGGGCATTTCATTATACCGAGATCCACAGTGTCAAGAGCGTACTGAGGATACCAAATATCAGGCATTCCCTTTCACCACAAACAACGTGGTGGCCGATCGCCTTCACCTAACAACCGAGAGCAGCAGCTTTTGCACAGACTTGTCAGTGCTATGCGGAGATCCACAGTGTCAAGAGTGTGCTGAGAATACCAAATATCAGGCATTCCCTTTCACCACAGACAACGTGGTGGCCGATCGCCTTCACCTAATAACCGAGAGCAGCAGCGTTTGCACAGACTTGTCAGTGCTAACGGACAAGCAACATTGTGTGAAATGCTGGGCAAAAGGGACTCTGACACAATATTAAGAGGTAGCCCATGACTTGTCACCTCAGTGTGTTTTGCACATTAGGTGAAATAGTTGTGCCATGGCTGGCTATCCGAAGTGTCTCAATAATTCTGCGATAATGTGGTCTGCTCCAAACAGGGGCAACAAATTTATCAGACAGACATATGTGCTGCCTGCAATGAAATATCCTTCCTAGATGCCTCCAAAATGGTAGCATGAAGTTTATGCTCACCTGATTTTGGAAGGAAACAGCTGCTGGAAGCTGAAATAAGTGCTACTGACCCAGAACACTGCACAGTTCAATATACTGTATGATCAAAAAGTGGAGACTGTGGTTTACGAGTTGTCTGCCAATGGAATTAAATGAAAACTACATGAACTTAAAATTGTACTTTCATTTTGATAAGTTAATATACTTTTATATAATTAGGTTTATGATTCTTGTGGTGATCTGTCTCTCAAGTTGAAAGCTTGCTCTTCCAATATACATCAGATATAATGTAATCAGATTTTCAAGTGACTAATATTATACATGTGGTTGAGCTATATTATTTTCTTATATTGTTACATAACAAACTGCATACCCCTCTTCCACTAGGTTACGTATAAAATTAAAGAAACCTTAACTATACTTATTTTACTATAACAAAGTTTTCTTCCTTACTGGTTTAAAACATAGGCATTAGATGCACAATGTTTCCTTCTAAACATAAGAAACACGCTCTAAGACTTAATTTCTTCACTAATATCCTGATGTAAACTACATTCATTTGCAGAATGGACAAAAATTGCTGTCAACTTATCTCCAATGACAGTAACAAAAATCACAATAGATATGGATATAGATTTACTTTTCATTGCAATTGATCTGTAGCGAGGAGATCCTCTGTGATGAGGTACATGTTGGGAAACAAGAATACATGATAAATATTTACAAAATAACAAATATGCTAATGTGCTTTCCACACATCCCAAAGGAAATTGCTCTTGTGGATGTACAATTATTTAAAAAATTCTTAAGCATATTTACCTTTACAAGGATATAATACCTGCCACAAGATATAAAGTGTCCCATACACTTGGGTGCACGTAACAATTTTGTGGCTACTTTACTCATATATCATCAAATAAAAAAAATTAAATAAAATATTTTTTGCAATACTTATTTACAATGGTCAGATTAATGCACAAGATTTGTCCTGAACTCAAGAGTGTACGCAATGTTCATGTTATGTGATATCCTATTAATAACATATGCATCAAGTGGTTCTGCTACGAAATTCACCAACGAATACAATGAATTTGGTCACCAGTAAATCCTTAGAACTCTTCTCAAACTGAGCTTTATTGTTAGTTAAGATTTTCATGGCTGCTGGCATGCTATTGAAAATGTGTATTGCTGAATAGTGGACACCTTCCTGAATCACTGTTAAGTGACTTTAAATCTTTAAGAAAGTTATTCTTCTTTCTAGTAATTACGACATGAACGGAGCTGTTGACCAAACTACTATTAAACATAGTAACAGGGGATTTTGCAACAGAGAAAAACAAGTACAATGAATACACAATCAAAGTAAAAGCTTCTACGGTGGAAGGAAGCTAGCTGAACACGAGACATCTTCATACCTAAAAGGCACGATTACAAATACCCGTTTGAATTGGAAATATCACCCAGCCATAACATTTTATCCATAGTAATGAATCTTCACAATATTACCCAACTTAAGTCACATGTAAACATTCACAAAACTGGTTGATTTACAATCACGAGTTATTAATGGAGAACAACATCCTAAAAATAATAAGTGGCTATACAACTATTTTACAATAAAATGTAATATCATACCTCTTCATTGTATAGTTTACTCAGTTCTTTCTTGATAGGGTCTATGAGCTGAATTTGCCCAGTGGAGAAACCGATTACCAGGGAAACACTGTCGGGTGTCATTGTAACGACGTTAAAATCGTGGCACGTTGGGTTTGTTCCTTTATACATCTTCTTATCTACGGGCTTCGTGAGATCTGCTGCCTACAATCCAATTTCATTCAGTAAATTAGAAAGAACAGTAGATAATCTACAGGACCAAACATATCGTTAGGTTATGTTGATCGCCGTTTTAAGTTTACAAATTACTAGCAGCTACGAAATGACTATGAAGAGCCTATATCGAGGAATAATGTGAATAACCTACACTATATTTATTGTCTTACCTTTTTAACACCTTTATAAACGTAAACATAAAGTTCCCTGCCAAAATTGAAACAAATCCTGTCACCGTTGCCACTTGGATCAGGCAACGTAACAAACGACACACGAACAGCAGCATTGCCTTGATTGTTGGTATAACCGACCCTGGTGGGTCTTGAATATTCCGAAAGGGTCATCAATCTGTAAGTTCCTTCCCTTGTTATAAACTGTGTTTTTAACTCATCCTTTCCCCCACCATCTTGCACCGCCATTTTCATTCACCGCAGATTTTGGCAGTGGGGATAGCTATTCGATTCATCGTTGGTCGACAGTTGAACTTGTCTGCTAAATTACGACAGAAAATTTGACTGTCTTTGTTGACTTTGTGTAAAGTTGTTGTACCACGTGAGTTTTAAGGTTATGGGTCGTGGGAGGCACAAAGGTTCTTTTAACAAGAAGCGTGGTTCTCACCGAAAAAAGAAGTCTTTTTCCGAAAAGCATTTAAAAACATATTCGTCTGAGATTGTTACCCACGATACAAACAGCAAAAAACGGATAAACCACATTGCAGAAAGAAATGTTTCTTATGCAAAGACGAAGAAAAGTGTCAGATCTGAGGACTTAAATATTGACAGTGGTTCAAGTGAGGAAGAAAATGATTACAGGCAACTACTTTCAACATTGAACGAAGTGAGTAATGCAGAAAGATTAGCAGTAGGAAGTGATGATGAGTTCATTAGCTCTGAGGAGGAAGGAACTCAGGAGAGCTCTCTGCCTGGCAGGGAAGTTTTCCTAAACAAGAACATAGCTTCCAAAGCTTCCAGCCAAATCACGGATCCAGAGAGGAAACGCCCAGGCGACATTCCAAGCAGCCAAAACGCAAATGAGGTAAACATGCCCTTTAGTGCTCTTACATTGCCATGAAATTTATTGTGCACGGTGTTTTACCCAGTGATGAGTATTTAAAATCAGTTAAACTCATTGCCTAGGACTGAGTAACTGTCGTTTCACTTGTTGAATTTTATTATATATATGAAGACTATATGCTAATAATGAGTGAAGGATTAGAAGTTGTTGAGAGCACTTAAGATTCATTCATAAATATCACTACTGGTTTTCCATCTCATTTTGGATGCTCTCGAAAGGAGGAGCATCAATGTTCAGCAATTATGCTTGCCTACACTGTTTGAATTTTTTTCTTGAATGCTACTGTGCTTTTCTTGATAAACATGAAGTTCCTTACCACAACTGAAACAAATCCACAAATCGCCATTGCTACCTGGCTAAAATTACATGACAAACAACGTATTATCATCGACATTGCCTTGATTGTTGGAATAACAAAAACACGCCACACCGTACACATATGCTGCTGAAGGGTTCATAGAGAGCAGCACCACATGTACTGCACATTAATTAATTAAGTAATCCATTGTGCTCTGTAGGTCCTACAAGGAGAACCTTCATGGAAATGGAAGAAGCAGCTGTGTCATAATTTCTACTCCCACTGAGAGAAATCAATCATTGAATCAGGCAGCATTGATTTCAGTGTATAATCATGTCTGAGTGTGATAGTGCCCCCACACCCCTGTGATATCTAGAATAAAGGTTGTTTTAACAGATTGTTAAAATTGTTGCTCAATATTTTTTCACACCATATTTAATGCATATTTATTTGTGAAAGCAAGAATTCAAGAAAAGCTTGTAGATAACTGACAGATATGTGACAAGTATTTTGATACATATTATGTAAGTACATCACACATAAAGTACGAAAAATACGGAGGGAGGGGGAGCACTTCATAGTAACCTTTACCCATTTCTGCCACAGCTATTTTCTGAACACCCCTGTTTCATTTGCATTGCATTTACATTTGCATTTGTGAATATTTTAGATAAAACACAAACATCTGGGGCGCTTCATAAGTTACCCATTTCTGCCACAGATATTTTCTGAAAAATCTTGTTTCATTTGCATTACTACAACTGTTCATTTCGTGTTTAATTTGAAGGAAGCCCTTATTAATAGTAAAATTTGTTTCAGTTTTGTTCTTAATCCGTTGTACTTTTACCCCTTTTTTAGATCCTTGTAGTGAGTGCTTTGTCCTCTTTGGTGCAAGTAGGCCTATGTATTTCTTTTGTGTTAGCTATATGCAATCAATTTTTTTGAAGTGAATTGTTGACATGTTACATACTATTGTTAAAATGATCCATGGGCAAATAGACGAATGAATTTTTTGTGCATAGTTATGTGTTTTCCTTTTTTAATAACTGCCTTGATGATTTTAACAATGCTAATGGAGATGAAATCTCTACTCTTGACTGCAACTTGTCCTCAGATTTAGATAGAACTCTCTCCCCCTAACAAAAGATACTTTAATCCCATGGTTTAACCATGATTTCTACCTATCACACTCAATTTGTGCATTGCTTGTAAACAAGTGAATTGGCACAGTATTGTTAGTCTTTGTTACTGCTGAATAGCAATTATAAAACATTCATGAGTCACATTTACCTGAAATGAATGGAGACCGAGTTTCTACATGAATCTAGATCTGGGGAAATCGGGTGTCAGGCAGAGATTTGTCAGCCTGCTTAGCTGAGTGGTAACGTGCTTGCCTCCCATGCAGCGGGCCCGGGTTCAATTCCTGGCCAGGTTGGAGATTTTCTCCGCTCGTGGACTGGGTGTTGTGTTGTACTCATCATCATTTCATCCTCATTACCAACATGCAAGTCGCCCAATGTGGCGTCAGCTGAAATAAGACTTTCACTCGGCGCCAAACTTCCCTGGATGGGGCCTCCCGGCCAAAAATGCCACATCATCATTTCATTTTCATGAGAGAAAGTAAATAAAAGAAAATAATATCAGCTTTTATTCACAAATGTGGTTTTTATTTAAATCGTGGTGCATTTTGAATCCTGCAGTCCAATCATCAAGCCTGTAACATATTATTTTGTCATTATTTTATGTGTAGATGGAGGTATGCTGGGCATCTTACCTAAAAGAAACAACATTTTTTCCTGAAAGGTTAGAGTCTCTCCTTTATATTTTATAAAAGTAAATCAGTTTAGGCTCCATCAATTACACCTAAGGACAACATAGAGTTAAAGTCCTTGAGTAACAGATGTCAACTGATGGTGCTAATGAAGTTGACTCAGAAGGGAAAGGCCTCAGGTACAGGTAACGGATTCAGCACATATTTGATAAATCACTTATGTATGTTCTAAAATGAAAGATATCGAAGATTCAGTACCTGAACCCTGCCTTCCAAACCCATTTTTCAGTAAGTCAACCTTAATGTTCATTATGCGCAGTCAACTCAAAGTTGATGGGGTTGATAGATAATTGGGTAGTTTTCATCATCATATATGGGGTCTGCAAATGCATATTCTCCTAGAATTTGAGACACTTTTATGACTACCATTTAAATACCTGTAAGGCAAAAAGTGTCACTGGTTTAGCAACCAAGACATCTGGCTGTTGTGCTTCTGGAAACCTGGCAGAATTGCACAACCACGTGGATGCAGTATTTTTAAATATAAACCTAGTCTGTTTTATACCAGAGGTTTGGGAGGAAAGATGTAGTTGTGTAAAAATTGGATTCATTAGATGTTATTGGTGCTGTGAGTGTATGTGGTTTGAACGTTTATATAACAATTACCATCCATGTAATTCTTTGAAGTGGAGTATGGACCTGTAACAGAGTGAGTGATAGAGCCGTAGGGGTGACCGTTGGTGGTGTGGAAATTCCCACTAATTTCTCAGGTTGTAGAGTGAGGACCTGACCGGCATCGTTAAATGTAACAAAACAATATCCAAAATTATGCCATTAATTACTGAAAGTAAAAGTTGTTGCTGCTACTTCTGTGCTGACTGGCACCTACGTAATTCAGAGAACAATCTGCTGAATCCAATAGTGGACTCTGCTGAGGGTGGTGGATCAGCTTTGAGTGGAAGTTGATGACTCCCTGATGTGGCAGTTTTATTGCCCATTGGTGAAACAGGCAACTTTATTTTTGGATATGGTGGTGACCATGATGTTGTGTTTTGATTCACATGCCATTTCGGGAAGATCTCGATCCATTTCAGATCACTGCCCAAGTTGTCCGCTCTGGTGGTCTGTGATATCAGATGCCAAGTAGTCTTGCTGAATGCTGAACCTGGAACACTGGTATGCTAGGCCTTCAGACATGTGCAACGCTGGAGTTTAGGGCAGTTTCCACCATGGACCAGAGATGTTTTGGTGGATCCTCAGTCTGCCCATCAGTGCTGGCTGCTGTGCTGATGTCAGTACTGGATGCTGGATTTCATCAGCTGTAGCTTTGGACCGCTTGATCATCTTGCAGGACAGCAAGTGCAAGACCAACACTAGAATAGTCTCACAAGCAAGATGTTATCATACTATAACCAGAGAATCAAGTGCGAATGATTTGAATGCCACCAATCCTACTGATCATGTGCCAAATGCTAGTGGTGGAGTAGTCTTTATGTCAGTGAGGAGGGGCCTCTGCTCTATGACATCATTCACAATGACTAATGACTGAATTTATTCTTCTCTTCCCGAGTTGTCAGCGATCTTCGATTCCTCTGTATTTGCTTAGCAAATTTTGTTACAGGGTCTTTATTGTTTAGTTGAACTCTTGAGTCATTTTTGCACCCTACCAAGTGTGTAAGGTGTAACATTACGGAATTAGCAAAAGTGATTGGCGACTCCATAGATGGCTGTGTGCACAATGACCATATACATAAAATTAGAAGGAAGGGCAACGTTGGCCATAATTTTGATGGTTTAATGACAGCAAAATCAATTTTCAATCACATAATGATCATTTTCAGTGCTGTAGTGTACAAATTAAAACTCATAGGCACTGGTGTCAAGTTGTTATCAGTAACCAAAGCTATGAAACAATCACAATTGTACACTACAGCACTGAAGATGATCATTATGTGACTGAAAATCGATTTTGCTGTCAATTTTATGTATATGCTCATTGTGCACACAAGTCTGCTTGTGTCTGTGTATGTGCGGATGGATATGTGTGTGTGTGTGTGTGTGTGTGTGTGTGTGTGTGTGTGTGTGTGAGAGAGAGAGAGTGTATACCTGTTCTTTTTTCCCCCTAAGGTAAATCTTTCCGCTCCCGGGATTGGAATGACTCCTTACCCTCTCCCTTAAAACCCACATCCTTTCGTCTTTCCCTCTCCTTCCCTCTTTCCTGACGAAGCAACCGTTTGTTGCGAAAGCTGGAATTTTGTGTGTTTGTTTGTGTGTCTATTGACCTGCCAGCGCTTTTGTTTGGTAAGTCTCATCATCTTTGTTTTTAGATATATTTTTCCCACGTGGAATGTTTCCCTCATATATATATATATATATATATGTGCAGGGTTATTACAAATGATTGAAGCGATTTCACAGCTCTACAATAACTTTATTATTTGAGATATTTTCAAAATGCTCTGCACACACATACATAAAGTTTCTTTAGGCATTCACAAATTTTCGATATGTGCCCCTTTAGTGATTCGGCAGACATCAAGCCGATAATCAAGTTCCTCCCACACTTGGCGCAGCATGTCCCCATCAATGAGTTCGAAAGCATCGTTGATGCGAGCTCGCAGTTCTGGCACGTTTATCTTGGTAGAGGAGGTTTAAACACTGAATCTTTCACATAACCCCACAGAAAGAAATCGCATGGGGTTAAGTCGGGAGAGCGTGGAGGCCATGACATGAATTGCTGATCATGATCTCCACCACGACAGATCCATCGGTTTTCCAATCTCCAATTTAAGACATGCCGAACATCATGATGGAAGCGCGGTGGAGCACCATCCTGTTGAAAGATGAAGTCGGCGCTGTCGGTCTCCAGTTGTGGCATGAGCCAATTTTCCAGCATGTCCAGATACACGTGTCCTGTAACGTTTTTTTCGCAGATGAAAAAGGGGCCGTAAACTTTAAACCGTGAGATTGCACAAAACACGTTAACTTTTGGTGAATTATGAATTTGCTGCACGAATGCGTGAGGATTCTCTACCGCCCAGATTCGCACATTGTGTCTTTTCACTTCACCATTAAGAAAAAATGTTGCTTCATCACTGAAAACAAGTTTCTCACTGAACGCATCCTCTTTAATGAGCTGTTGCAACCGCGCCAAAAATTCAAAGCGTTTGACTTTGTCATCGGGTGTCAGGGCTTGTAGCAATTGTAAATGGTATGGATTCTGCTTTAGCCATTTTCCAAACTGTCGGCTGTGGTACGTTTAGCTCCCTGCTTGCTTTATTCGTCGACTTCCGCGGGCTACGCGTGAAACTTGCCCGCACGCGTTCAACCGTTTCTTCGCTCACTGCAGGCCGACCCGTTGATTTCCCCTTACAGAGGCATCCAGAAGCTTTAAACTGTGCATACCATCACCGAATGGAGTTAACAGTTGGTGGATCTTTGTTGAACTTCGTCCTGAAATGTCGTTGCACTGTTATGACTGACTGATGTGAGTGCATTTCAAGAACGACATACGCTTTCGCGGCTCCTGTCGCCATTTTGTCTCACTGTGCTCTCGAGCGCTCTGGCAGCAGAAACCTGAAGTGCGGCTTCAGCCGAACAAAACTTTGAGTTTTTCTACGTATCTGTAGTGTGTCGTGACCCTATGTCAATGAATGGAGCTACAGTGAATTTATGAAATCGCTTCAATCATTTGTAATAGCCCTGTGTGTGTATATATATATCCATCCACACATGTGTGTGTGTGCGCGCGAGTGTATACCCATCCCTTTTTCCCCCTAAAGTAAGTCTTTCCACTCCCGGGACTGGAATGACTCCTTACCCTCTCCCTTAAAACCCACATCCTTTTGTCTTTCCCTCTCCTTCCCTCTTTCCTGATGAGGCAACAGTTTGTTGCGAAAGCCTGAATTTTGTGTGTATGTTTGTGTTCGTTTGTGTGTCTGTCGACCTGCCAGCACTTTCATTTTGTAAGTCACATCATCTTTGTTTTTAGGTATATATAAATATATATATATATATAAAAAATAGAGGGAAACATTCCACGCGGGAAAAATATATCTAAAAAGAAAGATGATGAGACTTACCAAACAAAAGCGCTGGCAGGTCGATAGACACACAAACAAACACACACACATATATATATATGAATATAATAGAGGGAAACATTCCATGTGGGAAAAATATATTTAAAAAGAAAGATGATGAGACTTACCAAACAAAAGCGCTGGCAGGTCGATAGACACACAAACAAACACAAACATACACACAAAATTCTAGCTTTCGCAACCAACGGTTGCCTCGTCAGGAAAGAGGGAAGGAGAAGGAAAGACAAAAGGATATGGGTTTTAAGGGAGAGGGTAAGGAGTCATTCCAATCCCGGGAGCGGAAAGACTTAACTTAGGGGGAAAAAAAGGACAGGTATACACTCGCACACACACACATATCCATCCACACATACACAGACACAAGCAGACATTTGTAAAGGCAAAGAGTTTGGGCAGAGATGTCAGTCGGGACGGAAGTACAGAGGCAAAGATGATGTTGAAAGACAGGTGAGGTATGAGCGGCGGCAGATTGAAATTAGAAATTAGCGGAGATTGAGGCCTGGCGGATAGCGAGAAGAGAGGATATGCTGAAGGGCAAGTTCCCATCTCCGGAGTTCTGACAGGTTGGTGTTAGTGGGAAGTATCCAGATAACCCGGATGGTGTAACACTGTGACAAGATGTGCTGGCCGTGCACCAAGGCATGTTTAGCCACAGGGTGATCCTCATTACCAACAAACACTGTCTGCCTGTGTCCATTCATGCGAATGGACTGTTTGTTGCTGGTCATTCCCACATAGAACGCTTCACAGTGTAGGCAGGTCAGTTGGTAAATCACGTGGGTGCTATCACACGTGGCTCTGCCTTTGATCGTGTACACCTTCCGGGTTACAGGACTGGAATAGGTGGTGGTAGGAGGGTGCATGGGACAGGTTTTACACCGGGGGCGGTTACAGGGGTAGGAGCCAGAGGGTAGGGAAGGTGGTTTGGGGATTTCATAGGGATGAACTAAGAGGTTACGAAGGTTAGGTGGACGGCGGAAAGACACTCTTGGTGGAGTGGGGAGGATTTCATGAAGGATGGATCTCATTTCAGGGCAGGATTTGAGGAAGTCGTATCCCTGCTGGAGAGCCACATTCAGAATCTGATCCAGTCCCAGAAAGTATCCTGTCACAAGTGGGGCACTTCTGGGGTTCCTCTGTGGAAGGTTCCGGGTTTGAGGAGATGAGGAAGTGGCTCTGGTTATATGCTTCTGCACCAGATCGGGAAAGTAATTACGGGATGCAAAAGCTGTTTTCAGGTTGTTGGTGTAATGGTTCAAGGATTCCGGACTGGAGCAGATTCGTTTGCCACGAAGACCTAGGCTGTAGGGAAGGGACCGTTTGATGTGGAATGGGTGGCAGCTGTCATAATGGAGGTACTGTTGCTTGTTGGTGGGTTTGATGTGGACGGACGTGTGAAGCTGGCCATTGGACAGGTGGAGGTCAACGTCAAGGAAAGTGGCATGGGATTTAGAGTAGGACCAGGTGAATCTGATGGAACCAAAGGAGTTGAGGTTGGAGAGGAAATTCTGGAGTTCTTCTTCACTGTGAGTCCAGATCATGAAAATGTCATCAATAAATCTGTACCAAACTTTGGGTTGGCAGGCCTGGGTAACCAAGAAGGCTTCCTCTAAGCGACCCATGAATAGGTTGGCGTACGAGGGCGCCATCCTGGTACCCATGGCTGTTCCCTTTAATTGTTGGTATGTCTGGCCTTCAAAAGTGAAGAAGTTGTGGGTCAGGATGAAGCTGGCTAAGGTAATGAGGAAAGAGGTTTTAGGTAGGGCGGCAGGTGATCGGCGTGAAAGGAAGTGCTCCATCGCAGCGAGGCCCTGGACATGCGGAATATTTGTGTATAAGGAAGTGGCATCAATGGTTACAAGGATGGTTTCCGGGGGTAACAGACTGGGTAGGGATTCCAGGCGTTCGAGAAAGTGGTTAGTGTCTTCGATGAAGGATGGGAGACTGCATGTAATGGGTTGAAGGTGTTGATCTACGTAGGCAGAGATGCGTTCTGTGGGGGCTTGGTAACCAGCTACAATGGGACGGCCGGGATGATTGGGTTTGTGAATTTTGGGAAGAAGGTAGAAGGTAGGGGTGCGGGGTGTTGGTGGGGTCAGGAGGTTGATGGAGTCAGGTGAAAGGTTTTGTAGGGGGCCTAAGGTTCTGAGGATTCCTTGAAGCTCCGCCTGGACATCAGGAATGGGATTACCATGGCAAACTTTGTGAGTAGTGTTGTCTGAAAGCTGACGCAGTCCCTCAGCCACATACTCCCGACGATCAAGTACCACAGTCGTGGAACCCCTGTCCGCCGGAAGAATGACGATTGATTGGTCAGCCTTCAGATCACGGATAGCCTGGGCTTCAGCAGTGGTGATGTTGGGAGTAGGATTAAGGTTTTTTAAGAAGGATTGAGAGGCAAGGCTGGAAGTCAGAAATTCCTGGAAGGTTAGGAGAGGGTGATTTTGAGGAAGAGGAGGTGGGTCCCGCTGTGACGGAGGACGGAACTGTTCCAGGCATGGTTCAATTTGGATAGTATCTTGGGGAATTGGATCATTAGGAGTAGGATTAGGATCATTTTTCTTCGTGGCAAAGTGATATTTCCAGCAGAGAGTACGGGTGTAGGACAGTAAATCTTTGACAAGGGCTGTTTGGTTAAATCTGGGAGTGGGGCTGAAGGTGAGGCCTTTGGATAGGACAGAGGTTTCGGATTGGGAGAGAGGTTTGGAGGAGAGGTTAACTACTGAATTGGGGTGTTGTGGTTCCAGATTGTGTTGATTGGAATTTTGAGGTTTTGGAGGGAGTGGAGCTGGAAGTGGGAGATTGAGTAGATGGGAGAGACTGGGTTTGTGTGCAATGAGAGGAGGTTGAGGTTTGCTGGAAAGGTTGTGAAGGGTGAGTGAGTTGCCTTTCCGGAGGTGGGAAACCAGGAGATTGGATAGTTTTTTAAGGTGGAGGGTGGCATGCTGTTCTAATTTGCGGTTGGCCTGTAGGAGGATGCTCTGAACAACCGGTGTGGATGTGGGAGAGGAAAGATTGAGGACTTTTATTAGGGACAGGAGTTGATGGGTGTGTTGATTGGCTGAGCGGATGTGTAGGTGAAGGATTAGGTGGGTGAGGGCAATGGATTGTTCAGTTTGGAACTGGTATAGGGACTGATGGAAAGAAGGGTTGCAGCCAGAGATGGGAACTTTAAGTGTGAGGCCTTTGGGGGTGATGCCAAATGTCAGACAAGCCTGAGAAAATAAAATATGGGAGTGTAATCTGGCTAGGGCGAAGGCATGTTTGCGGAGGGAATGTAAATAAAACTTAATGGGGTCGTTGTGGACGTGTTGTGAGGGTGACATGGTACTAGAAGGTGGAAGGTGGAACACGAGGCTGAAATGAAAATGAAAATAAATATAAAAACATATGGGGAGAGATAAAGGTAAAACTAGAAAGCAAATGGAGATCTGGTGTGAAAAAAGGCGAAAAAGGGTTGGTTAGAGCTGGGCTATGTTGATCCTGTGGTGAACTTGTGTAGGTAGATAATGATGTGCATAAAGGTTAGGTGGTTGTGTTGCCGCCAAAACATGTTAAAGGGTGGAGAAATACGGGAAAATTTCGAAAAAACTACGTGAGGATGTATTAAAAGGGTGGTTTGGTGGTGGCATATTATGGAAATGAAGCTAACAATTGTCTGATGAAGAAATAATGACGTTAAAACCTGTGGGAAGCGGCTAAAAATGATCGATGATGTTAGAAAAACGGAAATGGAAATAAAGCAAAAGATATTAAAACTAGCCGAAAAGGTTGTTTAATAGCTGAAAGGATCTGTTTGTGAACTGGAAACGGTGGATTTTATAGCAGCGGTAGTGTTGAAAGCGGAAAAAAAAATTTTTGGTAATGGTTTGGAAGTGGGTTACGTATTATTACGTATTATTGAGTATATATCGGCGGGATAAAATTGTATACTGGATTACGGTAAAAAAGGAGAAGGTGAATAGAAAGTAAAACTGCTGGCAAAAACAGAAGGAGGAAATAAGATGACAGAAAAGACTACGAAATGTAACGAAATGAGATCCATCCTTCATTAAATCCTCCCCACTCCACCAAGAGTGTCTTTCCGCCGTCCACTTAACCTTCGTAACCTCTTAGTTCATCCCTATGAAATCCCCAAACCACCTTCCCTACCCTCTGGCTCCTACCCCTGTAACCGCCCCCGGTGTAAAACCTGTCCCATGCACCCTCCTACCACCACCTATTCCAGTCCTGTAACCCGGAAGGTGTACACGATCAAAGGCAGAGCCACGTGTGATAGCACCCACGTGATTTACCAACTGACCTGCCTACACTGTGAAGCGTTCTATGTGGGAATGACCAGCAACAAACAGTCCATTCGCATGAATGGACACAGGCAGACAGTGTTTGTTGGTAATGAGGATCACCCTGTGGCTAAACATGCCTTGGTGCACGGCCAGCACATCTTGTCACAGTGTTACACCGTCCGGGTTATCTGGATACTTCCCACTAACACCAACCTGTCAGAACTCCGGAGATGGGAACTTGCCCTTCAGCATATCCTCTCTTCTCGCTATCCGCCAGGCCTCAATCTCCGCTAATTTCTAATTTCAATCTGCCGCCGCTCATACCTCACCTGTCTTTCAACATCATCTTTGCCTCTGTACTTCCGTCCCGACTGACATCTCTGCCCAAACTCTTTGCCTTTACAAATGTCTGCTTGTGTCTGTGTATGTGTGGATGGATATGTGTGTGTGTGCGAGTGTATACCTGTCCTTTTTTTCCCCCTAAGGTAAGTCTTTCCGCTCCCGGGATTGGAATGACTCCTTACCCTCTCCCTTAAAACCCATATCCTTTTGTCTTTCCTTCTCCTTCCCTCTTTCCTGACGAGGCAACCGTTGGTTGCGAAAGCTAGAATTTTGTGTGTATGTATGTGTTTGTTTGTGTGTCTATCGTCCTGCCAGCGCTTTTGTTTGGTAAGTCTCATCATCTTTCTTTTTAGATATATTTTTCCCACGTGGAATGTTTCCCTCTATTTTTATATATATATATATATGCACTGAATTTAATTTTTTAAAAAAAATGAGAAATTCATTAATGGAGGAGGAGTTGGCCACCAATAAATCCTTTAGGCTTCTCTTAAGCTGAATTTCATTGATTGTTAAGCTTTTTATGGCTGCTGTAAAGTTATTGAAAATGTGTATTTTTGTAATGCACACCTTTTTGTACAAGAGTAAGTGACTTTAAATTCTTGTGAAAATTATGCTTATTCCTAGTATTGATTACATGAAGTGAGCTGTTGGTTTGAAAAAGTGATATTTTTTAACGACAAATTTTGTTAAGGAATAAATATATTGAGATGCAGTAGTTGGTATCCCTAGTTCCCTAAGCAGGCTTCTGCAGGATATTTTTGAGTTCATACCACATATAACTCTTATTGAACGTTTTTGTGCTCGGAAAACTTTAGCTTGGCTTGATGAATTACCCCAAAAAATAATCCCACATGACATTATGGAGCGAAAGTAAGCATAGTATGCCAGCTTTTTCATTTTTTATCTCCTATGTCTGACAGAATTCGCATTGCAAATAGCGATTTATTTAGATGCTTCAGCAATTCTGTGGTGTGCTCCTCCCAGTTGAATTTGTTATCAAGCTGTAATCCCAAGAATTTAACACTGTCCACTTTTTGTATCTGCTTGTCATCATATGTTAGGCATATACTTGTGGATCATCCCTTACAAGTTCTCTAGGAACCAGTGACTAATGTCCACAAATATTTTATTAGCTGATCTTTCTAAGACTACACTTGATTTGCTATTTATTGCAATGTTTGTATCATCAGCAAATGAAATGAACTTGGCATCTGGTAATGTTACCGATGAAAGGTCATTGATATACACGAGAAAAAGTAAGGGCCCTAAAATGGAACCTTGTGGGACCCCACATGTAATTAGTTCCCAGTTGGACAATGCGTGATAGCTTAATACATGTCTCTTTCCTAATAACTCTCTTTATTGCCTGCCAGAGATATAAGATTTGAACCATTTTGCAGCATTTCCTGTTACACCGTAATATTCTACTTTACTTAAAAGGATATTGTGATTTACTCAGTGAAATGCCTTTGACAGATCACACAATAAACCAGTTGCCTGCAATTTTTTGCCTAATGAATTAAGTACATTTTCACTGTAAGTGTAGATAGCCTTCTCAATATCAGAAACCTTTAGAAATCCAAACTGCGACTTTTACATTATGTTATTTGTGATATGATTGTTATAAAGCTGATTGTACATTACCTTTTCTAAAATTTTTGAAACTGCTGGCAAAAGTGAAATTCGATGGAAATTTGATGCTATTTCTTTATCTCCTTTCTTAAACAGTGGCCAACTTCAGCATATTTCAACAATTCAGGAATTATTCCACTGATAAACAACTGGTTACACAGATAGCTTAATATGTTACTTAACTCGGAATCACATTCTTTAATTAGCTTTGTTGATATTTCATCATACCCACTAGATGTTTTTTATTTTAAAGATTTTATGATGAACATTACTTCTGCTGGGGTAGTGAGGATCAAATTCATATTATGGAAGTTACTTGAAATGTCTGGTCTGAGGTATCCCATGGCAGCATCTACAGAACCTGACAACCCCATCTTTTCAGTAACAGTTATAAAATGTCTGTCACCAATGTATCATTTATTCTTAATGCTATTTGCCTCTCTTCCTGTCTGGTTCTACCGGTGTCGTCCTTCACTATATCCCATATTGCCTTTATTTTGCTGTGAGGACTTGGCGTGAGTCGTGCTTGGGTAGCTCAGTTGGTAGAGTACTTGCCCGCAAAAGGCAAAGGTCCCGAGTTCGAGTCTCGGTCCGGCACACAGTTTTAATCTGCCAGGAAGTTTCATATCAGTGCGCACTCCACTGCAGAGTGAAAATCTCATTCTGGAAACATCCCGTAGGCTGTGGCTAAGCCATGTCTCCACAATATCCTTTCTTTCAGGAGTGCTAGTTCTGCAAGTTTCAGGAGAACTTCTGTAAAGTTTGGAAGGTAGGAGATGAGGTACTGGCAGAAGTAAAGCTGTGAGGACAGGGCGTGAGCCGTACTTGGGTAGTTCAGTTGGTAGAGCACTTGCCCACGAAAGGCAAAGGTCCCGAGTTCGAGTCTTGGTCCGGCACACAGTTTTAATCTGCCAGGAAGTTTCAATTTTTGGCTTATTGATTGCCCTCTTGAGTTCAGATTTAACAGAGTTTATGACCCGTTCAGTATTAACAGTTAACAGAAGGAACTGCATGTCATGGTCTGAGAGGCCATTAACTATTGGTTTTGTAATATAACTTTGTACATTGAACTTTTCTGTAAATGTATTATCAATGGCTGTTTGTGAGCAATAGGCTACCCTAGTTGGGAACTTTACAGTAGGAATTAAGTTCAATGATAGTGTTACTAACTCAAATAAGTTCTTACTGGAAGAATCCTTAAGGAAATCGACATTGAAGTCACCAGCAACGACAATTTCCTTGTATTTCAAACAGTGGAAAATCCAGGATGAAATGTAACAATATTATAGCAGGAAAGTTCCCACTCACCATGTAGCGGAGATAGTCACAGATAGGCACAACAAAAAGATTACACACTTAAAATTTTCAGCCAGTGGCCTTTGTCAACAATAGACACACATACATGGGCATGCACGCGCGCACACACATGCACGCGCGCACACACACGCACGCGTGCACACACACACACACACACACACACACACACACACACACACACACACACACACACACACACACACACACACACACACACACAAACTGCAGTCTCAAGCAACTGAAATCACGCTGCGAGCAGCAGCAGCACCAGCACATGATGGGAGTGGCGACTGGGTGGGGGAAAAGAGGAGGCTTGGGCGGGGAAGGGGATGGATAGTATGGTGTGAATGGCAGACAGTGAAATGAAATGCTGCAGGTTGGGTGGTGGACAGGGGTGAGTTCGGGGGGAGATTGGGGGGGGGGGGGGGAGGTAGTGAAAAATGAGAGACAGAGAAGGAAATAAATATAAAAAAAAAGGAGAAAAAAGACTTGGTGGGCTGGTGGAATGATGACTGTGTAGTGCTGGAATGGGAGCAGGGAAGGGGCTGGATGGATGAGGCCAGCGACTAATGAAGGTTGAGGCCAGGAGGGTTACGAGAACGTAGGATGTGCTGCAGTGAAAGTTCCTACCTGCGCAATTCAGAAAAGCTGATGTTGGTGGGAAGGATCCACATGGCACAGGCTATGAAACAGTCATTGTAATGAAGGATATCATGTTTGGCAGCATGTTCGGCAACAGGGTACTCCAATTGTTTCTTGGCCACAGCTGGTCAGTGGCCACTGATGCGGACAGACAGCTTGTTGGTTGTCATGCCTACATAGAATGCAGCACAGTGGTTGCAGCTTAGCTTGTAGACCACATGACTGGTTTCACAGGTAGACCTGCCTTTGATGGGATAGGTGATGTTAGTGACCAGACTGGAGTAGGTGATGGTGGGAGGATGTATGGGACAAGTCGTGCATCTAGGTCTATTACAGGGGTGTGAGCCATGAGGTAAGGGACTGGGAGGAGGGGTTGTGTAAGGATGGACGAGTGTATTGTGCAAGTTTGGTGGACGGCAGAATACCCCTGTGGGAGGGGTGGGAAAGATAGTGGGCAGCATGTTTCTTATTTCAGGGCACGACGAAAGGTAATCAAAACCCTGGCGGAGAATGTAATTCAGTTGCTCCAGTCCTGGGTGGTACTGAGTTACGAGGGGAATGCTCCTCTGTGGCCAGATGGTGGGGCTTTGGGAGGTGGTGGGAGACTGGAAAGATAAGGCACAGGAGATTTGTTTTTGTACAAGGTTGTGAGGTTAATTACGGTCAGTGAAGGCTTGTTTTTGTACAAGGTTGTGAGGTTAATTACGGTCAGTGAAGGATTCAGTGAGACCCTCGGTATATTTCAAGAGGGACTGCTCTTCACTGCAGATGCAACGACCACGGGCGGCTAGCCTATACGGAAGGGATTTTTTGGTATGGAATGGGTGGCAGCTGTCGGAGTGGAGGTATTGCTGGTGGTTAGTAGGTTTAGTATGGACGGAGGTACTGATGTAGCCTTCTTCAAGGTGGAGGTCAGCATCTAGGAAGGTGGCTTGTTGGGTTGAGTAGGACCAGGTGAAGCAAATGGGGGAGAAGTTGTTAAGATTCTGGGGATAAGGTGTCCTCACCTTCGATCCAGGTAGCAAAGATGTCATCTGTGAATCTGAACCAGGTGAGGGGTTGAGGATTCTAGGTGTTTAGGAAGGATTCCTGCAGATGACCCATGAATAGGTTGGCATAGGTGGTGCCATGCGGGTGCCCGTAGCCGTACCCCGAATTCTTTTGTAGGTAATGACTGGTTTTACAGGTAGCCCAGCTTTTCATGGGGTAGGTGATGTTAGTGACTGGACTGGAGTAGGTGGTGATGGTGGTGGTGGTGGTGGTGGTGGTGGTGGTAGCGTTGGGATGTATGGGACAGATCTTGCACCTAGGTATGAGCCAAGATGTAAGGAGTTGGGAGTAAGTTTTTTTTAAAGGATGGATGAGTATATTGTGTAGGTTCGATGGATGGCGGAGTACCACTGTGGGAGGGTTGGGAAGGATAGTTGGCAGGACATTTATCATTTCAGGGTACAATGAGACTTTGGTTAAGAATTTTCAACAATCAGCAGAAATTTCAACTCTACCCAATTTTAACCCTGTCAACGTGTTGAAATTTTTGCTGATTGTTGAAAATTCTTAACCATTAGCTGTTCATGCTGATGTAACGAGATAGAATTGTGTGTTTTGGTTTCTGTGTCAAATTGAAAGTTTCTCTCAATCCTAACCTCTCTTAAAACATTTTTTTTCTGTGCTCCCTACTCTAAAAAGGGGTCTTTTCTGAACCCTATAACCATTGGTGTTTTATCATTCATGACAGTGCCTCCCCCTTTAACTCTGCTGCTATTTACCGAGCCAGTATACCCTTCCCTTTCCTGTTGAGGTGAAGGCCATGCCCCGTATAATTCCACCTTTTGAGAGAACCAACAGGAACCACACCAATGTGTGACCCTGCACCTGACATAAGCAGCCATTCCAACTCCAAATTAACTCTCCTAACAGAAGATTTCAAATAAGGTCGGTCATGGCGCCCAAGAACAGGTACAAACTCAACACTAGTATGCTTCAGATGCTGATGCAATCTTTGCCAGGTCACACTCTATACTGTACCCAGGATTTCTGTCAGTACTATTACCTGGCCCACCCACTATAACCACAGTGTTTTCCTTAGTGAAAGTTTTGCAAAGTGATCCTAAATCCTCTGTGCCCTGCTCCAGACCAGCATTAGGTTTAAAAAAATTGGTGACCTGGTATTCTGATCTAGTTCTTCGTGCAAAAGTTGGCCAACACCTCTTCCTTGGGAACTACCTAACAACACCACTTTCTTTCTCTTTATTGATTTCCCTACATTCTTACTTTTCAATATACAACTGAAAGTTTGTTGTGCCCTTTGTACAGCTGCAACTGCTTGAGGCTCACCAGCATCTAACTGAAGCAACAGCTTAAATCTATTTTCCACATTCACCATGAAGCTGTCAGACAAAGTTCTAGGCCTGTTCCTCCTGTTGCCTGTTGCCACTTCCCACCTCTCTTTACCCTTCTCCCTCCTTAACCTGTTAAGATCTCCCCTGCCCTTCTCTAACTGAATCTGAAGGTTGACAATTTTCCTCTCCTGTTGTATTTCCCTACCTCTGCCACGTAACCTACAAAACCACTGATGAGTCTCATTTACTTCCCCTACTCCCACACCACTACAGTCACCCACATGGAAGAAACTACAGCACCCTCACACCAAAGCCCCAATCTAACAATTCTGTGGCAAGTCAGACACTTTTCGCTCATGATAAATGTAATAGTTTATTAAGAATAAGTCATTTAAATTACAGATAAACATGAAAATATGATACCACAAATTTGACCTATACACAACTGTATGCAAACAAAAACAACAGTGCAAAGTTTCTGAAACAACAACTTAAACTTTACGCTACTTTCCGGAAATGTGAGTTAAATAATGAAGAGGTATGCTACAGTTAAATTGCTAGAGAGAGCAAAGAACAATTAAACAAAAGTCTATAGATTTTCTGCAGCAAAACGTAAACAGAAAATACGACTATAACCTGACTGTATGATCTTTTTGTGTTTTCTGCTATATTACGTAAAGAAAAATGAAATAATACATCTATTTACCATATAATCAGTACTAAACTAAATGTTCTTATAATCTAAAATGACTTATCTTTACGAGAACACTAAAACTCACCCTATAGTCTCCTGGCTGCAGGGCTGCCAACTCCAGCTTGGCAAATTTATTACTGCTTACAGAATTACTGACATTTTCAGTGATACTGTTTATCATTACTTTACAGGATAGGAGGTTAATATTTTGCATTATGTCTTTCAAGGTTCTCAGACATTTGCAAACAACATTGAAGTCAACCTCAGTAAGATCATAGCCCTCCAGCTTTAAGCAACATATTTTGTGCAAGACAGAAAGCTGATGTGAATTACCAATGAAACTACCTGAATACAACTCTAGTATTGCTTTCAGCATGAACTAAGCAAGGCCAGTCACCATAACAGCAGTTTCAGTGTGAATTGTCAACTTTCCATGGTCATATTCTGTATTAAGTAGTGTATAATCAGATTGCATACAAGAGGTCCAAATCTCACTTTCTTTTTTTTTTTTTTAAAAAAAAAAGCTCCTTCTTTACAGCATAACCAGAAATGTACATCAGCACTGGCAGAAAATTTTCTGGTTTCTGTGACACTCTAAAGTTCTCCTGTAACACACATTAATCGAATTTTCCAGAGCAAGGAAGCAATGTACACAGAGGAATATTTCTATTCAAAGAATTTAGTAGTACCATATATTTGAATCTAATTTCTTTTCACTCTCAGGTAACTGAATGTAACTTACATAATAATTTGTTGTTGTTGTTGTTGTTGTTGTTGTTGTTGTTGTGGTCTTCAGTCCTGAGACTGGTTTGATGCAGCTCTCCATGCTACTCTATCCTTTGCAAGCTTCTTCATGTCCCAGTACTTACTGCAACCTACATCCTTCTGAATCTGCGTAGTGTATTCATCTCTCGGTCTCCCTCTACGATTTTTACCCTCCACGCTGCCCTCCAATGCAAAATTTGTGATTCCTTGATGACTCAGAACATATCCTACCAACCAGTCCCTTCTTCTCGTCAAGTTGTGCCACAAACTCCTCTTCTCCCCAATTCTATTCAATACCTCCTCATTAGTTATGTTATCTACCCATCTAATCTTCAGCATTCTTCTGTAGCACCACATTTCGAAAGCTTCTATTCTCTTCTTGTCCAAACTATTTATCGTCCATGTTTCACTTCCATACATGGCTACACTCCATACAAATACTTTCAGAAACGACTTCCTGACACTTAAATCTATACTCGATGTTAACAAATTTCTCTTCTTCAGAAACACTTTCCTTGCCATTGCCAGTCTACATTTTATATCCTCTCTACTTCGACCATCATCAGTTATTTTGCTCCCCAAATAGCAAAACCCCTTTACTACTTTAAGTCTCATATTTCCTAATCTAATTCCCTCAGCATCACCTGACTTAATTCGACTACATTCCATTATCCTCATTTTGCTTTTGTTGATCCTCCTTTCAAGACACTGTCCATTCCGTTCAACTGCTCTTCCAAGTCCTTTGCTGTCTCTGACAGAATTACAATGTCATCGGCGAACCTCAAAGTTTTTATTTCTTCTCCATGGATTTTAATACCTACTCCGAATTGTTCTTTTGTTTCCTTTATTGCTTGCTCAGTATACAGATTGAATAACATCGAGGAGAGGCTACAACCCTGCCTCACTCCCTTCCCAACCACTGCTTCCCTTTCATGCCCCTCAGCTCTTATAACTGCCATCTGGTTTCTGTACAAATTGTAAATAGCCTTTCGCTCCCTGTATTTTACCCCTGCCACCTTTAGAATCTGAAAAAGAGTATTCCAGTCAATATTGTCAAAAGCTTTCTCTAAGTCTACAAATGCTAGAAACGTGGGTTTGCCTTTCCTTAATCTTTCTCCTAAGATAAGTCGTAAGGTCAGTATTGCCTCACGTGTTCCAATATTTATACGGAATCCAAACTGATCTTCCCCGAGGTCAGCTTCTAGCAGTTTTTCCTTTCGTCTGTAAAGAATTCGTGTTAGTATTTTGCAGCTGTGACTTATTAAACTGATAGTTCGGTAATTTTCACATTTGTCAACGCCTGCTTTCTTTGGGATTTGAATTATTATATTCTTCTTGAAGTCTGAGGGTATTTCACCTGTATCATACATCTTGCTCACCAGGTGGTAGAGTTTTGTCAGGACTGGCTCTCCCAAGGCCGTCAGTAGTTCTAATGGAATGTTGTCTTCTCCCAGCGCCTTGTTTCAACTCAGGTCTTTCAGTGCTCTGTCAAACTCTTCATGCATAATAATCTACTCCACTCATTTGATGGTAATCACTAAATCTACCTTCCAGATTGTCATTATGAAACTTGCTCAATATTATCTAATCTGGTTTATAATGTTTAAATACATATCGAATCAGTTGTAAAACCCCATCAAGAGTATTGGCTAGTGCCTGAAAAGTTTGAGCGCTTAAAGTATTGGAGTTCTGAACACTCTGCTTCCACTTTTTTAACCATCATCATCATTATTAATGTTCTTCCAGAAGGCAGATTTTCACATGAAAGTTCTCCAGTCTGTCCAGTCTTCTGCCATTCTCTTCAGGTCCGCATAATTTCCTCTCCCCTTTATGTTGTCTGTCATCTTATATCTCTTTCTTCCTCTCAGCCTTCTCTCACAAACCAGTCTTTCCAAAGCATCTGCTAGCAAGCACTCCCTTCTCAATGAATGTCCCAACCAGTTCTTTTTCCTTTCTCTTATAACATTCAGCAGACATCTTCTCTCGCCAACCCCTTCCCTGTGCTCTTTAATTACTCACTTGTTCCATCCAGCTTATCCTCTCCATTCTCCTCCACATCCACATCTCAGATGCTTACTTTTTTTCATCTTCTCATCTCAGTGTCCATGTTTCTGTCCCATATAGTGCCAGATTCAAGGCAAAACATTTGCCAAGCCTTTTCCTTAGACCTTTATCTAATTTGCCACATAACAGTCTCCCCTTTCTGTCAAATGCCTCCTTCGCTATGACAATTTGAGTGTTCACCTCCTGGTGACATCTCAAGTTTTCAGTTATTGTGCTTCCAAGATATTTAAGTGCACTTGCTTGGATAATGGTAGCTTGTCCTGTTTTATGGTAGCTTGTCCTATTTTAATATTGTACAGTCTGTGCCTTGTACTAATGACCATAATCTTTATTTTTACTGTGTTTATTTGCATCCCTTATTCCACACAAGCTTTATTCATGTCTTTCAGCATGTTACTCACTATGTGGTGATTCCACCTGCTTTATATTCTTCATTTGTTGATGATGGACCTCGGTGTCTTCGTACTGCACTGCTACACTGGCTGAAAAATGGGTTGTGGATTCCGTCACTGACAACTTTAAATGATGTCACCGATAGATGCACAGTTATGTTTTACAGTACTTTAATTTTCGCTGTTCACAACCCCCAAATAGTACACAGTTGTATGGCCAGTGCACTAGTGTTTAAATTTTCCATAAGCCTCATTAATAGTTTGCAGACGAAACTCCACATAATGCTACAATAGTTTACTGTTGAACAGCTATGAGCAGTAAAACCTAACCACGAAGTTCACAGTTCTTGAAAAATTATCAGGTAGGTATGGAGCAGACACTGTCACTGTTTTTACACATGGCCTAATTGTTTAAAACTTATTCCACAGTTAATTTGAAGCATTGTTGTTGTTCTAACCAGCAAAGGTTACTCATCAGAAACTCTGCTATAGATTGACTATCTCGTGACCAAAGATTGGGCGCTTGTATATCATCACAATAATTGGTACTGAAACTACACGTTGTTTGATTTAAATTTACAGAAATTACAATTAAAACTTAACTCATTAAATTAACTGAATACATTGAAAAATTCCGTCTTTTAACAGTTTCTTCTACTATGAGGTCTATGCCAAATTATTTGTTTAAATTGTGAAATTAACTAATATAGTTACATAAACAATACTTTTGACAAAACTGTTAATTACTTTGGAATTAATGAAGGGCTGGCTTTTGTAACATGTTTCTGACTAGAGCCAAATAGATACTTAAAGATTGCTAGCATTTCCTCTTCCCAATGTTTACAATTATTACAGAATTTATATTTGTTTATAAGTCAACAATAGAATTTAAGTTACAAAACAATTAATGATTTTGCCCTATAATGAAAGTTACTAACTAGGAATAACCAAAATGAATTAGAAAATCAAATACATACATAAAGTTAAGCACAAAATTAGATCTGGTGTTAAATCCTTTAGAACTGAGGGCCAACCTTTCTCTTTTACAAAAATACAGATTATATTCACATATGTTAATGGTAAATTGTAAAAAGTGAAAAAAATGAATTTTAAGGAGGCAGATGGCAAAATGAGGGCAGTTAAAATTATCCCAGCTTGCTTCGTCACAACTGTCAGCTCACTTTCTGACACTAATACCATGTCATCAGCAAATCTTATACGTTCTCTTTCCACCAATACATATTCCTCTTTTCCCATCTAAGCCTTTCGCAATAATCTCTTCAAGGTATGCATTGAACAACTGTGGGGAAAGGCAACAACCTTGTCTAACACGTTGTCCAATGTTGCTTCATTCTGACATTCCATTTCCAATCCTTATCCTTACTTTCTGGTGTAAATATAGACCTTGTATCAGTCATCTCTCTTTCCAATCTACTCCTTTCCTCTTCAAAATATCCATCAGTTTGTTCCACTGAACAGTGTGTCTCTTTTTCTCTATTGGTATCGTGACTGTTGCAAGGAAGTCCTCGGGCCATTCCCCTTTGTCGTATATCTCAATACCCTTTGTCGTATATCTCAATACAGAGGTAGACTATTTCTTTTCTTGCCTTGTTTCCCAGACTCTCCAACAGTTCTGCTGGAAAATCATCAATTCCATATGCCTTTCTATTCTTAATCTCCTTCAGCATATTTTCTACTTCTGCTTCCAAGATAGTGAATCCCTTTCCATCTTCCAGCACATATTGCTCCTCTTCAACCTTAATTTCACTTTGTATTTACTCCCCCTTATACAGACATTAAATATATTCTTGCCATCTGTTCAAAACCTCCTGTGGTTCTTCAGGTAGAGTGCCATCTGCTCTTTCTATTTCCATGTTATTCCTCTTTCTTTTTACATTAAAAAACTATCTCACTAGCCAGTCGATACACCATTTCATACTTTTCCTCTTTCTCCATTTTCTCTGTTTCGTCACATTTCTTTTTCATCCATTTTTCCCATGCTTCTTCAGTTTCTCTTCTTAATTCATTATTCAGTTTCCTCTACTTCTTTTTGCCTTCTTCAGTTTCTACATTTTTCCACTTTCTCTGCTCTTCCACCTTTTTCAACACATCTTCTGTTATCCATTCTTTCCTGGTACTTTGGGATACTCTAATTCCAAGTACTTCTTTGGCAGAGTAATGAGTCCTTCCCTCATTTTCATCCCTTTGTCATTAACACTTTCATCGACACTACCTCTTTCCCATTTTTCCATAAATCTGTTTTCCAAATCTGATGCCGTTACTACCTCTTTGAGTCTTTCTATGTTTAGTCTTTCTTTTTCTTTACCTCTACAGACGTTTTTCAACTTCACTTGTATTTCTCCCACTTCTAGGCAGTGGACTGAATATATATCTGCTCCTGGATAAGCTTTGGCATTCTTCAAACAGTTCCCAAACCTTTTTTGTATCAGGATGTAGTCCAACTGATATCTGTCCCTATTCAAATTTGATATCCATGTGTAATGTCATCTTTTGTGGTGTTCAAATAATGTGTTACCCACAGCTAATGAATTTTCTTTACAGAAACTAATTAGGTATTCACCTCTCTCATTTCTTATTCCTAATCCAAATTTTCCTACTGTATCTTCATCTCTTCCTTCACCCGCCACTGCATTCCAGTCCCCCATGATGATAATGCAGGCATTTATAGTTTCTTTCTCAATAAGGTCTTGTATTTTCTCATAATGTTCTTCCACCTCCTCATCTCTATCCTGGCTGGTTGGCATATATACCTTTATTAACACCAAATCTTGTGAACTATCCTTCAGTTGTATCATCATCAGTCTTCGATCAACATATTGTACATTCATTACCTTATTTTTCAGATTTTGCCCTATCAATATTCCTACATCGCAAATTCCTGGTACAAGAAGAGAAGTAGTCACAAAATAACTTGGTACAGTGGGGACTGGTCCCAAACTTCAGTAGTAGACTATGTACTAGTGGATAGGCAGATGATGAGCAGCCTCACAGATGTTAAGGTCGTTCCATCTGAGGCCTTAGACAGTGACCATCGGCTGTTGGTAGCCACCCTGAGAGAGAAAAAAGATAGGAGGGCAACAGATATACAGGAGAAAAGGTTGAAGACGTGGATGCTGAAAGAGGATGAACGGAGGACCCAGTACCAGACACTGATCAGGAAGAAGCTGCCAAAGGAAGATCAGAGAACAGTGGAAGAAGAATGGGGAGATTTTAAGAGGGCCCTAGTTGAGGCAGCTGAGATTGTGTGCGGAAGAACTAGCACAAAGAGGAGAAGTAAGGAAACCCCATGGTGGAACAACATATGTAAAGAGGCAGTACTTCGAAAGAACAAAGCCTTCAGAGAATGGTTCCAGACCCGAACAGAGGAAGCTAGGGTAAAATATAAGGAAAGCAAGAAAGCGGCACAGACCATAGTAAGGGCGGAGAAGAAGAAGTGGATGGAAAAATGGACAAGAATGTTAGAAGAGGACAGTGAAGGGAACAAAAAAGTACTTTACACCATGGTAAGAAATAAGAGGAAGGACAGAAGCGAGTGCCTGAGGATCATGGATAATAATGGAAGAGTTGTGGAGGAAATGCATGAGCTCAAAAAGATTTGGAAGGAGTACTTTGAAGATCTGTTGAATGCCGCCAAGCGGGTAACTAACAGCGATGTAGAGCCTAAGGCAGCAGACGATGATAATAGTGGGGAAATTGATGATCTAACTTGGAATGAAGTGGAAGAAGCCATAAAGAGGATGAAAGGGGGCAAGGCACCAGGTTGGGACGAAGTAACAGTGGATATGATACGAGCAGCAGGAGAAGTAGGAACCCAGTGGCTATACAGAGTGCTGAGGGTGGTGTGGAAGGAGAACAGAATTCCTGAGGATTGGAAGAAAGGAATTATAGTCCCGATCTTCAAGAAAGGGGATAAAAGGAGATGTGAGAACTACAGAGGAATCACCCTGCTATGCCACTGTGGAAAAATCTATGAAAAGATCCTGGAGAAGAGAATAAGAAGCAGTATTGAAAGTAGACTGCAAGAGGAGCAGTATGGTTTCAGACCGGGAAGATCAACAACGGACCTCATATTTGCGGTAAGGCAACTGCAGGAAAGGCACTATGAGTACGGGAAGGACTTAATCATGGCCTTTTTAGATATTGAGAAGGCGTATGACAGTATCTGTAGGGACAAGCTCTGGGATGTGCTGAACGCAAAAGGGATGGATGAAGAGATAACACGAAAAGTCAGAAAAATGTATGAGGGAAGTGAGAGTTGTGTGAAAGTGGGGAGGGAATGTACTGCATGGTTCAAGCTGGAAAATGGGCTGCGACAGGGAAGTGCACTTTCGCCTTTATTGTTTATTATTGTTATGGATGAAATCCTACAGCAAGTGTCAGATGCAATTGGAGATCATAAAATGAAAGCAGTGCTTTTTGCCGATGACCTGATGTTATGGGGAAATTGCGAGAAGGAGGTGCAAGAGCAGTTAGATGCATGGGAGGCAACGGCAGCACAATATGGAATGCATTTCTCTGCAAAGAAAAGTAAAATAATTGTCACAACAAGGAAGACGAATAGGCCAAATGTGGATATAACTTGTGGAGGGGAAAAACTACAAGTGGTAGAGAACTTCAAGTACCTGGGAAGCGTGATTGAAAGTAAGGGGGGAAACGCAATGGAAATAAATGAAAGGTGCAGAAAAGCAGGGCAGTTCTACAAATGCATTAGGGGGCTTATTTGGAGCAAGGAGGTGCCACAGAAATCCAAGGGAATTATATACCGAACCTACTTTGTCCCCATATTGGCATACGGAAGTGAGACATGGGTAATGCACAAAAGCGACAAAAGTAGAATACAGGCTAGCGAAATGAAGTTCCAGAGGAGCAGGTTGGGTGTAACAAGACGAGACAGATTGCGAAATGAGTATGTGAGGGAAAGACTAAAGGAGGAACCAGTACAGGACAGGATAGAAAAATCAAGACTGCAGTGGTATGGACACATGAAGAGAATGGATGAGGGAAGAATTCCTAAGAGGATGTTTGATCTGCAACTGGAGGGGAAGAGGCCCAGAGGAAGACCAAGAGATAGATGGGTGAAGGGAGTGAAGGAATGTGTGACGAGAAGAGGAGAGAACTGGACGAAGGTGGAAGAGGGGGAATGGTGGAAAGACAGAACACGATGGAGAGGCTTGTGTTCCCGACAGACCCAGCCAGTGGCTGGAAACTGTCCAAGATGATGATGATGAATATTCCTACTCCGTCTTCACCACTCTTGATTTCCCCTGAGTAAAAGAGCTTATAATCTCCACTTTCTATCTCCCCATTCTCTCCCTATCTCATTTCACACAAACCAAGGGCATCTAATCTGTTCCTTTTCATATCCTGTTTTGCATTCTCTAGCTTGCCTACTTGCGATAGTGTCCTCAAATTCCATGTCCCAGTCCTTATCTTTCCTTCCTCCAATGTCCCTTTCTTCCTTTCAAGTATGTCTACTCTCAGTGTTTTCCCCTCTTGGAGATCCGATTGAGCGGAAGTTTTAACTCCGGAATCTTTCACATGGAGAGACATACTACGTGCTGCTTTGGAATGTAATGTGGTAGTTTCCCATTACTTTCCGTCTATGCAGTAGGTTGCCCAGCCTATAATCAGCCACTCACTATGAGTCAGACATTGTCTGTAGCCACCCATCCAGGGTACAGTCGCTGCTTGTAGTCCTTTTGTACCCAAAGAGAAAAGGTGCCTCTTCCGCCAGTTTCACCGTTCCGAAAGACTCTATATCTGCTGTCGCTGCTGTTGAGGTCTTATACATATAACAGGAAATGACAGGAAAAGGACAGAAAGACATTTTTCTTAAAAAAAAAACTGTAAAAAGTTGTTTACACTAATAGGTTGCCTGTATTGATCATTAACCCTTTCACCTTCATATGCACCTTTTAATTAACAGTGAGCCGCCAGTTACAAATTATTAGTATAAAAGAAGTATTTTCAGAGCCTGCAAAATCTCTCCCTCTCTTGAAGCTAAGACTTATAAAGCAACATTTCTATCATCAAAAATCTTCAGCACAAGGTTAACATTTTGCTTCTGTGAACATTGGTAGGAAATAAGGCCTTAAATGACAATAATTGACTGTATTTCACCAGAAAACCTTTTTTCCTTCTACATCAATTCTAGATACTGAATGTCTGAAATAACTACTATTTCAAAATTGTCAAAATCTGCAAACTTCAAGACTGTCAGTTTTATTAATCCAGTTATTATGGATACATTTCAGTACATGTACTGTTTCAAAAATTACGAACTACTCACTCATACTATCATTACGATGTTGAATGCAAGGCTACAAAATACCACTAGGAATAAGTAACTCATAAGCTTTTCAATTTACTGCATTATTATCTGAAATTGAAGCCAACACTGTAAACCCAACATTTTCTACTTCAGTGACTGTATGTAACAACACATTTTTTAGCTGTTGAGCAATTAAATTATTAATTGGTATGACAGTCACATTATCTTCAAATTTTGAAAATACACTGGATGTCATAAAAACCTAGGCTGTTTTAGCAAGACAATTGCTTGCAGTGTTACTGGCACCATAAATTGTATCTCTTTTAAAGATCAAATGAGGCTCGATGTAAATTTCATTGAGGTGGACATTTACCACAAGTTCATGATCGTTCAAAAGTATTTTCATAACTTTCAAATACTCTACACTTCCATCTACATTTATACTATGTAAACTGAACTTATCTTTCAGCTTTCTGACAGTGCATGGCTGTGTATGCTGATGGTGAATGGACATATAGAGAAATTGACAGTAATAAAGTATTCCCACAATGTCTACGACTGTTGTCATTTTTTGTTAGGAACTGAATTGGCTCACTTATCAGCTGGAACTGTGAACATGTATCACCTGAAAATTTATCTTCTAGCACTTCCACTGTATTTTCAACCACCAAACATTGTTGAAATTGTCTCCTTCAGACACTAATGACTCAACATATTTCAATATTCTGTCAAATAGAGGCTTGGTTTTTGCTGAATATATTCAGTGGTCACTGTATGCTGGGGAATTTTGTATCTGTATACAGTTTGATACAGCACCAATGTTTCTTGTTGATATGGGTTGCTCTTAAAAAGTAATCACATATGTCTCCCAAATTTTTACTAGCAGTTTGTTCTTTATATTGCCTATAATCTTCCAAACATCTTCCCACTGCTTTCTCAAGATTGTCACGCTCTACATCACGTAATCTTCTACATGAGGGTCCAGGTGTTGTCAAGTATTCTGGTAAATTTGGAAAAATTGAGGGCACTACATTTGGTTTCAGCTTGGGATATCTTCTTTCAAATGTCTTTACTTCTCCATGAACTACAAACTTTTCTGTCCACTCTCCCGTAAAATATTTTATGCATGTTACTCGTTTCTTGAGCTTTGAAAAATTGATGTGAATTTTCCTTAGCCACTTTTTCTTTAGTTCCTCATTGCTTGGCAAAAAATGTGTTGACAGCGTTATTTTGAGATTTGTAATTACTTTTGCAGCCAGCCAGGCTACAGCACCTTGGAATTTGTAGTACCAGTATCTGAAAACAGCAATTCAGTGTTGCTTTTGCGATGTGTAGATATAGACATTTCAAAATGTATTTTTGCACATTTAATTAGTTTACAATGCAGCTTTTGGCATAACCTCTTGATCAAACACGAGTGTTCTCTGCTTATTAATTAGTCGCAAAAAGTAAGTATATTAGCTTTTATGAAGTACTTACTGTTCAAAGAACTGCAAATTCATAAACTTTTCTGTGGTAACAGAAGATTGTTAAAGCTAATACTTAATCACAAGTCAATACAAAGTTCAACATGCTGAGCAACACATCACGAGGCACATGGCTTACAAACAACAGATATACTCTGCCTGTGTCACGAACAAGATGGCTTCCACTGCCCAGGCCATTATCTCTAGCCGTCTTTGTATACAAATGAAATGACACAATTTCAGAGACTTTACTGGTCTCATACAGATATGATTTTATGTATATAGACTGAAGTGGCGAGTGTAAATTTGTACCAAGGCCGGGAATGGAACCTGTGTCTACAGCATACTAGACTGGTGCATTAGCCACTAAGCAACCTTGGCACAGGGGTTCACACAACATCACAGGTTACCATGGCATGCCTCCCTCCTCGATCCAATTTTTTGCCACTGCCCCAGTCTACTTTAAATTCCCTTCCACGCGTGGATTCGATTCATAGCCTCGGTACAAGTTTTCACTCGCTGCTTCAGGCTGTTTACATAAAATCATATCTGTGTGAGACCAGTAAAGTATCTGAAATTGTGTCATTTTACTATTTTATTTTTATAAGGTCCTACACCTGGGTGTCAGGCTGGATCCCCCATTTAAGTTTGATGCTGAAGTGCTATTTGGAGAGCTTCGGCAATTCTGTTGGTGTGTGAGGGGGAATTTAAAGTATAGTGGGGCAGCAGTGAGAATTTGGATCAAGGAGGGATGTGTGCCAGAGTAATCCATGCTGTTGTATGAACCACTGTGCCAAAGTTGCTTATTGGCTAATGCACCTGCTCAGTAGACAGGAGATCCGGTTTCGATTCCCGGCCTCGATACAAATTTTCAATCGGCAGTTCAGTGCATGTTCTTTTGGTTTTAAATCTCAGTAGACTCCGTCTAACAAGTGCTGAATTGTTGCAGGTGCTTTTTTTTCCAGTGATGCTGGTAGTGACCTGATGATGTTGTAAAAGCTGTTTTTGGCCTGTCTTCTGGACATAACTTCAATTTGGTGATATCCACTCCTGAAATCTATTATAGAAAAGAATTCACACTGTCCCAGATTGTCCAGAGTTTCATTTGTATTTGGAACTGGATAACTGGGTTTACGTCAGTGTAAAAATCTATAATCACAACAGAATGTATATTTTCTTGTTCATCAGGAAATTTTTTTGACACGATTACTATACGTGCTGAACGATGACTATCGCTGTGCTCTCTAATTCATTCTTTAATCTGTTGATCTATGAACTTTTCTATTAATAGCTGCAGATGTTCTGGTAACTTACACTGGAGGGTGCACTGGTGTGGTACTATATGTTGCAATACAAATCTGTGTTATGGGTGTGGCTGGTAAAGGACCTTCTCAATTAAATAAATCTCTTTACTGAACTAACCGTGACTCTGTGACTTATAGATCACTACGCTTCTAGGAACTAACCTTGTGTAATGCAGACATCCTGACAATATCCTTGGTATTGTACTCTATCCCTGACCCATCGATATCGTCTTCATTGAATACCTGTAGTTTAGCTACAGCCTATTCCATTGGAAGATCACTTAGTTAAATCTAAAACTATTCAGGGTTACCGGTGCCATAACCTGGTCTTTTTTCCCCTAACGTGTGCTATACTTCTTTGTACCAAACAATGCTATTCACCCTACATGTAATTACTTGACAGAGGTTCCTTAAAACATAAAGCTTGTTGTGTAACATTGATGTCTATAGTGATCCAAATTAGCTTTCCTGTACCTGCTGGTACTCTGTCATGCAAAACGACTTTTAATGTAATTGTACACAGTTTAGTTGGTATGATCTTTGCAATGGGTGTACCTTGTGACACAGAAACATTTGCAACTGTTACACCCACGGGAAATGAATTCCAGTTGAGCTCAACTGTTTGTTGCCAAAGATTGATTTTAGCATGATGCTAACTGAGAAGTCTAATCTGAGTTGTGCAGAAAATTCCTTCTTCACAGTTGGTAACATTTCCATTTTCTCCTTAAACCTTGTATTCCCATTCCACACTGAATCTGTGTTTTTCCATTGAACCTAATTTGTTATCTCCAATTGTGTGCAATCTGTATCTCTTTGTTTTCAGTGTCCTCTTGTCCATGAGGTCCATACTCACAACCAATATGTGCACCTCAGTATCTACCTAAAAACATATACTACTTTTTATTTATCCAAGCTACTATCCCCTTCTTGCAAATGCTTAGCAATGGGAAGTTCTGTGACAGTTATGTGACTAAATACTCAGGATATTCCAGTCACACCCGTCATAAAAGACCTGGATGGATTCCTCTGAGAAATATGTCCATTGGTCTTTATTTTCCATTTCTTTAAGCAAAACTCTGTCCGCATCTGGTTTGTGTGTCAGCTCATAAGTCAGTAAGTTAATTTTGTGTATTCTGGCAGAAAATGATTCCACTGTTTCATTCGCCTTCCGTGTTAAACTGTTGACTTTCTCCCTGAAAAATCATGTACTGTTTTGTTATCTTGCCCGTGATACTTAATTTGGTCACCTGCAACCATATTTCATTGGACCTGCTGCTTAATGTGGCCGTAGCTAATACATTGCCCACAAACATAGTAATATCCCCTGTTGTTTCTCTGGACAAGGTAGTAATTAGATCTGCAGCTGAAGGTTCAACAAATGGTGAAGGAGCACTCACTCCTGTTTGTCTTTCATAAACTCGATTGAGCTATTGTTCTGCGAAAGATTGTACTTGTCATGTTAGCTGTTTGTTAAGTATTTTCTGCTGTTCATTACCCTCCAAAAATTTAAGAACTTGCTCCATAAGAGCTTCTATCACCTTATCAGTACTAGCTGCCTGTGTTTGTACCATATTTGTGCAATTTACCTTTCCCTCTGTCGCACCGGTCAAACTAATATTGTCTTGGACAATATTTGAATAACCACAGTTGCAAAATTAAAATGATTACATTTAATTTCTATGCCTGATCATTAAGCAATTGCAGTCCAAACAATTGTATGCTGTGTGAACGTATTTTCTACTAATAGTTTATGTTGCTGGTGCAAATCTATCACATGGTACACTATAATCCATTAAATTACAGATGTAGTAAAGTGTCAGAATGAGATACTCTTGCTGGCTGTTACCCATGACCGGTGCTAAATCTACCGGTTCTCTCAGACTACGAGGTGAAGTCTTTGAAACCTAAAACCCAACCTGGACATAGCAAAAAATACAGTTTTTCTTTTGAGAACAAATAACAAAATCTGTGCTTTGACTGTTCTTCTGTGACTGTTGCTGATTTTGGTGTGCCAGATCGTTGAAGGGCATCCAATTCTTACTGATGCTGTGCTATAGCATTACTGAACATCGATTTGCAGGGGCTGCCTTCTGCTGGGTTATAAACCACTTCTAGTTTGTCAGGATGCAGACCAAGGATCTGTGTAGCATCATTAGACGCAATAAAACAATATTCAAAATTATGCCATTTATTACTGAAAGTACAACTCATTGCTGCTTCTGAGATACCAGCTGTTGGCTTTGTAATCTGGAGAAGAGTCCACTGAATCTAATAGCAGACTCATGACTGCTGAGAGCTCTGCATCAGCTTGGAGTGGAAGTTGATGACTCCCTGATGTGGCAGTTTTGCAGTTTTGTTACCTGCTGGTGAAGCAGGTACAGCCCATTCATTAGTAGCTCTACTTTTGGAGATGATGGTGATCATGACGGTTGCACTTAGTTGTCCCCTTGGGTTGGCTGCAATATCAGGTGCTGAGTAGTTGTGTAGAATGCTGAAGCTGGCTCACTGGTATGATTGGCCTCCTGACCTGTGTAATGCTGAACTTTAGGGCAGTTACCATCATGGGCCAGAGATGTGTTGTAGATCCTCAGTTAATCCATCAGTGCTGGCTGCTGTGCTGCTATTGGTACTGGATGCTAGACACATCCACCGTGGTATTAGATCACTAATTGCGTTGTAGACCACACTAGAGTAGTCTCACACACAAGATGTTATCATACTATAAGCAAAGAATCAAGTGCAAATGACATGAGTGCCATCGTCTACTGATCAAATGCCAAAAGTTTGTGGCTGTGGAGTATTTGTGTTGCCAAGGAGAGGCTCTGCTCTATGACATCATTCATAATGACTAATGACTGAATTGATTCTGTTCTTCCTGAGTCATCTGTGGTCGTCAGTCATTTGCTTAATGTATTTGTTACAGGTTCTTTACTGCTTAGTCGAAATCTCGACAGTCACTGTTACATCGTACCTAGTGTCTCTTGTGTAACAGTATGGAAATAATGAAGGCAGTTCAGTGTGCACTGTTCTGACCATTTTCTGCTGAGTTTCTTGCAGTCTCTGTCAAGAGTGACGAGATAGCTATTTAGCCTGACTTAGTAATAGTGTTAAAATGTTTAAGCTTCCCGGCCAACGACACTTCTGTGTGGTTGAGTAATGCCGGTTATTAGAACATATAAAAATATATACTCTCATCTTTCTTTACAAGTTTTGTCACGTTAGAAGACCATTGTAAAATGACCAGGATTGAAAATTTAACTCTTTACCAATCCCAGTTATTTGAGGAATGTATTTGCCTACCTTGTTACTATTCTCCATTAATTTACGTAACTTATTAACCCTCATATTACTTCCAGTTTCAGTGGCAGGAGGGTGCATGAGAAAAAAACCAACAACTGCAGACTGCATTTGTAAATTGAACACAGGTTCTCTGTTTGGCATCCAGGTGCCACGATAAATATGTCAGTTGCACTTCCATCGAACAGAATTTACCTTGTGGGCAAATAAGCAGAAATCTTTTCTTTCCTCAGTTCCTAGAAAAATATACATTTGCGGATCCCATGTATGATGTTAAAAAATGTTCAATTTTAAATTTGTTAGATTAGATGTACTTTTTGTTTCAACAGATACACAATGCGGACATCCTCCGGGATGTAGAACATACCAGAGGGGGGGAAAATCAAAATAAATATTTACCAAGAAAAACAAATATGCTGATGTATGTTCTACAGATCCCAAATGAAATGGCTGTTTTGGGTATGGGATAAGTAAAAAAGGAAAATCTTAAACACGTTTTCATTTAAAAGGTAATAAATATTGTGCCACAATATATGTAAATGTTCAATACACTCAAGGTGCACATGATAGTTCTTAGGCTATTGTAGCCACACATCATCAAATAGAAAAATCATTTTACAACACTTATTTACAATGATCACATTACTGCACAGAATTTGTACAGAAGTCAGTTGTGCTAAGACACACATTTTTGGATGTTATTAGTGACATATACACATCAGTTGGTTCTACTAAGAAATTCATCAGTGGAGTAGGAGTTGGCCACCTACAAAACCTTTAGGCTCATGTTCAACTGAGTTTTATTAGTAGTTAAACATCATGTTATGGTTGGTGACAAGTTACTGAAAATGTGTGATCTTGAATAATGGACACTCTTATGGACCACAGTAAAGTGACTTTAAATTTTTGTGAAGATTTTCCTTATTTCTATTATTGATTCCACGAACTAAGCTGCTGGTTTCAAAAATAAATATATTTTTAATGACAAATTTGCTTGAGGAATAAATATATACCATCAGTTTTGAGTCAGTTGCGTGCCGTGAACTACTTTAAGGGTGGTTTTATCAAAACTGGGTGGTGGAGCGAGGGAGAGGGATGAATTGACAATAATATCTTAGTTTTTAATTTTAGGTTGTACTCAAGTGATCTGCCTAATATGAGCTGAATCGGGTGGCGATGTCCGAGGCCTTCCCCTTGTCACCTGAGCATATGCAGAGATAGCTGCACAATTCATCATGAGATTTTTTAGGCAGTCATGCAGCTCTGGGTACTCATAAATTATCCTTACACCTTTAGACTCTAATAACTTTGAAACTAGACTAGATAATAACAACTGATTTTCAACGTGTGACAAGATACATCAAAACTTTTGTTTCCTCATTCATATACATCGATATTTGCTTCCTAGTGGCATAAGCAATGTCCAGCAACTATTTAATTTCTCTCTATATACGTTCCAGGAACTCCACAGTGTCCTCTTCAAATGTGTTGTGAATGCAAGTCAGTAAGTCTGTGACACTGGTTCAGTAAAAGTGATCTTGTTCCCCAAAGGAAGTAGTCTAATGATGTCCGTTGGCGCTCTGTGTCATACACTCCTGCCAACTTCCTTCCTTTCTCCAAAGCATGCCCTACAAAAAGTTAAATCACTTTCTCCTCACAGGAGTTTCACATACCATGAATAGGGAAGTACCACAAACGTATGTCAGCTAGTGCCAACCTATGCCATCATTCCATTCACGGTACATCTGCAGTGCTGTTAATATGGACCACAGTTGTCATGATGCCTTCAAGTACTATCGTAGGTTCCGTGGGAGCCCAGGTGAATGTCCCACGTAGCTTAACATTGCCCCTACTGATCTACATAATTGGACAGTGCATGTTTTGAGTAGCCATTTGCTTTCTTGATGTCATAACAGGACACGACCATTAACCTGATGTAACAAGAAACATGACTCATCTGACCAGACAACACACTTTCATTGATCCACAGTCCAGTATCCATTATCCCTTGCCCACTGTAATCAGAACTGACAGTGTCGTTGTGTCACTGTAGGAACACATAAGCTTTGTTTGTTGTGGGGCCCCAATTTAACAATATACTTCAGATCATTACCTATCCTGCTTTGCAGAGCAGGGAATGGGTGTTACTATATGATGGATGTAGAGTAATTCTGGGTAATGTTTAAACTGACTGTAAATCACACTCTAGAGAAACATGTACATCTACATCTACACCCACTCTCCACAAGCCACTTGACAGTGTGAGGCGGAGGTACCTCTATCGGTTCTTCCTTCTATTCCAGTCTCGTATTGTTTGTGAAAAAAAAGATTGTCTGTATGTCTCTGTGTGGGCTCTAATCTCTCTGATTTTATCCTCATGGTCTCTTTGTGAGATATATATAGGAGGGAGCAATATACTGCTTGACTCCTCGGTGAAGGTATGTTCTCGAAACTTCAACAAAAGCCCGTACCAAGCTACTGAGCATCTCTCTTGCAGAGTCTTCCACTGGAGTTTATCTATCATCTCCACAACTCTTTCGCAATTACTAAATAATCCTGTAACGAAGCGCGCTGCTCTCCGTTGGATCTTCTCTATCTCTTCTATCAACCCTATCTGGTACATATCCCACACCGGTGAGCAGTATTCAAGCAGTGGGTGAACAAGTGTACTGTAACATACTTACTTTGTTTTCGGACTGCATTTCCTTAGGATTCTTCAAATGAAGCTCAGTCTGGCATCTGCTTTACTGACGATTAATTTTATGTGGTCATTCCATTTTAAATCACTTCTAATGCCTACTCTCAGATAATTTATGGAATTAACTGCTTCCAGTTGCTATATTGTAGCTAAATGATAAAGGATCTTTTTTTCTGTGTATTCGCAGCACATTACACTTGTCTACATTGAGATTCAATTGCCATTCCCTGCATGTGCCAAACACTAAAAAGAGACCCACTATGGTTTATTAACAAAATTTGGAAAATGCTGAGAATACACAGATTGTTGCACACTCAGTTCAGAAAAAGAATGCAGAAATGTTGACAGGGAAAAGTTAATGGAAATTTGTGCATCTGCATCTACAGAAAGATTTCTGTATCAAACACACAACTACTTTCACTGTTGTGTGTTAGTGGAAGATGTTGCCGAAAAAATGTGAAAATACTCTTTCTGTGTACAATCAAGTGGGTTGAAGGCTTCTATTCAGTCCCTCATTGACCAGTGTGGTGTGGCAGTAGAAGACAGCAAAAGGAAAGTTGAAGTTTTAAAATTTCATGTTTATGAATAACTCACGGAGGAGGGTCATACTGTCGTACCATCATTCAACTACCATACAAACTCCCATATGCAGGACATAGAAATAAGCATCCCTACTGTTGAAAAGCAACTGAAAGAATCACCAACTCCGCGTTCAGTTCAGTATGGCAGAAAATACTCTTCAGTTTTGGCCTCTTCTTACTTTGCATTTATTGTATACCTCTTGCCCAGTACAATGTCCCATGTGGCTGGACACAAATGCAGGTGACTACCATTTATGAGACGAGTAAAAGAATGGGCACAGAAAATTACAGGCCAATATCTTTAACAATGGTTGCTGCAGAGTTCTTGAGCATATTATGAGTTCTCATGTATCTTTGAACTATGGATGAAGGGCAACAGGCAGATTCCAGATTTATGGAATGCATTTGACACAATGCCACATTGCCAGCTGTTACCAAAGGTACAAGCATACAGAACAGGTTTTAAGAAGTGGAAGCAGCTTGGACACTTTTTAGGTAACAGCATGTAGTATGCAGTCCTAGATGGCAAGTATTTGTCAGAGAGTGGTGTAGTCAGGAATGTCCCAGAGAAGTGTGATACTGACACCTCTTGTTCTCTGTACACATAAACCATGTAAGTGATATATACTATGGTGCATGGAAAAGTATCACTATTGACTGACTGTAGTAGGACACAGAATGACTTAGACAGAATTTCTGTTTGGTGTGACGGATGGCAGCTCACTTTGAATGCGCCAGCCTCAGTGACCGAGCGGTTCTAGGCGCTACAGTCTGGAACCGCGCGACCGCTACGATCGCAGATTCGAATCCTGCCTCGGGCGTGGATGTGTGTGATGTCCTTAGATTAGTTAGGTTTAAGCAATCTAAGTTCTAGGGGACTGATAACCTCAGTCCCATAGTGCTCAGAGCCATTCACTTTGAATGCGGAAAAATGTAAGTTAATGCATATGAGTAAGGAAAACAATCCTGTAAATTTCAAATACATTGTTACTGGTGCAATGCTTTACACAATCATGTCAATTAAATATCTACACTTAACTCTTTAAAGTGACAAGAAATGGAAGAAACATACAAAATTCGTCATAGGAAAGGCGGAGGGTTGACTTCATTTTATTGTGACAGTTCGAGGAAAATGTAGTTTATTTATAAAGGATAGTGTGCTAAGAACACTTGTGGGACCCATTCTTTACTATCACTCAAGTGAAATTTGTGACTGGATTGAGGACTTTTTGTTAGGGAGAATGCAGCATGCTATCTAGGATGGAGAGTCATCATCAGATGGAGAAATAATTTCATGTCTGTCGCAGAGATGTGTGTTGGGACCCTTGCTGTGTATGTCATGTAGTAATGACCTTGCAGACAGTATTAATGATAACCTCAGGCTTTTTGCAGATGATGCAGTTATCCATAATGAAGTACTGTCTTAAAAATCTGCATAAATATGCAGTCGATTCTTGGTAAGATTTCAAAGTGGTGCAGAGATTGACAACTTGCTTTAAAAGTTCAAAAATGTAAAATTGTGCACTTCATGAAACAAAAAGATGTACTAGCCTGTGACTATAATACCAGTGAATCACTGTTGGGATCAACCAACTCGTGCAAATATCTGGGTGTAACACTTTGTAGGGACATGAGATGGAATGATCACACAGGATCAGTTGTGGGTAAAGCAGGTGGTAAACTTCAGTTTATTGATACAATACTGGGAAAGTGCAATCAGTGTACAAAGGAGATTGCTTACAAATCACTTGTGTGACCAGTTCTAGAATATTGCTCAACTCCATGGGATCCTTACCAAATAGTACTAACAGGGAATTGAACGTATACAGAGAAGGGCAACACAAATGGTCACAGGTTTGTTTGATCATGGGAGAGTGTTACAGAGATACTGAAGAAACTGAACTGATAGACTCTTGAAGATAGATGTAAATTATCCAGAATAAGTCTACTAACAAAGTTTCAAGATCCAGCTTCAAATGATGACTCTAGGAATGTACAACAACTCACTACGTATCGCTCAAAAGAGGAATCTTGAGGACAAGATTAGAATAATTACATCGGACACAGAGGCATTCAAACGATCATTCTTCCTGCACTCCATACGTGGATGGAACAGGAATAAACACTAATAACTGGTGCAACAGGATGTACACTCCGCCATGCACTTCACAGTGGTTTTCAGAGTATAGTAGTAGGTGTAAATATAGACATCTGAGATCCCCATTAGGTTGAATTGAAGTAGGACATCGAAGCAGTTCAGAGGCTTGCTGTATGGTTTGTAACTGGCAGGTTTGCTAAACATACAAGTATTACAGAAATACTCCCATAAAGTAAAATAGAAATCCCTTTAGGGTAGAAGGCATTTATTTTGTATGACACTTTTGAGAAAGTTTAGGACTCTGAGAATTGTGATAGACTGCAGAACGATTCTACTGCCACCAACCCAGATCTCACGTGAGGACAAGGTAAGAGAAATCTGGGCTCATGTGGATGCTTATAGACAGTCGTTTTTGCCTCGCTCCATTTGTGAGTGGAACAGGAAAGGGAGTGACTAGTAGGGGCACAAGGCACCCTCTGCCATGCACTGGAAGGTGGCTTACAGAGTATATTTGTAGATGTTGACATAGATTTACAGAGCAGGCAAGCCTCCAGCCTCATTGTAAGATGAAGCATGGATGTCCAACATCTTGTTGCTTACTTGTGGCTTCACCGTCCTTAAACTGCCTTCCATAGAAGTTCATAGCAGTAGCACATTAACAGCCAAACAGCTTCGCTGTTCCTGGAATGCATGTTTTCTTACAACATGGTGTAAGGCAACTGCTAAACTCACAGTATCCTGTCACTTTTATCAAACCTTATGGTTGATCCATTGGTTTGGTATGTAATGGACTGGGAGTTTGGGCAGGTGGATGGCTCTCTTCGATGATGGACATAGGCCACATAAGTGACAAAGGAGATCTAGAGAGTCCGGAGGACGAAAGTCCCATTACTGAATCCCGGTGCTGGTATCTGCTGTAATATTGCTGAATATGTTGGAACAAAATTTCTGCCTTAATGCACCCATTCTGTTCTGCGAATGACTTGTGGAGGGAACTGACTGTAGTGGAATCGAGGGTATTACTCAGGTAGGTTCTTCACTGGTACTGTTTCAAAAGGACTATCGGGTAGATGCAGCAGAGGAAAAGTCAGATTCAGAACTGTAGTCCCTGTTATTGTCACTGGAAGCCTTAAAGTTGGTCCTGCAGTATTACTTTGAGTGTTATTTAGCATTATCTCATTGTTCTTTAGTTACAATCCTTCTGTTCCCCTTGAGCATCCTTACTTTTAGCAGGCGGCGATAGCTATGATTGAATCTTACTCTGAGTACAGCCAGTTAGGCCTTATTTTCTGAAAGTATGGATGGGTTGTAAGGATGCCCCAAGGACATCCATTTTTCATGTCTCTGTGGCAGTTTGGGCCATCCTGGAGGGGCATACCACAACCAGGGTGTATACGGGGACAAGGAAAAAAAATTCCCGGATTATTCCCGGATTTCTCCCGGATATCCCGTTTTAAAAAATATTGAAAATACACTTTTTCTGTGCTAAGTGACAGTAGGTTTTCCGTAAATTTTCCCTTGGAACTGTAAAATTTATCAATCCTTTGAATGGTTAAAGTTTTATATAATCGCGTAGAACTTCCCGGGGGAAAAAAAAAAGAGAGAGAGAGAGAGAGACGGAGCAGAGAAGTTTTGGAGAGACTTTTAATAAAAAAAAAAAGGAGAGAAGTTTTGGAAAGACCTTTGATTTGCAGCAACATATACGCTGCATATTTTTGTATTATGAAAGTATAAATTCGAATTGCACCAAACACAGCGCGTTAGTTTCCGGAACGATGCAACCGAGGTTGTTATGTCCTTTTGTAAGCGAGTCATATCTCAAGCCGCGAGATCTCGCCAGCCGATGACAGCAGCTATTCATAGCATAGGACACGTGTTATAGTCAGCCAATAGCAAGATTACTGGTTACATAGCGCGAACACACAAGAGGAAAAGTTAACGGTTTAAATTAATGTACACAGTACCGTATATCTACAAGAAAAGCTAAGCTTTCACATATAATATTGGTCTCTAAGATTTACACGCTACAATAGAAGTTAAACTTTCACATGTAATATTGATCTTGTTTTGCGTGGGTTATACTTTAAGATACATCACACAAATGTGCCAGTAAATTTAAAATTATGACATAAATGCCTCGGCTCGAAATTCTTGTAAGTGGCTGGTCCTCAAACTGTTCAGTTTCGAATGCTCTGTGATTTAGATGTCCATTCCACTTTCTCACATGTAACATAATTCATCGTGCGTGAAAAGAAATTTCCTTTGAAAGTAACGCTTTTGTAACCATCGTTCGCAATACTGTTAGAAATAGGTTCGATTTACCAGTTGCCAGAGAGCTCCAGAAAACGCATTATTGTGCGTGTGCAACTGCAGTGGTGTAGGAAGCCCGCATGTTCGTGTGTATAAAGCACTAAGAGAGCTTACATCGCACCATGAAAGAAACAGGGCATCAGAGGATATTCCAACGAGCATCGAAATTTCGTAAACCATACTAAAATGCATAATTTGGCTTGAAGTGCAAATTGGCTTTTTCCAGATTCACAATGAAGTAGGTCCCAACTGATATTAAGCTTTTCAGTGTGGGTTTTGGGATGTAAATTTTCTTGGAGTACCAGTACTCTACGATCTCATGTTTGGTTCTTTATTATGGCGTAATGCCATACATGGCAGAAGATGATAACGTGCACTTGAAATTCAACGAACAGTTGGAACTAGCCAATACTGTAGAATGAAACACTTCGTTTCAAATAAAATGATTGCCTCAGCGGAATTTCTTTAGCAAACTTGCAAAAATAATTTCATTCTTCTGCAAGGCGATTAATGCTTGACTGCTACTAACTTGGAAAGAAAATAATAAAATCAGAAATTGAAATTAATAATATATTTTTGCCCTCCGTAATTATGTGAATGTATTTTAATTCACTTGATAGCTCCCGGCCACAGAAATCTGTTTTGTTTTCATTTGACTGTGGAGCTGTACACGAAGAGAAGCATCGAAATCACTTAACGTAAACACGGGTCACGTTGGACTAACCCCCTCCCCACTACAACTCTGTGCAAGCGCGAATCTGGCAGCTAGGGCGCGCGAGAAAAATTTTTCTCGTTTGCATCTGGCTGCTTGCTGCTACTACCGATACAACTAACAGCCAAACTTCGAGTAGCGGGAAGCGGTAGAAGGTACTTCTTATACGCGAGTCAAATGCGCATGCGCAACAGACCGCTGGCAACTGGTCAAACGAACCTAATGTGAACAGTTGTTATGTCATGCTCATAGCAAGCAGTTTATTGTTACGAAGAATTGCAGTCTGCGCCCTACGGCCTTTAACATATTTTTGCTATCTGCGAACGCTTGTGCGTGCATGGTGTTTATTTCCTAAATTGCACATTTCCTTTGCCACTAAAGTTTTATTTTTTTCCCTCTCGTTTATATTTTATTGCTGCAGTTCTCCAGTAGCCAGGATACAATAACATTCTTTGCTAGAGAATCAATACTGCAGTCAAAATTACAAAAATTTAACAGAAAGCTAAAACAATGAAAAATTCCCGGAATTCCGAAAAATTCCCGGGTTTTTCCCGGTTTTCTCCCGGATGAAAAAATTCCCGGGTTTTTCCCGGATTTCCCGGTTGTCCCGGGTCGTATACACCCTGACAACTTACTTCCGCTGCCACCAACACAGCTCTTCCACTGTCATCAGTGTGTGTCTCTTCTTATCCTGTGTAACTAGCAGAATCTCCTTTGTTCAGATAAGCACAGATTTCCCTAATGTCCCCATTTTATTGAATATGGAGCTATTGCATAGCATTCTTATCAGCTGTTAGTGCTTGCCAGTCCAATAACTCTCCTATCTTGCCTGTGTCGTCTCAACTATTGGTCTTAACGTGTATGCTAAGATACACATGAACCATGTAGGAGCAAGTTACACACTTTGCTGTGCTACTTTTCTGTACTTGCCCCCTCCTCCCTTTATGGGACTGATGATGCCAGCAGTGGCGGTAAAGCCTCTGACACACCATGAAAGTGTCAAATATGACCATGGTTATCTCAACAAAATAGTAAAGACCTTAAGAATGAGAATAATTTTTCTTTCTCTCTACGGTTTGTAAACATCACCTATTGCCCTACTTGGTATGCAGGCAACTTAGCATTCTATTGTCCCATTCTTGTGCTTTTGTATATGCTTTTTGCACTTTGTGCAACACCATCCATAACTTTGTTGCAAAATTTCGCACTGCTCTAACATTTTTCCCCACTCCAGGTTTCATTATCTCCCATCCGTACACTACTTTGAATGCGATAGTCTCTGCAGTTCCATTGATCTGATTCTAATCTAGTCTAATCTGTTGTAGTTTGTTCCTCAGTAGCACCACTCTTGAGCATTGCAAAGCTGAAAGTCTAAATGAATGTGGGGTGGTATATGCTCAAAATTTACATGGCACCACCATTCAGAATACATCAACACACACTTACTTATTCTTCATTAAGTTTGAGTATTAGTAAGAGCAATTAGTTTACCAACTATGAAAATTTATAAGACCACTGAAAAACCTCACCACCTACAATTAAAGGGGCAAAATTAATTGTTGTGTTAAGGGTGATGAAAAAACAACCCCTCATTTCATATTTACATGAAAACATAATACTTTGCACATGTGCATTATACTTTGGCATCCATTTAATTCTGTCCATACTGAGCATCACCAAGCTGAATACTCGTTAGTTTCTACATCTACATCTATACTCCGCAAGCCACCCAACGGTGTGTGGTGGAAGGCACTTTACGTGCCACTGTCATTACCTCCCTTTCCTGTTCCAGTCGCGTATGATTCGCGGGAAGAACGATTGCCAGAAAGCCTCTGTGCGTGCTCAAATCTCTCTAATTTTACATTCTTGATCTCCTCGGGAGGTATAAGTAGGGGGAAGCAATATATTCTATACCTCATCCAGGAACACACCCTCTCGAAACCTGGACAGCAAGCTACACCGCGATGCAGAACACCTCTCTTGCAGAGTCTGCCACTTGAGTTGGCTAAACATCTCCTGTAACGCTATCACGCTTACCAAATAACCCTGTGACGAAACTCGCCGCTCTTCTTTGGATCTTCTCTATCTCCTCTGTCAACCCAACCTGGTACGGATCCCACACTGATGAGCCAATACTCAAGTATAGGTCAAATGAGTGTTTTGTAAGCCACCTCCTTTGTTGATGGACTACATTTTCTAAGGACTCTCCCAATGAAACTCAACCTGGTACCCGCCTGACCAAAAATTAATTTTATATGATCATTCCACTTCAAATTGTTCCGCATGCATACTCCCAGATATTTTACAGAAGTAACTGCTACCAGTGTTTGTTCCACTATCACATAATCATACAATAAAGGATCCTCTTTCTATGTATTCGCAATACGTAACATTTGTCTATGTTAAGGGTCAGTTGCACTCCCTGCACCAAGTGCCTATCTGCTGCAGATCTTCCTGCACTTTGCTGCAATTTTCTAACGCTGCAACTTCTCTGTATACTACGGCATCATCCGCGAAAAGCCGCATGGAACTTGCGACACTATCTACTAGGTCATTTATATATATTGTGTAAAGTAATAGTCCCGTAACACTCCTCTGTGGCATGCCAGAGGTTACTTTAACGTCTGTCGACGTCTCTCTATGGAGAACAACATACTGTGTTCTGTTTGCTAAAAATTCTTCAATCCAGCCACACAGCTGGTCTGATATTCTGTAGGCTCTTACTTTGTTTATCAGGCGACAGTGCGGAACTGTGTCAAATGCCTTCTGGAAGTAAAGGAAAATGGCATCCACCTGGGAGCCTGTATCTAATATTTTCTGGGTCTCATGAACAAATAAAGTGAGTTGGGTCTCACACGATCACTGTTTCCGGAATCCATGTTGATTCCTACAGAGTAGATTCTGGGTTTCCAGAAATGACGTGATACACGAGCCAAAAATAATGTTCTAAAATTCTGCAACAGATCGATGTCAGAGATATAGGTCTATAGTTTTGCGCATCTGCTCGATGACCCTTCTTGAAGACTGGGACTACCTGTGCTCTTTTGCAATCATTTGGAACATTCTGTTCCTCTAGAGACTTGCAGTACATGGCTGTTAGAAGGGGGGAAGTTCTTTCACGTACTCTGTGTAGAATCGAATTGGTATTCCGTCAGGTCCAGTGGACTTTCCTCTGTTGAGTGATTCCAGTTGCTTTTCTATTCCTTGGACACTTATTTCGATGTCAGCCATTTTTTCGTTTGTGCAAGGATTTAGAGAAGGAACTGCAGTACGGTCTTCCTCTGTGAAACAGCTTTTGAAAAAGGTGTTTAGTATTTCAGCTTTATACATGTCATACTCTGCTTCAATCCCATCATCGTCTCGGAGTGTCTGGATATGCTGTTTCGAGCCACTTACTGATTTAACGTAAGACCAGAACTTCCTAGGATTTTGTGTCAAGTTGGTGCATAGAATTTTACTTTCGAATTCACTGAACGCTTCACGCATAGCCCTCCTTATGCTAACTTTGACATCGTTTAGCTTCTGTTTGTCTGAGAGGTTTTGGCTGCGTTTAAACTTGCAGTGAATCACTGTTTGCTTTCGCAGTAGTTTCCTAACTTTGTTGTTGAACCACAGTGGGTTTTTCCCATCCCTCACAGTTTTACTCGGCACGTACCTGTCTAAAACGCATTTTATTATTGCCTTGAACTTTTTCCATAAACACTCAACATTGTTAGTGTCGGAACAGAAATTTTCTTTTTGATCTGTTGGATAGTCTGAAATCTGCCTTCTATTACTCTTGCTAAACAGATAAACCTTCCTCCCTTTTTTACATTCCTATTTACTTCCATATTCAGGGATGCTGCAACCACCTTATGATCACAGATTCCCTGTTCTGCACTTACAGAGTCGAAAAGTTTGGGTCTGTTTGTTATCAGTAGGTCCAAGATGTTATTTCCACAAGTCGGTTCTCTGTTTAATTGCTTGAGGTAATTTTTGGACAGTGCATTCAGTATAATGTCACTCGATGCTCTGGCCCTACCACCCGCCCTAAACATCTGAGTGTCCCAGTCTATATCTGGTAAATTGAAATCTCCACCTAAGAAAATTGATGTGAAATGTATCCCAAATTTTCTCTCAGTTGTTCTGCCGCTAATGCTGCTGGGTCAGGAGGTCGGTAAAAGGAGCCAATTATTAACCTAGCTCAGTTGTTGAGTGTAACCTTCACCCATAATAATTCACAGGAACTGTCCACTTCTACTTCAATACAGGCTAAACTACTACTAACAGTGACAAACACGCCACCACCGGTTGCATGCAATCTATCCTTTCTAAACACTGTCTGTGCCTTTGTAAAAATTTCAGCAGAATTTATCTCTGGCTTCAGCCAGCTTTCCATACCTATAACGATTTCAGCTTCTGTGCTTTCTATCAGCGCTTGAAGTTCCAGTACTTTACCAATGCAGCTTTGACAGTTTACAATTACAAAACCGACTGCTGCTTGGTCTCCGCATGTCCTGACTTTGCCCCGCACCCTCTGAGGCCCTTTCTGTACTTGCCCGAGGCCATGTAACCTAAAAAACTGCTCAGTCCACGCCACACAACACCTGCTACCCGTGTAGCCGCCTGCTGTGTGTAGTGGACTCCTGGCTTATCCAGCGGAACCCGAAACCCCACCACCCTATGGCGCAAGTCAAGGAATCTGCAGCCCACACGGTCCCAGAACCGTCTCAGCCTCTGATTCAGACCCTCCACTCGGCTCTGTACCAAAGGTCCGCAGTCAGTCCTGTCGACAATGCTGCAAATGGTGAGCTCTGCTTTCATCCCGCTAGCAAGACTGACAGTCTTCATCAAATCAGATAGCTGTCGGAAGCCAGAGAGGATTTCCTCCAATCCATAGTGACACACATCATTGGTGCCGACATGAGCGACCCCCTGCAGATGGATGCACCCTGTACCCTTCATTGCATCCGGAAGGACCCTTTCCACATCTGGAATGACTCGTCCCGGTATGCACACAGAATTCACATTGGTTTTGTTCCCCTCTCTTGCTACCATATCCCTAAGGGGTCCCATTACACGCCTGATGTTGGAGCTCCCAACTACCAGTAAGCCCACCCTCTGCGACGGCCCAGATCTTGCAGACTGAGGGGCAACCTATGGAACAGGACAAGCAGCCATGTCCGGCTGAAGATCAGTATCAGCCGGAGACAGAGCCTGAAACCAGTTCGTCAGACAAACTGAAGAGGCCTTCCGTTCAGCCCTCCGGAATGTCTTTCGCCCCCTGCCACACCTCAAGACGACCTCCCATTCTACCACAGGTGAGGGGTCAGCCTCAATGTGGGCAGTATCCCGGGCAGCCACAGCCGTAGTCCGATCGGGGGATGCATGGGACGAGCTGGCCGTCCCTGACAAACCCCCATCTGGACCCTCACAGTGATGCCCAGTGGCAACAGCCTCAAGCTGTGTGACCAAAGCCAACACTGCCTGAAGTTGGAAGCGAAGGGATGCCAACTCAGCCCGCATCCGAACATAGCAGTTGCAGTCCCTATCCATGCTAAAAACTGTTGTAAAAAGAACGTCTGAACTAATCTACAGAGAGCACAAACAATTCGACACAAAATTTAAATGGTTATTAAAATACAAGATTGCCTAGTAAATGCAGTAATACTGCTACTTGCGCACTGCTGACACACTGCTCGGTGGCAGAAGGAGACTACGTGATTTTACACTATTCAGGTAGTAAAGCGCAATGCTACAACTCTCAAATACTATAATATGACCTAAATTTATGAATTAAACAATGCAAGTGCCCAAAAACACGCAAAGAAATTAAGAACTAAACTATGTAACAAATAAGTGAGCTAAGAGTATACGACTTGCTGCTGGCAGCAGCTTATCCAATGGTGGCAGGGAGGCAGTAACATGCCACAGTATCAATACATAATCACAACACAGTTCAATTGAAATGTTCCTTAATTTAAAGTATTGTAATCATTTGGAATTCATTAAATGTTAAAGTTCTTCAGTTTCACTGATGTCAGGGCACATATTTTCGCGCAAAGCATGTGCTGTGATGATTCGAGAATTTCTGTGCTAATTCTAGAACCACTCAGCCTTCTACCGTCTCAACTACATTATATTCTAGATACGAGTGTGAGGTGGTAAAATCCTACCTACTGCGCGTCACATGTTTGTGTGTGCAGGTTTAAAATCAGTCGCGGGAAGAAAGTAGACGCAGTGGTTGAACGGCACCGACAAGTGCCTGTTGGACAATCCATATCGTGTTAGTGAGTGTGTATGGAAGAACCATGGAATCTATATGCAGCTTTGTCCTTATTGTGTCACTGACTATTGTTATGTGAAACAAGAAAGGTTGAAAAAGTACTCATAGAGACTCTTGACTCAGCCTTGTTAGAGGCAAGACTTTTTTCAATCTCCTTTTCTGAAAGTCATGGTAAGTATGCAGACTTTCTTTCGAATGTGACGCTGACGCTTTACAAACGGGCCTTGGCCTTGGCCCGAGGTGTAGGAGTTTAGACTTGTTACAGTCGTTCCTCCTGTTCCTGGCGATGCGATGGTGATGTGGCCTCACTGTGTGGTGTGTCCTTTCGTTGTCCGGCGTCTATCCTGTCCTGGCTACTAGCATGCAGGCATACTAGTGGACTTCGGTGTTTTACGTCTTCTTTGTCTCGCGAGAGATGTTCTGCACCGCTGTCTGTAGGTCTGCAGACAGCTTCCTCGTGCCGTCGCAAACCTCGTTCTTCAGCCGCACGACTGCGTCATCTAGGATGTATCCCCAGTCGCTCGGCGTGAAGACCGGGTTCGCGTTGATGGTGTTGAGATCTTTCTTTGTGACGAATTCGAGCAGAATTGCCCGATGCCCGCCACGTATCTCAATCGGCCGGTGTGGAAGCGGTAGCTTCCGTTTCCCTTCCGCTTCCGCGAAAAGGTACGGCTTTCTTCGGACGTCGTACCGCCAATCTCACACCATGGTCGCGATCTTCTTCAAGACCGTTGGGAGGTCGGTGGCGTCTGGGAAGGGGATGGTTGTGGAGTACATCCCTCCCGCCTCTTGTATGTCCTGCAGCTGCTGCTTCACCACTTCCGGCGGCGGCGGCGAGACGGACTTTACCACGTCCATGGGCGTCTCCCCGGTCTCCTGTATTGCTACAGGTTTCAGGGTGACGTCCGTTTGTGCAGTCACATCCGTCTGTGTGGACACATCCGTTTGCGTGGACACATCCACCCCAAATTGTCGTACCACTGTGGGGGTGGCAACGGGGGCGGGTGTCTTCTTTTGCGTCATCCGGATTTCTTCCCGCAACTCTTGCAGCTGCCGGTGGAGACCGACGATCTCCTTCTCCATGGCCGCTCTCTCTGCTGCCATCGCGGCTTTGAGGGCGGCCACGGCGTCGTCGGTACCGGTGCTGAACGGGATTGCGGCCGCCCCGTTTTCCCCCTTTGGCGGGGGTGGCGGGACGGCTGCCTACTCTTCATGTACCGCTTTATTGACGGTTGTTGGAGTCCGCTGCTTCAGGTATGCGCAGCTGCGTGCATTTGCGGCGTGCGCGCCGCCACAGTTAACGCATGTTCGTGCGACATGTGGTGGCTTGTCGCTGTCGCGTGTATCATGTGCCTTTGCACATTTCAGACACGCGACTGCGTCCCTGCACGTCCTGGCGACGTGTCTCGGTAGCACTGCCTCTTGTGCTGCGGTCAGCTGCGCTTCTTCTTCTTGTTGCTGCCGCGGCCGTCTCCTGCCAGCGTGAGCAGAAGCTTTGCCACAGCAGCAAGTTTGCTTCCCTTTTCCGCGTCCGGACATAGCAATGGGCTAGTGGTGAGCGACGGTGTAAACGGTGCGAGCTGCAGCGAGTCGAGCAGCGGAGTGCGTGCGTTCTTTCAAATGTAAATCAATTTGTTTCTAACATACAACTGTATGAGAGACTTGCTGAAGTTACATATTATGTTGAAAGTGAGAATTTTTATTGTGCTTGAAAGTCAAATACATCGTTGATTGACGAAACATAAAGTTTGTATGGCTACTTATTTCTCCAGTAGAAAGAAGCTTGAAAGCTCCTGTACCTAGTGTTATTTGACGGAGAAGAAATCAAGAGAGTTTCCAGCAGCCGGCTATCCAGTAAAGAAGAGTGGCTTCAAACCCCAAGTAAATCATCTCGTAAAGAAGTGGAATGTGGTGTGGGGAAATAAATCAGTATAACCCAGAGCCACACTCACACTTTAAGTCCTCAAAACATTAGAGTGCATGACTGTAGCATGAACCAACACAAAGAGTTCTAACATGATCTTCCTTCTGGGCTGTCAAACCGTGAACTGCCAATTTTCAGTGACGTCCGACTACTTATAGGCAGGTGTAGGAACAAACTGTCATATGTAAATTACATTTTGTTTTGAAAATTGGCTGGACTGGGTGTCACTGTTTTGGATGAGCTACAAGAACTAATGTGATTTCTGCTTATAGAAAATGGTGCTTATCAGAAATTTAGTAGAAAGTACAGGAAAGTTAATGTATCAAAAGTAGATAGACAAAGTTAGAAATTTAACAGTGGTTATGATGAAGTCTGTGATAAAAAATGGGGTTGCTGAATTTGTAAGCTAATTATCACTGCCGATGAACTTATGTGCTAATTATCTCTTCAGTTAATTAGTTTTTAATAATTAAAATACCTTTACATGAAAGTTGGAATGCTTAGCTTTCTGTTGGTGTTGGTGATTAAATGGAATTATGAAGATTATCTCACAAAATTTTACACAGATTATACTATAGTTATCTTTAATTATCTTTAGTGAAATTAAACCTAAATAAGAACAAGAGATTTTCATGTAACTGTTCCCATGCTGACAGATAAATATATTGAAAATAAGTCAAAATTAGCAAAATAATAATAATAATAATAATAATAATAATTGGAAAAAGAAAACACTACACGGCAAGCACCCGTATCATCTAACACAGCCACACATAGATCAAGACGCATCCAACACATGGCTAAGAAATGGCAATATATACAGTGAGACGGAAGGATTCATGATCGCAATACAGGATCAAACAATAAACACCAGATATTACAGCAAGCATATTATTAAAGATCCCAATACCACAACAGATAAATGCAGACTTTGCAAACAACAAATAGAAACAGTGGATCACATCACAAGCGGATGTACAATACTAGCAAATACAGAATACCCCAGAAGACATGACAATGTAGCAAAAATAATACATCAACAACTTGCCATAAAACATAAACTAATAAAACAACACGTTCCCACATACAAGTACACACCACAAAATGTACTGGAGAATGATGAATACAAATTATACTGGAACAGAACGATTATAACAGATAAAACAACACCACATAACAAACCTGACATCATACTCACCAATAAAAAGAAGAAATTAACACAACTAATTGAAATATCCATACCCAACACAACAAATATACAGAAGAAAACAGGAGAAAAAATTGAAAAATACATCCAACTGGCTGAGGAAGTCAAGGACATGTGGCATCAGGATAAAGTCGACATTATCCCAATTACACTATCAACTACAGGAGTCATACCTCACAATATTCACCAGTACATCAATGCAATACAGCTACATCCAAACATATATATACAACTACAAAAATCTGTAATTATTGATACATGTTCAATTACCCGAAAGTTCCTAAATGCAATATAACATATACCATACAGTTACAAGGAAGTCACGCTTGACCGAGGTCCGCGTCACGTTCCATTTTTAACCAGACTTAAGTCTGAGAAAAAAAAAGTCAATAACAATAATAATGGTTATTTGTGGGAGTGCAAAAACATAACAGACAGGAAGAATCGACCATGCTGTGGTGCAGCTTGTACACTCATAAATTTTTGAATTCTAAGCTGCAACATCAGGTAAGAACATACCCCAGTAATTATGATGACTGTTGACATAATGCCTTAGCATCTTTCCTGTTGCCCTGTGAGCCTGTTCTGTTTGCCATTTGCTTGTGGGTCCAACATGCTCATTCTTAATGTATGAATTTGTAACAAATGCCGAAGTTGCTTAATCACCTGCGACACGGAGTTAGTTCAAAATGGCTGTGAGCACTATGGGACTTAACAGCTGAGGTCATCAGTCCCCTAGAACGTAGAACTACTTAAACCTAACTAACCTAAGGACATCACACACATCCATGCCCGAGGCAGGATTCAAACCTCTGACCGTAGCGGTCGCGCGGTTCCAGACTGAAGCGCCTTGAACTGCTCGGCCACACCGGCCGGCCATGAAGTTAGTACCTTCATCCATAATCTCTGGGGTACCAAACTTTAACAAGTAATTATTAGCCGTGGCATATGCCTCTGTGTTGACTTGTTGATTTCGGTTAGCTATCGTTTCTATGCATTGTGAAAAGTGGTCAGTTATCATTAGCACATAATGATTCCTTTCCGGTGTCTGCCGAAATAGCCCCAGGGTGTCCATACTGATCATCTCAAATGATTTACGAGTCTTTGGTGATTTCTGCCTTAGAATATGACGACGACTTCATTTGGTTTGTTATGTGCATGGTACATAGTTCTTTACATGCTACTCTATGTCCTGTTTACATGTTTGCCACAAATATTGTTTGACAACATGTTATTCATGTTGTTATACACTCTCCATGTCTTGCTAACATATTGCCATGTGCCTACTTTAATACTTTGTTTTGCAAAGTAGCTAGTATCAAGATTTGAGGTCCAAGTTTCATTTGCTTACACGACACTCCATTGTGTGCAATGAGTTGTGGTTGTGCAACAGATGACTTGTCATCTTCATTGGCTGCTTGCGCCATCTGCCATTCTGTAGAGTGTCCATAAAAAGAATGTCCCATAAATTTGAACAGTATCACTTACAAGTGATATAGAGTGTTGGTTCAAGATCACAATTAAAGAGTAACTCAAACAGTTTTAGTTAAGTGCATGTGTGAGTACTGCTTCATTGTTTTCCCACTTGCAGTGCCAAATGTGCCACATCCAGAAAACGGCAACTCTTGAGCGTAAAGTGTTTTGTATTCCACAGTTTGCTAAGAGTGAATCTATAATTTCAGTCCAATGTACATTTTGTTTAAGAATCATATTTATCAATAATTGTAATACTAAGTAAAACATCCTACTATTTTCTTGAAATTTACAAGAATTATCAAGTTGCCTTTGTAGTTTTTGTCTCAATCTAAGACTCCCCCTGAATTTCATTCAGTGCAACAGTTTTGTTTTAAAATATCCTAGCTGTACTTATTTGCAGATGTTTCCATCATTGACACACTCAAATCATTTTTGATCGTTAATACATCAACTGGCCACTCTCTCTCTCTTTTTACTGTCTGTGTCTGAGCTCAGCCTTTTGATATGAAATATCCCTGTCCCTCTCCCCCGGTCTTCCCGAATTTATGATACCATTACAGGCTATGACTGTCTATGTTCTATGAAGATTGCTGTGATTATGCTTTTTTTAATCATTTTCCTGGCTCATTTAGATTTTAACAAACGTTTTCTGGATTGTCCCAATTTTTTGCTAGCAATGAGCTCCTCTGTTTTTGGTAATGGTTTCTAAACTATGTATGCAATTGAGTCATGCAACTTGCTGAACTGTGCATTGTAAAGTGACAAACACGTTAATCAGAATATTAAATATGTGTGTCAAAGGGAAGATGCTCTTGAGAAAACAATAAAATTACGCAGAGACAGAATGATTTTGCAAGTACTTAACTTCTAAGTAGTCAATAGATATACATAAACTAACATCCTAACTTTTGGAACTTGTTTCTTCCACAGGGAGGAAAAGAGGGATCAATTAGAGAAGGTTAGAAAGGAGGGAAGTCATTCAGATTTCATCCTTATTCTACATTCGTTGTCATATTACTATTTATATTATCTAACATTATGCTATTGTTAGGTACATATTACTGATGACGTATTCTCTCTTCACATAGGCCTACATGGTTTTATCTTAAGATGGGATGCTGTATGACTTGGACACTTCTTTCGCTCTACTGCATGCTGTGTTCCTTTTTTTACCTGGACTTTTAAATTAGGCAAGCTACTGATCTCAAAAGGTGGAATTTTGTGTTTATGTCCTTGTGTGTGAACATGCAAAGCCAGTCTTTATAGTTTAAATGTGAATGACATTAACAGTTATACTGATGAAATGTTGTATTATAATATTTATTCTGCAGGTTGCATCTACTGATGAAGAAAAGGATTACTACAACAATGAGTGTGAAGTTGATGGCAAAGGAAATTCAGGGATTGAAGACAAAAGTGATCGCAAATACATTGAAGAGGAAGAGGAAGAAGAAGAAGAAGAAGAAGCTGAAGAAGATAATTTGTTGGACCCGTTCATCACCCATTTTAATTTTGAACTTGATTCTTCATTACTTGGGGCAGTTACAGAAGAGCCACCACATGTAATAAGATCACATGTAAAGTGGCCAGTTCTTGGAAATTTAACAGTTACCCTACCATGTTCTATTGAAACAAGTACCAGTGATAAATTTGGGGAAGGAAAAATATCTATTAGTGAACAGAAAACTTTTGCTAAACAAGGAACAGTCCTTAAAATTGTCGAAGGTCCAGGCTGGCCGAAATTTTATGTGAAGTCTCAAATTCAGAACAACCTGACAAAAGCCAATTACTGTAATTTGAAGACAGATGAAACTAAAGAAATCATTTCCCTCACTCCATTGCAACGTGAATTGTTCTCAGTAATTTTCAAGTATCAAGATCTATATTTTCCAGAAAGAACACTTAATAACTGTGAACAGATTAAATTTGTATATTGTCTACATGCCATTAATCACATCTTGAAAACACGACTAAAAATTGTGCATCACAATGCAAAACTTTTAAAGAAACAAGAAGTACCTGATGAGTTCAGGGATCAAGGCTTAGTAAGGCCAAAAGTTTTAATAATTGTCCCCTTTAGACATTCAGCATACAGGTAACTTTTGGCCATTTATTCAATTCTTCATTAATATTTGTTTGTTACCATTTTAGTAACTCTGTGTAAAATGACTGCTTGTGGTTCATTACTTACATTCTTCTTTGAATAGACTCATTGCCTATAAACCTGTAGACCATATTCACATTGTGTGTGTGTGTGTGTGATTTTTCCTCAGGATAGTCTTTCCTTGCACCAGGCTAATAATGTCTTTTATTAGGTTAGTTGGGCTGGAAAAGATGTGATGAACAAGTAGATGAAGGATTGCAAGAAAGGAAGGGGGGAGAGCAAAGGAAGGGACAAGCTAAGTCATCAAAGAGAGCAGGTAGGTAGTAGCATGTCGTGGGCACTGAAAAGGGTGTTGGGTACAGGATAATGTTCAGTATTAAACACTGAGAGTGCAATGTGGAGAAAGATACTTCGATTTATAGACTTGATTATTTATGAATTAACTTAAGTCAGAGAGAAAGAGTAATGTAGCAAAGAGTGAGAAAGTTGACTGGCTGTGGGGCAGAAGCACAGTTGGAGTTAATTGAAGGACAGGGAATATCAGAAACTTGGGCACAAGAATTACAGTACCAAAGGGTGTATTGGAAGGAGAGATCGCACCTATCCAATCAGAGAAACTACAGTGTAGGTAAAGTAATGCAGTCCCTATGTAATCTTAATACACTGAGGTGGTAAATGTCATGGGATATTAATATGTACATATACAGATGGTATCATTTCCACAAGGTATAAAAGGGCAGTGCACAGGAATTAACACTTTGAACACGGAATAGTAGTCGGGGCTAGGCGCATGGGACATTCCATTTTGGAAACTGTTAGGGAATTCAGTATTCCGAGATCCATAGTGTCAAGAGTGTGTCGAGATACCAGATTTTAGGCATCACCTTTCACCATGAACAACGCAGTCTTCAATTAACGATCAAGAGCTGCGGTGTTTGCATAGAGTTGTCATTGCTACTACACAAACACACTGCAGAAATCAATGTGAGACGTACAGCAAATTTATCTGTTAGGACAGTGGTAAAATGTGGCACAATGGGGTATGGTAGCAGATGACCAACATGATTTTTGCTAATAGCATGGCATTGCCTGCAGTGCTTCTCCTGGGTTCAAGCATATGGGTTGGACATTAGATGACCGGAAAACTGTGGCCTGGTCATATGAGTCACAATTTCAGTTGGTAAGAGCTAATGGTTCAAGAGTGGTGCAGGCCCCATGAAGCCATGAACTCAAGTTGTCAACAAGGCACTGTGCAAGGTGGTGGTGGCTCTATAACAGTGTGGGATGTTTGCATGGAATGGACGGGCTATTGTGGTCCAAGAACCAATCATTTGGCTACTTGGAGACCATTTGTGTTCACTAATGGACTTCATGTACCCAAACAACAAAGAAATTTTTATGGATGACAGTGCATCATGTCACCAGTCCACAATTGTTCTGGGTTGATTTGAAGAACATTCTGGACATTTCAACAAAATGATTTAACCAACAAGATCACCTACCATGAACATTGAATATTTATGGAACATAATGGAGATGTCAGTTCATGCACAAAATCCAGAACTGGCAACACTTTTGCAATTATGGACAGCTCTAGGGGCAACGGGGCTCATTACTTCTGCAGGAGACTACCAACGACTTATTGAGTCCATACCATGTTGTGTTGCTGCACTACTCCAGACAAAAGAAAGTCCAAAGCAGTATTAGGAGGTGTCCTATGACTTTTGTCACCTCAGTGCAAAATGAACCTGAAAACATATAAAGGACTAAACAATGAGAAGGGATTCATTACAAAGTTAAAATTCCATTATTTTATAGAACTTTCGGTTTGGCCATAATCTCAGTAATGTTGTAGGTGATAGCCAAAAGAATTTAATTGCTGTTATTTGTGATAAAACTGTTATCTTGTAGGTTTAGACTCTGCAGTTTCGTGCAAAGTGTGCCTTCAGTTTATATTGTAGTTCCTACACAATTTCTGACTTAATTTGAAGAGTTTCTGGGTTTGTAACTTTTGTTCTGCAGTGAACAATCCTCACCATGCTAAATATGCTCTCTTTCACTAGATTTTGATTCATTTATTGTTTTTCAGTGTGAAAAATCTTCTGCCAGGCTACTATAGAATGGGCCAAGTTTGGGTGCTTTATCTTTTTAGGTATCTCATTTTGTATTCTTGTCATGTTTCTCTTTCCAACCTGGCAACTTATGCACATACTGTTTTTTTCTTTGAGATTATTGCAGTAAGTGTACTGTTTATATTAAGGTATATACAAGCTTTAGTTATAAAGTAGTGGTAACATTGCCATAACATAAAGGATGTGCGTCAAATGGCATGCACACTGTCTGTAGTTGACAGCAGAAGGTCAGTTGAAGTAGTCCAGTGAGTGGTGACAGCTATGTTTGAGTCATTTGCTGTATGTACTGTCTGAAAGTGTGGGATGCCAATTCAAGCACCCTAACAGATGGTCACTGCAGCCTAGTAGTACTCCCAGTTTCTGGCTAATTCACCTTCCTCTCGCACTGAGAAGAAAATGATGGTGCCTTCTTGCACTGAATCACTTCGTGACAATGCATGATGCCACACGGGAAACCCCATGCAGGAGTTCCCTGTGTTGGTGGAGGTGAGAGATACTGGAACATCCACAGTATTTCTCTGGTATGAGTCCAAGTGATTATGATCTGTTGGCCAAAATGAAGTAATCTCTTTGTGTCATGCACTACAACACAGAGAAGACAATATCTGTGTCATAGGGCGGTTGTTGTGAGACATTGACAGAGATGGTTACACTGACATTACATGACATCTTCCATGTGTGAAGGGAAAGGTGACTGAGATGTGGAGAGATTATATTGAGGGTATGTAATTCGGTGAATGCCTGTCAATAACATCTGGTATAAATTACAACAGTGTTGTCTCTACTTTTTATCCAACCCATGTACACTGTCCAGCCATATTAATATGACCACCTGTCAAAAGCTTGAAAAAGCACCTTTTGCAGTGTGGACCACTGTGTGATATGCAGGAAGTGAGTCAGTAACATTCTGGAACATATGGAGCCATGCCAACTCCAGTGCTACACCCAGCTGCACTATGTGATCCCAAGGTTCTCTATTGGGTTTAAATCCAGAGGGTTTGGTGGCCAGAGGCATATGGTAAACTCATCCTGGTGCTCGGTCAAACCCCACACGTACGCTGTGAGCTGTGTGACATGTTGCATTGTCTTGCTGGCAGATGCCATCATTCTGAGGAAAAACAAACTGCATGTAGGGGTGGACATGGTCCCCAAGGATAGATGCATTGTGCTTTCCAGAATTATGAGATGACCCAGGGAATGCCACGATAACATTTGTAGATCATAATGCTCCCTCCTCTGGTCTGGATTGTTCTGACGATTGTGGCAAGGTGTTTCCTTTTAGACGTTTCGTGCAGATGGAGAATAAAATGTGATTCATCTGGAAAGGCCATCCAGTTGTGGTACACTTCTGTTAGTCCCTTGGCTCATCTGGGCAGTTGGGCAGTTAGTTGCTCAACATTTGCATGTCTATTAACTCATACCCATATCCACAGCTAATGTTCCTCCCTGTCATCTATGGCCTGTGGTGCACCACAGTTGCCCGAGTGCCGGTTTTGGATAGTGCCATTTTGTCATGGCACGGTAGACTTTAACCCCAGTTACACACGAACAGTTTACAAATGTAGCCATTTCAGAAATGCTTCCACCCTTGGCTCAAAAGCCAATGCTCATGCTCATGGGACGTCAGATAAATCACTCCATTTCCCCATTATGACGATGACTGTACTGTTTCTCACGTTCCCCTAACATGCTTTATGTGCTCTCCTCTGCTAGTGCTGCCACCTGCCATTCTGTGATATAGCATTTGGGGAGAGAGAGAATGTGAATTGTGCAGAGCTGTAGTCATTATCGTTTAGTTGCATCAAAAATTGCCTGTCTAGAAACATGCACAGGTATAGATGCATGTGTGTAGAATGTTATGGCAGTTCTGGAACACTGGATAAAGGTCCATTTAAAAGTGCTAGGAGGTGGAGAATAAGACATAGCTAGGTATGAGAATGAAAACTTGCGATTTCCGCATACTATAACTTTTAATTAAAACAGTACCAGGAGAGAACCATTACAATGTCTTTATTGCACAAGCCCAAATGACTGACAGATTGGTAAGGTACATTAAAAAAAATTGATAGTTTTGTTCTTCTCCCTATAATATTTTTGCTGCATGGGGAAGGTACAAATATTTATTCATATGTGAAGGTCTTTTAAAGAACCTACACAGTGAGTAGTTATTGCATGTTCACATTGAACATAGATGGTGGTCACATTATTGTGACTGGACAATGTAGTACCGTGTTTTCAATTTCTTGACCACAAAGTTTCTTGTCATATTGATTTCCACATAGTAATATAGCCTTCGTTGTGAATTTGATGTATCTCTTCCTTGTGCGTCCACTATTTACTTGTGTACTGACAGTATAACCTTCTTCTGGCTACACCAAATATTTGAGAAATGTGAAATTGGCTTCAATTGTGTGAATTTATTTATTGCAGAATTGTGCAGATGATGATTTCAATTCTTTTGCCAGATGAAAAAGCAAATGTTATCAATAAAAGCCGGTTTTTTGCGGAATACACCGGAGAGAGTATTGCAATGCCAAAAAAGAATCCAAAACCAGAGGATTATGAGCTTACTTTTGCAGGAAATACTGATGACAATTTCAGGATAGGTTTATCAGTTACAAAGAAGAGTTTAAAGGTATGTATTTTTTTCTTTTCTTTTTTAAGAAATGCTTGTTTTATGTGTGTCTTTATTATGCTCCCATAATGTAATTTTTTTATCTTTACAGTTATATGCTGATTTTTATTCAGCAGATATAATAATTGCATCACCATTGGGACTACGTGTTGTTATTGGTGCTGAAGGTGAGAAAGAGCGGGACTTTGACTTTCTGTCATCCATAGAAGTCTTAATACTGGATCAGACTGAAATATTTTTGATGCAGGTAACACAGTTGTAATAAAACTTAGTGAAAGGCAAATAGAAGGTTTTAAAAGAAGGCAGTGCAAAATATGTAATTCAATGTATTTTAGCCAATGGTGAAACAGATATATCCATCTTCTTGCAGACTGTCATGTCTTTCTCAGAATGTAAACATATACATAGGAAGCTTTGATGTTTCATAAATGTCCGTTCCTGCAATTTATTTAATAAAGAAGGAAGCAGTAGGCTGTTCTCCAGACAAAAAAAATCTGTTGGATTTAATGAAATTCCTCTGATAAAAAATATACAAGTTCTACTCACATGAAACATTATTATGTGGTTGTAACTATTTGCATTTAAATGCCCCATGTGTACTGCAATAAAAATACTTTTTCCTGCTATAATTTTTGAAAACTGCCATTGCAGGTTTATTGTTGGAACATATTAGAGAGACCACACACACACACACACACACACACATCATTATTAGTTGTGCCATATGTTAAGATTAAGGAAAAGCAGAAGGCATGTACTTAGTGCCAGTCATAACTGTATGTCTGTTTGCTAACTATTACCCCTCATATGTGTATGATGGGTGACATGTCACATGATGCATAATCATGTCCACCCTGGCAAATGCGTGCGCGTGCACACACACACACACACACACACACACACCACTTGTGTGGTGATCATGGGATCCTGAATCATTATGGTACTTTTTCCTTTCCTATGTTGCATTCTTTCTCTTTGACTATATCTTTTCTCAGATTTAGTCTGTAGACTAGATTCCCTGCTCACATCAAAATTTGTTTGTAGGACATCGGTTGCGTCTTTTCCCACTTCGTTTGTCTATTTCATGTGTCTTATTTCAATCCATTCATGTTCATCCCCATATCCAGGTTTGACCTCCACCTTTCAAAATCCCAAATCATTTTACAGAAGTTCAAGTTTTATGGTGAAGGTTACCTAATACTCGGCATGATAGCCAGTTCATTTGGTAGATCTTTAGATACCCTTTTGATGCTGTTACCTGCACATACACACAGAGGAGTAGTGTCTGCCTGTTTAGATGCACTGGGACTCCGGGTAGTGTCCATAAAGCCATATTGCGTTTACTCTGGCTATATATAAGAGGAGCCCTCATTCAGAGCAGGTGGCATGATGGAAACACATGGCACAGTGAAAGACCAAAGTTATCTAATGGTGGCCATGATACTCTGAAAGTATCTTCAGACAGACCTGGTGCTTCAGTGCAAATCATTGCAACCCTAGGATTTTTCCCTCATTAGCCACATCGTGGGAGGATTACAAATTCAAGCAAACTGAAGTATTCATCTTAGCTTTTGAGGGGGATTCACTTCCCGAGAAAATCAGTCGTGGGCTACTATTCTTATGTGTAGCCATATTGACCCCCCAACCACCATGATGTAGTGTCTCAAATGCCAATGTTTTGCACGTATGTCTTCCCGTTGTATGAAGAATGCAGTGTTTGGAGACTGTGGTCGATCTCTTCATAAAAACTCATCATGTGAGCGACCACCTTTCTGTGTCAGTTACGGAGGTGATCACCCTCCCCAATACCTGAAGTGTGCTGCCCTAACTAAGAGAAACATAAAATCCCAGAACTTTAGTATTTCCTCTTTCCGTATCCTTAATGTCGACTTCTGGTAGTCAAGCAAATAAATTGCTGTTGGGAGTTATGTGCCCTTCCCTCTTGTGGTTCTTGCTGTTCCATCTTAGTGAAGAGTATCAAGGTGCTACTGTCATTTGCACCGATGACAATAAAACCATGGATAAGCCTTTACACCTCCTGCCAGCTATCTTGGTCATCCCCATTTTACTCTGTTTTTAATACTTTTGATGTGTTTAACCCATTATTTGCAGCAAACTACTTCATTTTTTTAATAGTGCTCCTTCATATAGCTATCCAGTGAAAGCAACATCTTGACATTTGCTTAGTCTGGAAATTAGCTAATGATGAAAGAACACTGGAAAATCTTTTTATGTATCCTCTGAGAGAGTGGGTTCTATTCCCATCTTTAACACTTTGACTAACAGATTGGGGATGGGATGGTTGTAGGAGAGATACCACGTGCCAGATCATGCATTCTGAGGGACACTCGAATGCAGCCACCCACATATCGACCTGACTATTTCTCTTAGCTTATTTTACTATTATCAGTCCTACTGATATTTATTCTATCTAAAGCCACTTCACTTCTTCTAGTACAGATCTCCTCTCTGCCCAAGTGGAAAGAATTTTTTATTCCATTGCTATCTTCCCTGGATATGGACTGACCCATATACTTTTACCTCTCATTCATTGTTATCAGTATTGCTTTTAGTATCCCAATATTTATCACTCCTACATATTATCACAGTTCATTCAAATTTCTGGATGATGCATCTAACTCCAGATGGAATGTTCCATACATGAGGGGCTTATGACCTTGTGTCGCTTAATCACCCCCCAACCCAACCAATCAAGCAGCAAACCAACCATCCCTCGTGTCCATTCTGTTTTTCATTCTTAAGCTACCTTCTTTTTACTTTCTCAGCAGCTCATCTTTCTAGTTTTTACACATATTTTTGAGTACGCAAACATAGAATTGTGGTCATTTGATTATTTTTGGAAGAATTACTCTATTGATTCACGCTTTGAGAAGGGATGGCCAAAAATTCATTTTAATTGAGTTAGTATTGCTCCCCTGTAAATAAGCATGTTCATAATGGCATAGTCAGCCTCATGATCACCCACATTCCTGAAAATGAGAAACAGTTTTTCAAATAATTATAAAAGCTTTCCATTTATAATTGCAAGCAATTATTCAGTTAATAATTGTTCAACATAAAATTACATATAATTTGGTTAGAGTGAAGCATGAATAGTCTCGCATTTCTCTCATTTTATTTTTATTTTGACTGTATTTATCATGGCAATAGTTTTTCATAGCCTGCAGCTCCAGTCTTCTGCCAGTCAAATATCTGAGTTAATTCTGCAGCTGACCAAACCAGGATAATGAACTGCAGTGCAGCACACCACACCATTCATAGAGCTATGAGGCAGCTCAAACCCGATTCTCAAAGACAGCAATTAAAACAAAAAGTAATTTCTGTGTATGCCTTATTCATTATTGCATGTTTGTGATGGCGTTACTCATCCCAATCCATTATTTAGTTTAGAAGGTTTTTGGCAGTTCACACTCACATCCATTTCCCTATATTCTGCACCCGTGAAATCCTCTTCTGGCCCCTATCCCTAAGATGCTATTGTAGCAACTGCCAATTATTGTTTAATAGTTGCAAAATTTCTTTTCTTTCTCATGCTGGCTGTGGGATTTTAAGGAGTATCCAGTATATCCATGCCCCCCTGCGGGTTCGGGGGTTAGAATAGGCCCGCGGTATTCCTGCCTGTCGTAAGAGGCGACTAAAAGGAGTCTCACATGTTTTGGCCTTATGTGATGGTCCCCTCTCGGGTTTGACCTCCATCTTTCTAAATTATTCCGAAGAGCGAGCCAATTGGGGAAGGGCGCCTTACATGGTGCACTGTATCCGTCGTGCAATTAGACCTTTAGCCGGCTTTCACGTCGTTGCAATGGTGTCCCGCTCGTTTTCGATCTTTAGGGCGGGGATACGTCCCTGGGTGCGATTACCACTCTGCCCTCTGCAGTGTTTCTTTTAACTGCGACGACGACCTTGGACAGTTTTGCACCTAAGATCCAGCACGGTAGCCAGTCCGTTGTGGTGGGGCCGCCATGTACCCTCTTGGTTGTAGCCCCCTGACAACACAGGGATCGCTCTACTGATGCCTGCGCCGTTAACTCCCCACGTATGCCAAGGAGTAGATGCCTATCCTCCTGGGGTATCAGGACTCCCGGCAATGGCCATCCTGCCAGGTGGCCTTTGCTGTGGCTGGGTGGCGCCCGTGGGGAGGGCCCTTGGTCGGAGTAGGTGGCATCAGGGCGGATGACCCGCAATGAAGCGTGGTACATCATCTCTCGCTGGCAGCCAGCCGCCAGCAGTCTCTAAGCGTTCTCGGGCTCAATTTAATGCTCAGAAGTACGATCCGAAAACGTTCCCCTCCCTGGCCACACCGTGGGAAGAGCGTAAGTCCCAGGATGGAGGTAACAGTTATTCGCCCCGATTCTTAGTTTGCACGAGAGCTGATGGGGAGTCTTTTCTCTCCACAAAGCCTCAGTTCTTCGTCGAGCATTTAGAGGACAAGTTTGGGGAGGTGGAGGGCTTGTCTAAAATGCGCTCTGGCTCAGTACTGATACAAACGGCATCCTCCACCCAGTCACGCAGGTTACTTGCTTGTGACAAGTTGGGGGATGTTAACGTTACTATTACTCCACATAAGAGTTTAAATATGGTCCAGGGTGTTATTTTCCATAGAGACCTCCTTTTGCAGTCTGATGACGAGCTGCGCGCCAACTTAGAACATAGAGGTGTTCATTTCGTCCGGCGCGTTCATCGGGGTCCGAGGGACAATCAGGTTGCTACCGGTGCCTTCATCTTGGCCTTCGAGGGTGATACGTTACCGGAAAAGGTCAAGGTGATGGTCTACCGATGTGACGTCAAGCCCTATATCCCTCCCCCGATGCGGTGCTTCAAGTGCTGGAAGTTCGGCCATATGTCTTCCCGCTGCACTTCCAGCCTCACATGTCGAGATTGCGGACGCCCATCTCATCCCGATACTCCATGTGCCCCGCCTCCCATCTGCGTCAACTGCGGGGAGCACCATTCACCTTGCTCGCCAGACTGCAGAATATTCCAGAAAGAGCGCAAAATCATGGAATATAAGACCCTGGACCGACTGACTTATACTGAGGCCAAACGGAAATACGACCGATTACATCCAGTGCGAATGACAACTTCCTACGCCGCTGCTACAACACCTGTGCTAGCCCCATCAGTTTCGCGCCTTCCGGCCGGATCGACGAGTGGTACAACTCCTCCTGCCCCCTTGCCAGTGGGGGGCTCTACCCACCGGGTTGCTCCTGTGCCACCTACCTCAGGAGCAACACCATCCCCCCCATTGGGGACGTCGGTCCCTGCTTCTAAGCCGGAGAAGTGTCCAACTTCTTCGGCTTCTCACGCTCGCAAGGGGTCCCTTGGGTCCCTCCCTTCCCAGGTTTCCACCAGCGGGAAGGCTGACGATCGACAGTGGTGTAAGTGCCCACAATCTGCAGGTCGAAGGGCTTCCCGATCCTCCTCAGTCCCGGAGACTGAATCGGTGAAGCCCTCCCAGCCAGTTAAACCCAAGGAGCAGCGTGAGAAATCAAAGAAGAGCAGCTCTAAGCCCAAGGAACGCACGGTGGTAGCCACCCCATCGCAACCTTCTCGCTCTGCGTCTGAGGACGAGGTGGAGATTCTGGCGTCCGCTGAGGACCTCGATCTCGCTGGTCCCTCAGACGCCGTGAATAGCAATAGCACTAGCACGGGTGCTCAATTGGAGGCAGCAGGTGACCCAGCGGCGTGATCTGCCGTCCCAGTCCCGGCACGCCTTTCTCAGCCATGGACAAAACCATCCTCCAGTGGAACTGCAGCGGTTTCTTCCACCATCTAGCTGAGCTCCGCCAACTTATCAGCCTTCACCCTTTCCTCTGCATTGCTCTGCAGGAAACTTGGTTTCCAGCAATGCGCACCCCCGCCCTCCGTGGCTATCGGGGTTATTATAAGAACCGAGCAGCTTATGAAAGGGTGTCTGGTGGCGTCTGCATCTATGTCCTTCACTCTCTTCACAGCGAGTCTGTCCCTCTACAAACAGCTTTAGAGGCTGTCGCTGTTAGGGTGTGGACGCCGCAGGCTCTTACCGTCTGCAGTCTTTACCTTCCACCGGAGGGTGATGTCGCGCAGCATGTCCTGGCTGCGCTGATAGCCCAATTGCCGCCACCTTTCTTATTACTGGGCGACTTTAACGCCCATAACCCTCTGTGGGGTGGGTGAGTGGCAACAGGTCAAGGCGCCACCGTTGAGCATTTATTGTCGCAGCTCGATCTCTCGATTTTGAATGATGGTGCCTCCACACACTTCAGTGTGGCGCATGGCACCTACTCCGCCATTGACCTTTCAATCTGTAGCCCTAGCCTCTTACCATCTGTCCACTGGAGTGTGCATGACGACCTGTGTGGTAGTGACCACTTTCCGATTTTTCTGTCACTACCACAGCGTCACTCTTCTGGGTGCCCTAGCAGATGGGCTATGAATAAGGCTGACTGGGACTTGTTCTCCTCCACTGCCGCTATTGAGCGTCTCTCAACTGATGCCATTGATGCGGTGGTTACATCGGTCACTGCCGGCATCGTCACTGCCGCCGAGTCTGCCATTCCCTGTTCTTCTGGGTCCCCTCGGCGGAGGGCTGTGCCTTGGTGGTCGCCTGAGATCGCTGAAGCGATTATAGATCGCCGGCGGGCGCTCCAGCGTCACAAGCGACATCCCTCCATGGATCACCTTATCGCCTTCAAACGGCTGCGTGCGCGGGCCCGCCTCCTTATCCGCCAAGGCAAGAAGGAGTGCTGGGAGCGGTATGTGTCCACCATTGGACTCCATGTCACTCCATCGCAAGATTCGACGGGTCTTCGGCTATCGGACCCCTGCCAGCGTCCCTGCGCTCTCACTGAATGGAGCAGTTTGTACTGACTCCGACGTCATTGCAAACCGCTTAGCAGAGCATTTTGCTATGAGTTCCGCTTCTGCGAATTACCCCCAGGCCTTCCGCTCCATTAAAGAGCGGATGGAACGTCGGAGCCTTTCTTTTCGCACCAACGCTTCTGAACCCTACAACGCTCCATTCAGTGAGTGGGAATTTCAGAGTGCCCTTGCCGCTTGCCCTGATACCGCTCCCGGGCCAGATCGCATCCACTGTCAGATGCTGAAACACCTTTCAGTGGACTGCCAGCGACACCTCCTCGACCTTTACAACCGTCTCTGGGTCGAGGGTGAGTTTCCGTCGCAATGGCGGGAAAGTATTGTCATCCCCATTTTGAAACCTGGAAAGAACCCTCTGGAGGTGGACAGCTACCGTCCCATTAGTCTCACCAACGTTCTTTGCAAGTTGCTTGAACGGATGGTGAGCCAGCGCTTAAATTGGGTGCTGGAGTCTCGGGGCCTTCTGGCTCCGTCTCAGGGTGGGTTCCGTAAAGGCCGCTCCGCCACCGACAATCTGGTGAGCCTTGAGTCGGCCATCCTTACAGCCTTTGCCCGCCGTCAGCACCTGGTCGCTGTCTTTTTCGACATGCGGAAGGCGTACGATACGACATGGCGTCATCACATCCTTTCTACGCTTCATGGATGGGGTCTTCGGGGCCCTCTGCCGATCTTTATCAGAAATTTTCTGTCGTATCGTACCTTCCGCGTGCAAGTCGCGGCCTCGTATAGTTCGTCCCTCGTCCAGGAGAACGGGGTACCCCAGGGCTCTGTCCTCAGTGTCTGCCTGTTTTTAATTGCAATAAACGGTCTCGCTGCGGCAGTAGGAAATTCTGTCTCCACTTCCCTGTATGCTGACGACTTCTGTCTTTACTATAGTTCTATTAGCATTGCAGCAGCTGAACGTCAGCTACAGGGCGCAATCCGCAAGGCGCAGTCTTGGGCTGTAGCGCGTGGTTTTCAGTTTTCGGCTGCCAAGACCCGCGTTATGCATTTCTGCCGGCGCCGAACGGTCCATCCTGAGCCGGGGCTTTATCTTGCCGATGAACTTCTCGCTGTGGTGGAGACCCACAGGTTTTTGGGTGTCCTTTTTGATGCCCGGTTGACTTGGCTGCCTCATATCCGGCAGCTTAAACAAGCGTGTTGGCGGCATCTCAACGCCCTGCGTTGTTTGAGCCACACCCGCTGGGGCACCGACCGATCTACCCTGTTGCGGCTCTACCAGGCGTTAATCCAGTCTCGCCTGGATTATGGGTGCCTAGCTTATGGCTCCGCATCCCCATCTGCGTTGCGGGTGCTGGACCCAATTCTCCACAGCGGGATACGCCTTGCCACTGGTGCTTTCCGCACCAGCCCTGTGGACAGCGTCCTAGTGGAGGCAGGTGTACCTCCACTGCGGTTCCGCCGCCAACGTTTGCTGGCCGCTTATGCTGCCCATGTTTTTAGCTTGCCCGGGCATCCAAATTATCGTGTCCTGTTCCCACAGTCAGTCGTCCATCTGCCAGACCGTCGGCCCCGGTCGGGTTGTCCGATCGCCGTACGCATCAAGGAGCTTCTCTGCGGGCTTGGGTTTTTCCCAGTTCCACCTTCTTTCCGGGCGCCTCTGCGTACACCCCCGTGGTGTGTTCCTCGCCCTTGCCTTCGGCTCGACTTGGCACAGGGCTCGAAGGACTCGGTCCCTCCAGAGGCCTTCCGCCGCCGCTTTTATTCCATCCTGGCCACGTATCAGGGCTCTGGAATTGTTTACACCGACGGTTCGATGGTTGCTGGTCGTGTCGGGTATGCGCTAACTCTAGGGGACCATTCCGAACAACGGTCCTTGGCGGCTGGCTGCAGCGTTTACACTGCTGAGCTAGTCGCCATCTTTCGTGCCCTAGAGTATATCCGCTCCTGCTCAGGTGAGTCCTTTGTTATCTGTAGCGATTCCCTGAGCGGTTTACGAGCTCTCGACCAGTGTTTTCCTCGTTCTCGTCTGGTGATGGCTATCCATGAGTCCCTGCATACTCTTGCGCGTTGCGGCCGCTCTGTGGTCTTTGTGTGGACCCCCGGTCATGTCGGTATCCCGAGCAATGAACATGTTGACCGCCTGGCGAAAGAGGCCACGAGTAAACAGTCTCTGGACGTTGGCCTCCCAGAGACTGATTTGCGGGCAGTCCTCCGCCGAAAAGTTTTCGCGCTTTGGGACGCTGAATGGCGCAATCGGATCATGCCCAATAAACTCCGTGCCATCAAGGAGACGACGACTGTGTGGCGGTCATCCCTGCGAGCCAACCGCAGGGACTCTGTCGTCCTTTGTCGGCTCCGCATTGGCCACTCCCACCTGACACACAGTTATTTACTGCACCAGGAGGACCCTCCTGTATGTCGCTGCGGGGCGGCTTTGACAGTGGCCCACATTTTGTTGGCCTGCCCCCTTTTAGCTGTGGTCAGGCAGACATTTGCGCTGCCTGATACGCTTCCTGCCCTCTTATGTGATGACCCTGGTATGGCTGACTTAGTTTTCCGTTTTATTCGGGCAGGGGGTTTTTATTATTTACTCTGAGTGTTTGTTCTGTTCTTTTGTGTTGATTCTGGCCATTGGCCTACGATTTTACGCTGAGTTTTTAATGTGTTCTCGGTGGTTGGCTTTTCCTTTTTATCTCTATGGTCGGCCAACCACTGTCACACTCTGTGTGATTTTAATTTGTTTCGTCTGATCTCTGTAGGAGTATTTCTTGTCCTGTGTCGTCTGACGTCTTTCCTGTTGTTCGTTTTTTATTCTCTTTGGGTGGTTTTACTTTTTTTTGGAAAAAGGGACCGATGACCGTCGCAGTCTGGTCCCTTTAATCCCCCCCAAACCAACCAACCAACCAGTATATCCATGTCTCTAATGCTGCTCATCTTCACTTGGTCAAAACTTTCAATGTCCAACCTTCCATACTATGTAATAATATCAACTACCTCGTAGCATTTTATAAACTGAATTTGTATATCTAGTGTGAACTCTGCATTACTACAAACATTCTTCAATTTCATACAGGCATTGTGTGATTAATAAACAAATTTGATCATTTCTGAGTTCCACATTCATTGAGTTCCTTCATTTATCACAGCTCCAACACTTAAAAATACACTACCTAAAAATAAAAAAAATGAAAATAAAAATTGAAGCACCTAGGTTGGGAAGAGGAAATGAAATGGGACTTCACAGGTTGAGGGGGTATGTGATTTTATTTCAGTCATTACAATATCCAATCAAATTCACAAAGGATTTGGTAGTATGAGCCCACTTATCTGTATGATGTTGCACCCCTCTTTCAGATGCATGCAGTGATTCAGTTGGGAAGGGTGTTAAAAGCTGTTGTATCCTTTCCTGAGGCATGTTGGCCCACAACTGCTGTAACGGTCCTTGATGCCCAAGAAATCGGCACTGGGACAGAATTGACATCCAAGCTGGACCCACACATGTTCTATCAGGAACAGGTCTGAGTACCACAATACTGTTGCAGGTGACACATGAGGATGCTTAATGTCCCTGACATACAGTTATACTGTCAGAATTTCCTAAATCACTACAGACCATGACCTGAAGTCATACCTGATTGCTGTCCACACCATGATGCCAGTAGTAACATTGCTGTGACTCTCCAAAACATTGGAGAAATGAGACATTTCCCCTCTCACCAAAGATGGTCATCCAGTGTAGAACCATGATTCATTGCTGAATGCAGTATGACATCATTAATAGGGAGTCCATTGTTCAAAGTTATGACACAACTCCAAACACAGCCATTTGTATCTGTATTGCTTTAATGGAAGTCTACACGTTCAACGGCAGTTCACTAGTCTGACTGCTGCTTGTCTCATACTAATTGTGCGGCATGACACAGAATTTTGCAGGGGGTCCATTACATCTTCTCAGTTAGCAGTTGCAGCTGTGAAAGAGTTGTGGCATTTTTAATGTGGACGTCAGCTGGAACCTTGATGAGAAGTTTGTTTGGACTTACCTTCCCATGGAGTTGAACATTGGATGACTACCACATCCGAATGCCCCACAGTTCTGGATATTGCATGATTCGATCAGCCAGCCAAATGTAGACTTACGATGAATCCTCTTCTAATCAAACACATGCCAATCCCATACATGAAATAACGTTAACTAGAGACAAAAATGAACCACAGAAGAATAAAGTTCTTGTTTGGCCATATCTAGGTATTATTTCCCACAAAATTACTCGATCTCTCAAGAGTACAAAATTATACATCAGTTACAGAACCACTAACAATCTACAGTGATTATTGAGACACATACCACGTAAATCAGAACTGTTTTTGTAATCAGGAATCTACAAAGTTAACTGTGAAGAATGCCCAAAATTTTATATTGGACAAGCAGGAAGAAAAATTAGTACACAATTTAAAGGATACATGACAATAAGTGACAATAACCCATCCACATTTGCTGTGCACTTAAAAGACACCAATCACAAAATACCTAATATAGATGGATCACTTCAAACATTACATAAGTTACAGAAAGGAAAATTCGTGGATGTAATGGAAGAAATTGATATTTAAATCCATCTAAAAGATCAGTCAGACAGAGTTTTAAATGAGCAAAAAGACCTGAGAAATGGGAAATTCCTAGACAAGTTCCTACCAGTTCTATGGCAAAGCATTATGGAGTCATAGAATGTAAAATTATCACTACACGCATTAATAAATATGACTGTAATGTGAAACATCACACAACCATGAAGCAGTTTTTACTCGACTCTTGTAGCTCTCAGTACTGTTTCATAGAGTACTGTGATAGATTTCATATATAAAATCTTTGTACCAACTATTGAAAAATGAAGTGCTTCCACAATAACAGAACAAATATTTACATGTTATTTTAAAGAAATTAAATACAGTCATATTTACACCAGTGATGGATGACAATTAAACATAACTGAGAACAAAAGCATATGCATATCCAGTGACCTTGCTGGCCAAGATAGAGTTTGGCAAGCATGAAGACAAGCAGTAGAATTCTCGCCATGTGCAAGCAAACGTTATCTTGGATAAATGTAAAACCAAAGCTCGGGATGGCTTGCTATGAAGGGCAACAAAATTGGGATCATCGATGTACCGCTGTGCTGTAAAAGTGTCACCAACCAGAGTGGTCCTGCTGTGTAAAAAAAATGGCACCCCAGGCCGTCACTCCTGGTTGTTGGGCAGTGGGGTGCGAGTCAAGTTGGTTCCCCACCACTGTCCGGGTCCTCTTTATACACATCTTCACTGGTCATTGGGGCAAATTTTGAAGCTGGACATATCACTGAAGACAATTCTATTCCAGTCAATGAGATTCCAGGCAGAAGACATGTCTCGAGACACCCCAGACAGTGGGAGGATACCAATCTGTCTGTCACCCAACAACCAGGAGTGTTGGTCTGGAGTGCTATTTCTTTACATAGCGAGTCCCCTTTGGTTGTTATCCTTGGCACCCTTACAGCACGGTACACTCTGTTTTGTTCCCCTATGCGGCAAACCATCCTGGGCTTACATTTCAGCAAAATAATGTCCATCCGCACATGGTGAAAGTTTTTCTGCTTTCTTTGTTTGCTAAACCCCCAGCAAATTCACTGGATCTCTCCCCGATGGAGAACGTTTGGAGCATTATGGGCAGGGCCCTACAGTTATCTTGGGATTTTGACAATCTAACATGCCAATCGGACAGAATTTGGCGCAGTAACACTCAGGAGGATGTGCAAAAACTCTATCATATCCAATCTGAATGTATGCTTGCTTTATGGTCAAAGGTGGACCATTGCATTATTGACTTTCTAAATTGTGATGCTCTTTCTCTTAAATCAATCATATAATTTCTCCAAAATTGTAATCATTTGTATATTTGTACATGTGTCATATCTACCGATTTCTGTCCCCTTTGGATAATTTCTTTGTGGCATGTGTGTGTTTTTGTTAAGATTGCATTTTACCATCTGCTGTACACTTTTCATGCAACAAAACCACATTTGTCTCTAACCAGTTGTTTTCAGGGCTGATGATTGCATTGTAGAGGTCCTATACATACCACCACCACCACCTCCTTCTACTCTTGTCCGCATATTTCACTGGAGATTGTCCGGTCACAGTCACCACTTGCAAATATCAGTTCAGGGAGAGCAGATACCAAACATTGAAATACTGAGTCATTCAGTATAATTTATTATACTGAAACTGGTTCCTTCCACAAAAGAATACACCACATACTTCTTTTCCTGCTGCAGTAAGAGTAGCAATTCCCATTTCAAATTCTGACCCCAAATAGGTGTGACCACTAGTCACGACAGTAATGAGCCGACAACTTGTGCTCCGCATCTCAGAAACCAGAGATCACTGTAAGGCAAAAATACATTACAATGTTGATGAATTGGTATTCACTCTTCCCTACTGATGCTCCTAACAACTTCACATTGGTGTGCTTCACATACAGCTCTTATCGTAAAACCCCTTTTGTAAATACTATCCTTGTACCATTCCCTACTATAAATCAGTCTCTATTTGCATTCCATGGCTAGTCTTGACACTGCAAAAAATACATGCTCAATAGCAACGTCAACAAGAAGTAACTCCAACCCATCTTGCAATCTCACACCTGTTGTTTTCACTCCTGTTGCTTCCAGTTCTCTTATTTTAATGTCAGACCAAAAAAGGAAAAAAGTCTCTTACCTTTGTCTCAATACTGATAGTTGGTTGTCTTTTGTTTGGGATGGCTAAATCTTACTAAAAACTCACTTTTGTAAAGTTACTCGTGGTCCTGCCTCATTAAATAGGCAGCACAATTCCTGTTCTTCTCCATCTTGGCACAAGTTGGATAATGCTTGCACTTGGTATTTGTTCTCCAGTGCCTGTGGAAACTTCTTAGCTTCACATTCTGTCTAAACACATTCAAATTCCAGTTATCTCACCTGATATCAGTGTTGATTTGAATAAACCTTCCTCAATCAGTGCCGCTCTTCCTCTGTTAAGATTCTCACTTATGTTGTGTCTTAGTGAGAAACTGTTGTTGCTCTTGACATATTAGTTTTGTGTACACTGGTCACTCACCTGTGTGACTCTTCTCTTTCTTCCATGCAATATCATTATAAACTCCTCGAACACTGCTGGCAGTTTACTTTTCAGGATACACAAAATACTGGTCTCTTGTACTGGGAAATAATATGCTGGTGTCCAAAATTAAAGCAACAAATGGAAATTTTGCAAAGCTGCATTTATTTTGCCTCAACAGTATAACAGATTATAGTAAAGTGAAATGATGTAAATAATACTAAATGTAAACAACTGCAATATGCATAATATACCTAAAAACAAAGATGATGTGACTTACCAAATGAAAGTGCTGGCAGGTCGATAGACACACAAACTAACACAAACATACACACAAAATTCAAGCTTTCGCAACAAACTGTTGCCTCATCAGGAAAGAGGGAAGGAGAGGGAAAGACGAAAGGATGTGGGTTTTAAGGGAGAGGGTAAGGAGTCATTCCAGTCCCGGGAGCGGAAAGACTTACCTCAGGGGGAAAAAAGGACGGGTATACACTCGCACACACACACATATCCATCCACGCATATAAAGACACAAGCAGACATATTTAAAGACAAAGAGTTTGGGCAGAGATGTCAGTCGAGGCAGAAGTGCAGAGGCAAAGATGTTGTTGAATGACAGGTGAGGTATAAGTGGCGGCAACTTGAAATTAGCGGAGATTGAGGCCTGGTGGATAACGGGAAGAGAGGATATATTGAAGAGCAAGTTCCCATCTCCGGAGTTCGGATAGGTTGGTGTTGGTAGGAAGTATCCAGATAACCCGGACGGTGTAACACTGCGCCAAGATGTGCTGGTCGTGCACCAAGGCATGTGCTGGTCGTGCACCAAGGCATGTTTAGCCACAGGGTGATCCTCATTACCAACAAACACTGTCTGCCTGTGTCCATTCATGCGAATGGACAGTTTGTTGCTGGTCATTCCCACATAGAATGCATCACAGTGTAGGCAGGTCAGTTGGTAGATCACGTGGGTGCTTTCACACGTGGCTCTGCCTTTGATTGTGTACACCTTCCGGGTTACAGGACTGGAGTAGGTGGTGGTGGGAGGGTGCATGGGACAGGTTCTACACCGGGGGCGGTTACAAGGGTAGGAGCCAGAGGGTAGGGAAGGTGGTTTGGGGATTTCATAGGGATGAACTAAGAGGTTACGAAGGTTAGGTGGACGGCGGAAAGACACTCTTGGTGGAGTGGGGAGGATTTCATGAAGGATGGATCTCATTTCAGGGCAGGATTTGAGGAAGTCGTATCCCTGCTGGAGAGCCACATTCAGAATCTGATCCAGTCCCGGAAAGTATCCTGTCACAAGTGGGGCACTTTTGTGGTTCTTCTGTGGGAGGTTCTGGGTTTGAGAGGATGAGGAAGTGGCTCTGGTTATTTGCTTCTGTACCAGGTCGGGAGCGTAGTTGCGGGATGCGAAAGCTGTTGTCAGGTTGTTGGTGTAATGCTTCAGGGATTCTGGACTGGAGCAGATTCGTTTGCCACGAAGACCTAGGCTGTAGGGAAGGGACCGTTTGATGTGGAATGGGTGGCAGCTGTCGTAATGGAGGTACTGTTGCTTGTTGGTGGGTTTGATGTGGACGGACGTGTGAAGCTGGCCATTGGACAGGTGAAGGTCAACATCAAGGAAAGTGGCATGGGATTTGGAGTAGGACCAGGTGAATCTGATGGAACCAAAGGAGTTGAGGTCGGAGAGGAAATTCTGGAGTTCTTCTTCACTGTGAGTCCAGATCATGAAGATGTCATCAATAAATCTGTACCAAACTTTGGGTTGGCAGGCCTGGGTAACCAAGAAGGCTTCCTCTAAGCGACCCATGAATAGGTTGGCGTACGAGGGGGCCATCCTCAAAGATACCAACCACTTTCTCGAACGCCTGGAATCCTTACCCAATCCGTTACCCCCAGAAACCATCCTTGTAACCATTGATGCCACTTCCTTATACACAAATATCCCGCACGTCCAGGGCCTCGCTGCGATGGAGCACTTCCTTTCACGCCGATCACCTGCCACCCTACCTAAAACCTCTTTCCTCATCACCTTAGCCAGCTTCATCCTGACCCACAACTTCTTCACTTTTGAAAGCCAGACATACAAACAATTAAAGGGAACAGCCATGGGTACCAGGATGGCCCCCTCGTACGCCAACCTATTCATGGGTCGCTTAGAGGAAGCCTTCTTGGTTACCCAGGCTTGCCAACCCAAAGTTTGGTACAGATTTATTGATGACATCTTCATGATCTGGACTCACAGTGAAGAAGAACTCCAGAATTTCCTCTCCGACCTCAACTCCTTTGGTTCCATCAGATTCACCTGGTCCTACTCCAAATCCCATGCCACTTTCCTTGATGTTGACCTTCATCTGTCCAATGGCCAGCTTCACACGTCCGTCCACATCAAACCCACCAACAAGCAACAGTACCTCCATTACGACAGCTGCCACCCATTCCACATCAAACGGTCCCTTCCCTACAGCCTAGGTCTTCGTGGCAAACGAATCTGCTCCAGTCCGGAATCCCTGAAGCATTACACCAACAACCTGACAACAGCTTTCGCATCCCGCAACTACGCTCCCGACCTGGTACAGAAGCAAATAACCAGAGCCACTTCCTCATCCTCTCAAACCCAGAACCTCCCACAGAAGAACCACAAAAGTGCCCCACTTATGACAGGATACTTTCCGGGACTGGATCAGATTCTGAATGTGGCTCTCCAGCAGGGATACGACTTCCTCAAATCCTGCCCTGAAATGAGATCCATCCTTCATGAAATCCTCCCCACTCCACCAAGAGTGTCTTTCCGCCATCCACCTAACCTTCGTAACCTCTTAGTTCATCCCTATGAAATCCCCAAACCACCTTCCCTACCCTCTGGCTCCTACCCTTGTAACCGCCCCCGGTGTAAAACCTGTCCCATGCACCCTCCCACCACCACCTACTCCAGTCCTGTAACCCGGAAGGTGTACACAATCAAAGGCAGAGCCACGTGTGAAAGCACCCACGTGATCTACCAACTGACCTGCCTACACTGTGATGCATTCTATGTGGGAATGACCAGCAACAAACTGTCCATTCGCATGAATGGACACAGGCAGACAGTGTTTGTTGGTAATGAGGATCACCCTGTGGCTAAACATGCCTTGGTGCACGACCAGCACATCTTGGTGCAGTGTTACACCGTCCGGGTTATCTGGATACTTCCTACCAACACCAACCTATCCGAACTCCGGAGATGGGAACTTGCTCTTCAATATATCCTCTCTTCCCGTTATCCACCAGGCCTCAATCTCCGCTAATTTCAAGTTGCTGCCACTTATACCTCACCTGTCATTCAACAACATCTTTGCCTCTGCACTTCTGCCTCGACTGACATCTCTGCCCAAACTCTTTGTCTTTAAATATGTCTGCTTGTGTCTTTATATGCGTGGATGGATATGTGTGTGTGTGCGAGTGTATACCCGTCCTTTTTTCCCCCTGAGGTAAGTCTTTCCGCTCCCGGGACTGGAATGACTCCTTACCCTCTCCCTTAAAACCCACATCCTTTCGTCTTTCCCTCTCCTTCCCTCTTTCCTGATGAGGCAACAGTTTGTTGCGAAAGCTTGAATTTTGTGTGTATGTTTGTGTTAGTTTGTGTGTCTATCGACCTGCCAGCACTTTCATTTGGTAAGTCACATCATCTTTGTTTTTAGGTATATTTTTCCTTCGTGCAATATGCATAATGATAGACAAAAATGTTCTTAATTTTTCCAACTTTATGGATTTGCAAACACACTCCGACAACTGGTTAATGTGATCAATATGTGCTGTGTCCACCTCTGGCATGATGGGCCATGCTGTGAATGATGTCATCAATGTTGTGCTGTGAATGATGTCATCAATGTTGTGTTGAGGCGATAATGCCTATTCTTCCTGCAGAGCTACTCGTAAGTCTAGGAGAGTGGATGGTAAATGCTGACTTGAGGGCATCCCAGACAGCTCCATGGGATTCAGATCAGAAGAGTGAGCAGGCCACACCACGTGTGCAATATCGTACACTCCAAGAAAACATTAGCCACCCATGCTCTATGAGTCCAAGTATCGTCATCCATTAGTACAAAATCTGGACCCACAGCATCCCTCAACAACTGCACTTGAGGTCCCAAGATGTGACCGCAGTTAAAACTTCCTGATTCACCTGTACAATTTCATGAAGAGGTGTTCAAATGGTCACCATAATCCCTGCTCACACTGTTAGGCATTCTCCTCGATATCAGTTTCTTTCAACAATGTTTGGGTTCCAAAATTATGTTCCACGTGCCCTCCAGATGTGAATCCGCCGATAATCCCTCTCCAGACCAAAATGGGACTCATCTGTATGACCGTCCAGGTGGCATGTTGATGATTTCACTCTATATGTTCCCTTTTGTGTAAGACATCTCAGAGCTATGCATGTGGCAAGTTTTCAACAATAAAGGCCACTCTGCTGAAGCATTTTGTACACCATATGCCTCGTTACGGCACATCCAGTGGATGCTGCTGCAATGTCGGATGCCAGTTGCCGTGCAGTGTAAGGCAGTACCATTGTGCCTTTACAGCAAAATAATTGTCCGCGGTTTCTGATGTCACATGTGGTCGGCCCTGCCCTAGTCTTTGGGATATAGTTTTGGTCTCTACAAACAGTCACCACATTCAAGAAACAGTAGAACAATTCACATTAAACCATCAGACCTCATGAGTTTTCAACTGTCCTGCTCCTATTTTTCCTGTGGCCCACCATCGCAGAGAGTCTGGTAGGCATCTTCTCTGTGCCATACTGCACCATCTATAAATGTGTACACAGTGATTGTGGATGTGAGTTGATGTGGCAGACACTACCCTGTTTGATAGGGGCCATGACATCATCGTTGGCATGATTGTCCGTTGACCGGAATGCCATCTTCTGTGCAGAATGCGATTGTATGAACATCTGTTGACAGTTTGCATGATTATTTCTGAATTTTTTTTTAGATTAGATTTACTTTCATTCCAATTGATCTGTAGTGAGGAGGTCCTCCAGGATGTGGAACATGTCAGAAAAACAACAATACATGACAAATATTTACAACTAAAACAAATAAGCTAATGTACCATTCCACAGGTCCCAAGTGGAATGATCGTCATTTTTTAATGAACACTAAGAGTCATTTTACAAATACTAATGCACTGAATTTAAAATAAAAAGTTTTTTATTTATTTATAAGGTAATAAACATGTAATACAACTACTGTAATACTTATTTAGAATGAACACATTACTGCACTGAAATGGTGCAGAAGTTAGATTATACTCTCTCTCTCTCTCACACACACACACACACACACACACACACTTACTGCACTGAAATTGTGCAGAAGTTATGTTGTACTTATATACAAATCAGTTGGTTTTACTAAGAAATTCATCAATGGACTAGAAGGAGTTGGCCACCAATAAATCCTTTAGGCTTCTCTTAAACTGAATTTCATTGGTTGTTAAGCTTTTTATGGCTGCTGGCAAGTTATTGAAAATGTGTGTTCCTGAATAATGCACACCTTTTTGTACAAGACTAAGTGACTTTAAATCCTTGTGAAGATTATTCTTATTTCTAGTATTGATTCCATGAATTGAGCTGTTGGTTTGAAAAAGTGATATATTTTTAATGACAAATTTCTTTAAGGAATAAATATATTGGGAAGCTGTAGTTAGTATCCCTAGTTCCCTAAACAGGCTTCTGCAGGATGTTCTTGAGTTCACACCACATATCATTCTTACTGCACGTTTTTGTGCCCGGAAAACTTTAGCTTGGCTTGATGAATTACCCCAAAAAATAATCCCATATGACATTATGGAATGAAAGTAAGCATAGTATGCCAGCTTTTTCATTTTTATATCCCCTATGTCTGACAAAATTCGCATTGCAAACAGAGATTCGTTAAGACGCTTCAGCAGTGCTGTGGTGTGCTCCTCCCAGTTGAATTTATTATCAAGCTGTAATCCCAAGAATTTAACACTGTCCACTTCTTCTATCTTCTTGTCATTGTATGTTAGACATATACTCTTGGGACACCCCTTACAAGTTCTGAACTGCATGTAGTGTGTTTTTTCAAAGTTTAGTGACAAAGAATTGGCTAGGAAGCAGTGATTAATGTCCACAAATATTTTATTGGCTGATCTTTCTAAGACTACACTTGATTTGCTATTTATTGCAATGTTTGTATCATTTTATATTCCCGTCTTCCATTTCCCTCCCCTCTTCTACCCCCTTCCTCCATACCCCTCCTACAGCTCTCTCCACTACCCCTCCTATACCTCCCTCTTCTTTCTCCACCAGCCCTCTCTCACTCAAGCCCTCTCTCTCATCCCCTTTTTTTCATCCCCCATTGCTCCTCACTCCTTTTGCTTCTTCCCTTTTTGCTGCTCCCTTTTTTAACCCTCCTCTTTTCTCCTCCCTTGTTCCTCTCTCCTCTTTTCTCCCTTGGCTTTCCTCCTCCCTTTACCACTACCCCTTCCCGCATCCCCTTCTCTCCCAGTACTGAGAAAATGTAAATTTATTTGATGTATAAGACATTGATTTAATCTATTTGTTCTTTGTAATATAAACATGAGCAAGATACATTACTGAGTTTTTCACATTTGCATTACATATTTCAGAATTGGGACCACCTGTTGCATGTAATGGAGCATTTACATCTGCAACCACGAACAACACATGGAACTGATTTCTCACGGGTACATATGTGGGCTATTAATGGGTGGACCAAATTCTATCGACAGTCAATAATTTTTTCATCAGTCAATTTACCAGAGATAACTTCTCTTCTTAATCATCACTGTCGAAACTATGGTGGTCGTGTATTTGTTGAAAATCCGGCTACTACAGGTGCAGTGTCTGGTGTGGTTGTGCAAGTTCCTCAGGCAAGTATTAAGTCCTAGGTTACTAAGTGTTTACATAATCTAGTTTACTAAGTGTTCACATAAATACTTATACAGTGGTTTTACTGGGTGTCATAAATCAGGAATGCACAGGCCACATGTGGTCTGCCATTGATAGTAGCCCACCACACACCATTCGTTCGTGTAATTTTTTTTATTTTATTTGCTCATCTTTCATTCTCTCCCAAAATGGAGAGAGTGGGTGGTTGTGGAGCTTAGTTCAATTGACCCCAGTCTAGCTGGCAGTGGTGCAGGGGGAACCCAATTTGGAATAATAATTTATCTCACAGCACAATATTTTTGAACTTGCAGCCCATACATAGTCACAGTAAGGGGTTTGCAGACAGCAGTCTTAACAAGTGTACACCCCTGGCTTAAATGAAAAAGGAAAAGGTTGCAAAAGATTGTTGAGGTACATTTTTATGAGCTCCATAAAATACTAGACAAAAGACCAAAATACAACCAAGGAACTATAATGGATCAAATTTTGATATCAAATGTAAGAAAACTGACTAGGAGGAGGAAAAAAGTGAAGAAAAGAAAGATTTCCCTGTACAGCTTTTCTATCTTTCTCATTCTTCTGCTGTATTCACTGTTTACAGAAACTATTCCTATTGACATAGAGTGGTGAGTAACTTGTTCTCTCGTTACTTCCTTTGTCTTCATTTTTGTTTCATGTTCTTGCAAAAGAGAGTGGCTTTACTCTTTGAAATTGAGTTTTGTTATAAGGCTGTCAAAGATGTTATGATGATTGAACAGTCTGGAGTTAGACATATCAGGATTTGTCAAAGTGTGCCATAAAGTAAATACATTCCAAGGTTTTGAAATCGTTCAGGTTTTGAAGCATACCAAGTCCACACTATCATCTGTTCCTGTGATTAAAATTACAGTAAATGTAGAAGACAGACATCACGTACTGAAGCATCATTGCTTTATGAGAGTTTCCCAATACTTTTCCTCACAGTTGCAAGGGAGGAAGAAACTAAGCAACATACACGGAAGGAAAAAAAATGCAAAACCAAAAAATAATTAGAATAATGAAATTTTGAGAACAGATCTGTCTAAATGTGTTTGTCCAAAAGCTGTGCCTGTCTGCAACTTAACTTGTCTTCTTTAAGGTAAATAGCAATCTGGTTTTCCTACATTGTTAACATTTTTAAGTAATTAACATTGCAGGATTACGGGTTAATGTAATTGCGAGATAAGCCATTGCAAATTTGAAACGTTGGTACATTAATAACTGGTGTAACTGCCATAATGCTGAATGCAAGCATGCAAATGTGCATCCATTGTGTTGGCCAGTGTCGGCTGTCAGTTTATGGGCTGGAGTTCCATGCCTGTTCCATGTGTTCAGTTGATACAAGGACGGTTAAATCATTTGTGGATGATGTTGGAGTTGTCATTCTATGATATACCATATGTGCTTTACAGGAGACAGATCTGATGATGGAGCAGACCAATGCAATATGTTGACATTCTGTAGAGCATTTTGGGTTACAACAGCAATGAGTGAGTGTTATCCTATGAAAAACACCCCCTGGAATGTCTTTAATGAATGGCAGCACAACAGATTGAATTACCGGATGACGTACAAATTTGCAGTAAGATGCATGGGATGACCATGAGAATGTTCCCGCTGTCATATGAAATCGCAGCCCAGACCGAAATTCTAGGTGTAGGTTTATTGTGTCTAGCATGCAGACAGGTCCATTGCATGCACTCAAGTGGCCTCCTCCTAACCAACACAGGGGCATCACTGACACTGATGCAGAACCAGCTTTCATCAGAAAATATAACAGACTTCCTCCCTGCCCTCAAATGAGGTTTTGCTTGTCATCAGTGAAGTCGCTAATGGCAGTGTTTTGAGGTCAACAGAATGCACGTTACCGGTATCTGGCTAGGAGCTATCCTCTAAGTGCCTAACTTGTAACAGATACTGGCAGAAGTAAAGCTGTGAGTACCGGGCATGAGTCGTGCTTTGGTAGCTCAGTTGGTAGAGCACTTGCCCGCGAAAGGCAAAGGTCCCGAGTTCGAGTCTCGGTCGGGCACACAGTTTTAATCTGCCAGGAAAGTTTCACATCAGCGCACACTCTGCTGCAGAGTGAAAATCTCATTCTTGTAACAGTTCGTTGTTCACAGTGGTGCCAGCTGCTGCTCAAATTACTGCTGCAGATGGAGTACTGTGCCAGAACTACACACCGAACCACAGTGGTCTTTCAGTAGTGCCATGTGACAGTCCAGAGCCCAGTCTTCTTATGACCATACATTCCCATAGCCACTGTTACCAGCATTGCTGTACAGTGGCTACCTTCCTGCCAAGCCCGTCAGCAGGATTGCAGAATTACACAACCTTATTCAAATTCAGTGAGGTGTTGATAATGGCGTTTTTGTCACATTAAAGATATTCTTGACTAACATCAACTCACCACGACCAGTCTCAAAGGTAACTAATGTTCGTGAGTGCTACTGTGTGTGTTTAAAGCAAACCTGATTTGCATCCTCATAATATCCCTACTAGTGCCAGTCTTATGTGACAAGTGCGAAATTTGAATAGACATCATCTTAAACATGCAGAAACAACCTACCAACTTTCATTTATGTCACTCGTCTCATTCTTAGTGTTGCAATTTTTTTCTGCCTGTGTATTTGTAGCTACACAGTAATCACTATTGCTATTGAATAAGAAAAACTTCAATAAAAAAAAATTGCAAAGAGCCCCATATTGCCAAATCACAACCACATTATCTGATAAATTGGAAAGATGCACTTCTAATAGTTTTCCTGTTTTAACTACCTATAGCCCCCACAATAATGATATCCTAACAGAATTAGGCCAAAGGCACAGTCACTACCTTCATCAGAAACTATCTGGCAAACCTGGCATTGCCTAGGTATTCATTTTGCCAATTTTCTGTTAGAAACAAAAACAAAAAAATGAACTGTGTCTGTATTGAAGTATTGAAAAAATTTCATTTCCTTGTATTTGTAAACACATCCGTGAAATTATGAAACACTCATTTAAAAAATATATGCATAATATACATGTGTATAAGTACAGTATCCCAGACAGTTTCTGTATGCTTTACGTGTCTACTGTGTGAGTTTGTAAACATTTTTTTTATTATTACAGTATTAATCAATACAAAGATTAATTAACAACAACATCTTGTTGTATTCCTGTTATCCTCTACCAAGCCTCTTTATCCAGCGCATCTTCCTTGTTGATGCTGCGATGTTCCATTGCTCCATTTATGTGGTCTGTCCAAGAACATCATGGTCTTCCGCACTTACATCTGCCGGGTGGTTTCCATTCATAAACCTTCTTTGACCACCAATGATCTGGCATTCTCATTATATGTCCATACCATTTTAATTGTTTTCTTTCAATTCGATCTGTATCATTTGCCTTCGTCCTAGCTCTTACTTCATCATTAGTTTTCCTTTCGATTCTTGATATTCTGGCACTCCTATGCAAATACTCCATTTCCACAGCTATTAGTCTTCTTTTGAGATCTGCATTTAAGATCCATTAAGTTTGTAAACATCCTTACAGCAAAGTCTCTTCTTAACTCTGTAGTTAGCTGTTGTTTTTGTCTACAGTCGTTTGCACTTCATAGCTGAAAGCTGTCAAAAGCGTCATCAGGGGTCAGGTATTCCTTAGTTGATTCGGGTGTAAGAGTGTTTTAGTAGTAAAGCATAAATGTATTAAAACTTTATGCATGAAGCAGCATTTCTTCACTTATCTCAGTGTTTATGAAGTCGTATCTCCTGATCTGTGAGTCATACAATGATATAATTTTGTAGGTACATTCCGCGGTATATGTGGATATTATCTGCAAAATATATTGTAAATAGAGTTAGTAGAATATAAGTAGTAAATTTAAGAGTCATGCACAGTGCAGCACTTTCTCACACATCTCGGTGTTTATGACGCCATATCTCCTGAACTACAATGATATGGAAGTTTGGTGATAGATGGGCCATTAGGCTTTGTGAAATTTTTAAATGAAATCATTTCTGCTTTTGGCTGTTAAAACTTTATTTATTGTTATCACAATTTCAACGTGTTGTCATTTTCAAACATTGTGGAATGTTGTAACCCACTCAATAATATAAAGCTGTGCTATGCTGTGTAAGAGCATTTGCATGGGATGTTGTAAATTTATCTGCTGGAGTTTAAATTTCATGTAGTAGGCGTGTGAACTGGATCACAGTTTTGCTGCTTTTGTGATCCAGTTATTATGCCTACTACACGAAATTTAAACTCCATTGTGTATGTCATTACTTCACCAGTTCTATATTGTATATGGTACATAAAACATATGAAAAATTTACAATGCCTCATGCAAATGCTCTTACACAGCATGGCACAGCTTTATATTATTGAATGGTTACAACGTCCCACATTGCCTGAAAATGACAACATGTCAATTTTGCAGTCGCAATAAATAATGTTTTAACAGTCAAAAGTAGAAAGGATTTCATTTAAAAATGGCATGATATGCTTTTGTAATTGCATTCAGTGGCATATGTGGATACTGACTGTAAAATTTATTACAAATACAGTTAAGTAACACAGAAGTAGTACATTAGACTGTCATACATGATGCGGCAGTTTTTCAAACATTTTATTGGTTATGACATGATATGCTCTGAATTATGATAGGTAGGTGGTTCTTACCCCCACAGCAATTGTTGCTTAACAGGGTTGTGTGCACCAGGTTTGGTTGAAATCAGTCTGGTGATTTAGGAGGAGATGTGGCGAGCGTGCACGTGCGCGCGCGCGCACACACACACACACACACACACACACACACACACACACACACACACACACACTTTTTTATAATATCTGTAAATATAGACTATAACTTCCCATATCCTTGCTATTGAACCTGTCATTTGGTTTCATAGTTTATGTTCCTAACAGTACTCTCCTTTGCCTGTCTTTGAAAATCACCTTGTGGCCACTTTTACTTTGTGGAAATCTCAACACAAGTATAATAATATGAAGCTTGTCATGTAGTGGTATTGTGACCAATATCTTGCTGGAGATGAACAAGCAGTTGGGAACAGTCTCTCACAAGATAGCTACACACCACTCTCTGTGATGGGATAGGGCACACCATGTAAGATTTGAGCACCTTTTTACTTCATGCTGCCATTTAAAGCCAGTGTTACAGCCTGACTGCTTCATCTGGTGTTCATAGATCATCATGCTTCTCACTCAGCCACTTTGCTGTATTGCTCTACAGGGAAGACTCCCTGTGCTACTGGGGCTGTGATTACACATGTTATTTGGATTGACTGTGTCCGAGTTATAGATGACTTGGTGTGAACTGATTTACAGACTGACGGTTTGGCATTGTAACTATACTTACTCTGTACCTGTTGTCATGTGTGTTCATGGCTGTAGTGAATTTTGTGTGTCTAAAATAACATCATCATCCCAGGCTTGATATTTCAGGGTTGAATTTTAACAGGCTCCTGTTGGCCAGAAATTATGAAATAATGCTCTGTAAACCACCAGCTGTACCATCTTGACTTTATTTTTCTACTGGTTTTGGTTCACAAAACCGTCATCACTGGAGGGCTGCAACAGTGCAATAAAACAATTTAGGTTACATGGGCAAATATTGAAAAATGTTCTGAAGACTTATGGTAGTAAGGTTGTTCACAAAGTTCGAAATTGATGATTTACACATGCACATCAGTACTATTGCATCTCACTATAAACTTGGCTCTGTCTTGTCTTTCACAATATTTCCCAATCATTACAGCAACTTATGTCAGACCATCATGATCACAGACTTGAAATATGATAATCAAAGTCATCTGGATACATTTTGTATCCCGTTCAAATGGCAAAGATAGTATAAACAGAACTTACAAAAACATATGACCATCAAGGGTCAACGATTGTGGTTGGGAATTACTATAGACTGTATAGTCTACTACTCCAAGTCAACAAATATGGCTTATACATATTATTGCTAATTGATATATATATATATATATATATATATATATATATATATATATATATATATATTAGAGGGAAACATTTCACGTGGGAAAAATATATTTAAAAAGAAAGATGATGAGACTTACCAAACAAAAGCGCTGGCAGGTCGATAGACACACAAACAAACACAAACACACACACAAAAATCTAGCTTTCGCAACCAACGGTTGCCTCGTCAGGAAAGAGGGAAGGAGAAGGAAAGACAAAAGGATATGGGTTTTAAGGGAGAGGGTAAGAAGTCATTCCAATCCCGGGAGCGGAAAGACTTACCTTAGGGGGAAAAAGGACAGGTATACACTCGCACACACACACATATCCATCCGCATATACACAGACACAAGCAGACATGTCTGCTTGTGTCTGTGTATATGCGGATGGATATGTGTGTGTGTGCGAGTGTATACCTGTCCTTTTTCCCCCTAAGGTAAGTCTTTCCGCTCCCGGGATTGGAATGACTCCTTACCCTCTCCCTTAAAACCCATATCCTTTTGTCTTTCCTTCTCATTCCCTCTTTCCTGACGAGGCAACCGTTGGTTGCGAAAGCTAGATTTTTGTGTGTATGTTTGTGTGTCTATCGACCTGCCAGCGCTTTTGTTTGGTAAGTCTCATCATCTTTCTTTTTAAATATATATATATATACAGTTAAAGGAGACAGTTACAAATAGTGAATGAAAGTTTCATTCATAGCCAAGATTTAGTGTCGTAGTGTGGCCATTAGTTGTTCTGAAACAAGTGAATAGAGTTGACTAGCTTTTGAAATGCTGAAGTCATTAGAGGTTATGTGTTTTCAACCTGATGGCCACATCATCATTTCATCCCAGCTACCAGAGAAAGAGGCCCGCAAATGAAAAATGCAGAAATGGAAGTTCAATAAGGCAAACTTTTTAATGAAATAGTATGTCTAACTATTGGTAAAACTACAAAGATTGACTGATTCACATCATAAACCACTGTAGCAAGTCTTCTGGCCAATTCAAAAGCAATCTCTACTTTAACAGATTAGCATCCATAGACAGAAGTGCAGATCATCAGCTGAAGACCTCACTGTCTAATTCTTCTTAGAGAAGATGTGATGAAGTTCTTTAATGCCACCAACTGTGCAGTGTAATTGCCATTGCATAGGAGACCATGGGGATGATTTCAAGGAGATGTAGGAGGTTCCTAAATGCTGATATATAAAAGAATATGAATCCCTAGGTTTACCCAGGCACTGAAAAAATCAATTTTCTGGTATTATAACCATTTCCTTGCAGAATCTAACAATCAGTTTCCTCCAGATAATTATGGAGAAAGGTATGTGGGACTTAGGAATTCCTTAATAACGTAGAGAGATGTCTTAATAAGAAACTCCTTCAAGGCCATTCAAAGCAGCTTCTTCTGAAAGGAATTCGTTAATACTATAAAAACATTTATTGATAAGAAACTCCTTCAAGGCTGTTTCAAATCATCTTCCACTTGAGCTTTTGAAATTTTTTGTAAGTTTGGTATAAAATTTGATCCCCATGTAGTAGGCGCTGCAGTCTTTCCAAATGATAATCATAGTCTCACCTAATATTGCAAAGTGCACATGTCTATTTAGACTGTTATACTGCTTGTATTTTAAAATTAATTGAACAGTTTTAAAACATGTATGCCAACAGTATGACCTTGAAAGTGCAATCCAAACACTTCTCATCATATCATGCTGTCACTGATTTGGTTTGTGATTCCTCTAGAATATTTGACATGGATGTGTGACAATTGGTTCAAACACAATATACTAGTGATTTGAAGCCTACCGCAGCAATGATTAGGTATATTGCTTCCCTGACATTACAGCAGTGTTGCTGAAGGGGGACCCAGGGTTTTCTGGTTTCTGTAACCTAGGGATTATTATTTGTTTTCTATTTCCTGTAAAATGTTACTGTTGCAACACCCAGAATCGTGGACCTCTATACCCGTGCTTCGTTGAAATTTTTGAGTGTGTCTGATATGGACAGTTACATTTGAAGAGGAAATGTTATCACCATAATTTCCAAATCCAACCTGTTCAGCTCCTGCTTCATTACTTATCATCCCATTTCATTCCTTACACAATATTTTACTGCCGTATGATACCCTTCAGCTTTCTCTTGACATTTCACTACAAACTTGTCATTAAAAATGAACATTCAGGTATTTTTTGCTCTGTGGGCATGCAAAATTCTTTTTCTGATCATGCTATAAAATATAACAGGAAACAGAGAGCTTATTTTACAACTCAAGTCATTTGAATCCTCATTCCAATTACAATTGTGTGTAAATTCCTAAGCTGTAAATTACCCTTCAGCTCAGTCATTTGTTTTTTATGGTGTAACAGTTCATTCTTGCTTCTCTGTTTTCTCCATGTAGGCTCTTTTCCTTTACATTACCTGGTTTTTTTTTTATTATTATTATTTATTAATGAGACCTGCCTGCATTATCATGTATTTTCATCTACATTTGCATACACGTTCAGCCATTCAGCAAACTGCCATAGGGCATGTGATGTAGGATACCTTGTACCACCACACATTTCCTTTCCTGTTCTACTTCCAAGTAAAGTAGGAAAAACATCTGTGTGTTTCCTAATTTCTCTCACCTTAATGGTCCTTATGCAAAATGTATACTGGTGGCAGTAGAATCATTCTGCAGTCAGCTTCAAATACCGATTCCCTAAATTTCCTCAGTAGTTTTCCTTGAGAAGAATGTTATTTTCCCTCCAAGGATTCCCACTTGAATTCCTGAAGCGTCTCCATAATATTACACACACACACACACACACACACACACACACACACACACACACACACAGAATTTCGTGTCACACACACACACACACACACACACACACACACAGAATTTCGTGTATCCTTTTATGCACAGAATGCTTGCATTTCATTTAATCTGCACTTGTTCGTAAGTCATAACACACAAATTTTGATTGTTAACTGTGGTCTATACGTTGTTAAGTACCATGATAATTTAAATCTTTTTTATTACATTTTCTCATTCATTCTGATTCTATTTTGCAAGATTCAATCTTGTCTCGAATAGATTACCTGTGTCCCTCTTCTTTTTCATTTTTACAAGTATTTTATTTTAGACCTTCCTCCCCATTTATTACCTCTTGTCCTAAATTAGAAACATACATTTTTTAGAAGTGTTCTCGGACTCCCGTTGGGCCCGCATCTCGTGGTCGTGCGGTAGCGTTCTCGCTTCCCACGCCCGGGTTCCCGGGTTCGATTCCCGGCGGGGTCAGGGATTTTCTCTGCCTCGTGATGGCTGGGTGTTGTGTGCTGTCCTTAGGTTAGTTAGGTTTAAGTAGTTCTAAGTTCTAGGGGACTTACGACCACAGCAGTTGAGCCCCATAGTGCTCAGAGCCATTTTGAACTCCCGTTGGTTTAGTCTCCATTCACTGTGTCACTTTATGTTGTTTTATTTCTCTAACGCTATTCCTCATCCTTTTAGATATTCATGATTCTAAATCTCAGTCCTTGAGATCACCATGACTAGTACCCATACTGATAAATTGCGAACAGACCTCCAGTCTTCAATTACATGGCAGTTTCTTGAAAATTATGAAATTATGGGAAGCAAGACATTAAATAACAACAAATACTCAGCAAATTTGCTCAGTCATTTTTTTTCTCTACATCTACATCTACATCTACATCTACATGATTACTCTGCAATTCACATTTAAGTGCTTGGCAGAGGGTTCATCGAACCACAATCATACTATCTCCCTACCATTCCACTCCCGAACAGCGCGTGGGAAAAACGAACACCTAAACCTTTCTGTTCAAGCTCTGATTTCTCTTATTTTATTTTGATGATCATTCCTACCTATGTAGGTTGGGCTCAACAAAATATTTTCGTATTCGGAACAGAAAGTTGGTGACTGAAATTTTGTAAATAGATCTCGCCGTGACGAAAAACGTCTTTGCTTTAATGACTTCCATCCCAACTCGCGTATCATATCTGCCACACTCTCTCCACTATTACGTGATAATACAAAATGAGCTGCCCTTTTTTGCACCCTTTTGATGTCCTCCGTCAACCCAACCTGGTAAGGATCCCTCACCGCGCAGCAATATTCTAACAGAGGACGAACAAGTGTAGTGTAAGCTGTCTCTTTAGCGGACTTGTTGCATCTTCTAAGTGTCCTGCCAATGAAACGCAACCTTTGGCTTGCCTTCCCCACAATATTATCTATGTGGTCTTACCAACTGAAGTTGTTCGTAATTTTTACACCCAGGTTGAATTGACAGCCTTGAGTATTGTACTATTTATCGAGTAATCGAATTCCAACCGATTTCTTTTGGAACTCATGTGGAACACCTCACACTTTTTGTTATGTAGCGTCAACTGCCACCTGCCACGCCATACAGCAATCTTTTCTAAATCGCTTTGCAACTGATGATACTGGTCTTCGGATGACCTTACTAGACGGTAAATTACAGCATCATCTGCGAACAACCTAAGAGAACTGCTCAAATTGTGACCCAGGTCATTTATATAGATCAGGAACAGTAGAGGTCCCAGGACACTTCCCTGGGGAACACCTGATATCACTTCAGTTTCACTCGATGACTTGCCGTCAATTACTACGAACTGCGACCTTCCTGACAGGAAATCACGAATCCAGTCACACAACTGAGACAATACCCCATAGGCCCACAGCTTGATTAGAAGTCGCTTGTGAGGAACAGTGTCAAAAGCTTTCCGGAAATCTAGAAATATGGAATCAACTTGAGATCCCCTGTCGTGCAAATAAAGAGCTAGCTGCGTTGCACAAGAAAGATGTTTTCTGAAACCATGCTGATTACGTATCAATAGATCGTTCCCTTCGAGGTGATTCATAATGTTTGAATACAGTATATGCTCCAAAACCCTACTGCAAACCGACATCAATGATATAGGTCTGTAGTTCGATTGATTACTCCTACTACTTTTCTTAAACACTGGTGCGACCTGCGCAATTTTCCAGTCTGTAGGTACAGATCTATCAGTGAGCGAGCGGTTGTATATGATTGCTAAGTAGGGAGCTATTGTATCAGCGTAATCTGAAAGAAACCTAATCAGTATACAATCTGGACCTGAAGACTTGCCCGTATCAAGCGATTTGAGTTGCTTCGCAACCCCTAAGGTATCTACTTCTAAGAAACTCATGCTAGCAGCTGTTCGTGTTTCAAATTCTGGAATATTCCATTTGTCTTCCCTGGTGAAGGAATTTCGGAAAACTGCGTTCAATAACTCCACTTTAGCAGCACAGTCGTCAGTAACAGTACCATTGGCACTGCGCAGCGAAGATATTGATTGCGTCGTGCCGCTTGTTTACTTTACATACGACCAGAATTTCTTTGGATTTTCTACCAAATTTCGAGACAATGTTTTGTTGTGGAACCTATTAAAGGCATCTCGCATTGAAGTCGGTGCCAAATTTCGCGCGTCTGTATATTTTAGCCAATCTTCGGGATTTTGCGTTCTTCTGAACTTCGCATGCTTTTACCGTTGCCTGTGCAACAGCGTTCAGACCTGTTTTCTGTACCATGGGGGATCAGTTCCATCTCTTACCAATTTATGAGGTATGAATCTCTCAATTGTAGTTGCTACTATATCTTTGAATTTGAGCCACATCTCATCTACATTTGCATAGCCAGTTCAGGAGGAATGGAGATTGTCTCTTAGGAAGGCTTCTAGTGACACTTTATCCGCTTTTTTAAATAAAATTATTTTGCGTTTGTTTCTGGTGGATTTGGAAGAAACGGTATTGAGCCTAGCTACAATGACCTTTTGATCACTAATCCCTGTATCAGTCATGATGCTCTTTATTAGCTCTGGATTGTTTGTGGCTAAGAGGTCAAGTGTGTTTTCACAAACATTTACAATTCGCGTGGGTTCGTGGACTAACTGCTCGAAATAATTTTCGGAGAAAGCATTTAGGACAATCTCGGAAGATGTTTTGTGCCTACCACCGGTTTTGAACAAGTATTTTTGCCAACATATCGAGGGAAGATTGAAGTCCTCGCCAAATGTAACTGTATGAGTGGGGTATTTATTTGTTACGAGACTCAAATTTTCTCTGAACTGTTCAGCAACTATATCATCGGAGTCTGGGGGTCTAAATGTGTTCAAATGAACGGTGTGTTAGCTCCTGCAGCAAAACTGTGACCATGTCTTTCCCCATCCTCCTTCAGATGTGCTTATGTTCTTTCATAATGTAGTATACGTGTAAAATAAAAAAAATGCACTCTACCCGTATTTTGAAATGTGCTTTTATTGAACTTTTTCTCAACTGTATTGTGTTATATTACAGGTGTTTAATAAATTTGATGCCAGTAGTCCACTTGATGCAATTGATGAAAGATTTAGCCATTTTGTGAAAAAAATATTGCCGCAATACAAGGACAGCATAATGAATCACACCCTGATATATATACCATCTTATTTTGATTTTGTAAAGGTCAGAAATTTTTTCAAAGCAGAAGACATCAATTTTGTCCAGCTATGTGAATATTCAAAGGTAAAGTGAGAGCTTTACATACATTTTGCTACATCATTCTTTTGAATGTTGTTATTTTCTTTTTGCATTTGATCAGAACATTGTAGACAATGCTACTTTCAGAGTACTTTGATTGACAATTTCTATTGCACATTTCTTTTGTATTTCTTTCTTTGTATTCATAATATTACTATTAATTACTATACGAATAGAAGCAAATTCTTAGAAATTTTCAAATTATGTTTGTTTCTGAAAAAGCTGTTTGATCTTACGTTGTACCAAGGACAAATACCACAGATTACATTATAGTTAGGCTATAGTGTGTTCAGAATGAAATTCTTTGCATTGATCTAACATAATAAAAAGTTAGCCTTTGCAAGATATAAGTTGTTGTTGTCTTCATTGTCGTCGTCGTCCTCCTCCTCCTCCTCCTCCTCCTCCTCCTCCTCCTCCTGCTTCTTCTTCTCCTTCTCCAGTTATTTCTTTTGAGATGCGAATTTCTTGTGTGTTTAAAATACTCTGCTCCTGTGGTTTTATGACTTAATTGTTTTAGATGTGATTTAATTTGCCTTAATTGTTTTGCTTTGTAATTACAAATTTGTAAGGTAATTACCTGTTTACCGTTGGTTCTTGATGGCAGTCAATTGACTGCTTCCCGCAGAAATGCATTTTACCTAATTTATTTGGTGCTTATATTAGCCAACAATGATGAAATAATATTGATCATTTTAAGAACCACAGCTGACAAATTTTAATGCTCTAGTGATTAATGAAAACCACTAAATCTGTCATACAGTGTTGCTTGTACAGTTCTTGCATGTCTGTCTGTCGTCACTAACAGCTTAGCTGGTAGCTATAATGCGTCACTTTTGCAGTGGACTCCTTTCTGAAGCTAAAAATGAAGTATTGGCTGCTCACAGACAGTAAAGCTATTTTCTTTATTGGGAAAAGCTGAAATGTGACCTACAGATACTAGCCTGGGAGAAGGTATCACACTACGCCTCATGGAACTGTACATATGAAAGGAAAGAAATGTCATACCAGACAACTTAACTCACTTGTCTCAAGCTAACAAAAGAGCTGAAAAAGAGGAATACAAGTATTGTTGGCACTTTGAACAGAAGTAGAAGGGACGTTTTCTGTGAAAAAAGGACAAGTTGTGCTTCATTCAAGTGTTATTTGCATGGTTGACGACATTACTCTAACATGTCACCAAGGGAAGACTAAGAAAAATGTGCAGTCTTAGTTCTGTCCACTCCAGTGTAACACCCGATGAAGGCTGCAGAAAAGAAAACTCCATAAAAGTTAGTTTTTATAATAATATCAATTTGCTGTAGGTACATTGGATCAAATGTGAACCAAATATAAACTAACAATATTATGAAAAGGAAAGTTGCTACTCACCATATGACGGAGATGCTGAGTTGCAGATAGGCACAAAAAAAAAGATTGTCACAAATAAGTTTTCGGCCAGCAAGGCCTTCGTCAAAAACAGATATCTCTCTCTCTCTCTCTCTCTCTCTCTCTCTCTCTCACACACACACACACACAGACACACACACACACACACACACACACACACACACACACACACCTACATATCTACATGACTATTTTATTATGATGATGGTTTCTTTCTATATAGGTTGGTGCCAACAAAATGTTTTCTCATTCACAGGAGAAAGTTGGTGATTGAAATTTCATGAGCAGAGCCTGTCACAATGAGAAACACCTTCATTTGAGTGATGTCCTATATCACATCTGTGACATTCTCCCCCCTATTTTCTCGAAAATACAAAATGTGGTGTCCTTCTTTAAACTTTCTCAATGTACTCCATTAATACTATCTGGCAAAAATCCCACACTGCACAGCAATATTCCAAAACAGGGCAAACAAGTGTATTGTAGTCAGTCATTTTAGTAGATATGTTGCATCTTCTATATGTTCTGTCAGTAAAATGCAGTCTTTGGTTCATCTTCCCCACAACATTTTCTTTCCAATTTAAGTTGTTCACTATTGTAATTCCTAAGTATTTACTTGAATTTACAGTCTTTAGGTTTTATTAATTTATCATTCAATGAAGTTTAATAGAGATAAATTGATTTATATGTAAGAAATTTGCATGCAGTTCATGTATAAGCAAAAGGGTACGCAAAAAGTGCAGTTGACATCCTCTGAATATACACACATCTCCATATAAGTGTTTCCTTATTTGTTACAGGGTAAAAGTATAATTGGTAAATAGTTAAACAGTTCAATCACAACATTTGTTGTGTATTGTTTTATGATATAAAATTTCCAAAATATAAGCAGTTGTTTGCACCTGCAAGACAGTGTCACTTATTTTTGTATGGTGTCACATAAAAATAAAATTTAGCTGGTTCAAATAAAAATGTTCCCACATAATTATTATACTTGAAAAAATAATTAAAAGCAATAATGTTAAAGGACATATATAAAATATCATCACATTTTGTAAAACAAGAATACGATGATGAAGAAGAAGAAGCTTAAAATTCAATAAAAACCTCCATTGGGCATTCTAGGGTATAGTTCAAAGATGGGCGTTCTAGCATTAAACCACTAATCACTTTCAGTCATTTAAGTGTAATGATAATTTACTAACAGTTTTTTTGTGATTATCATCACCCTTTTGCGTTATGGTGCTAGCCATTTCCTATCCATTGTGGATAAACATTGCTCCAAAGTTATCCATCCCAAATAAGATTTCTTATATTTGCATCTGTGTTGCTATAGGACGTTTCCTAATACACTACTTGCCCACCTTTCGTTTAGTTGTTGTCTCTTTTCTTGTGTTCTGGAATTCAAGAAAGTGCTTATGTGATCCACTTGTGACCCATTCCCTGGACTGTGTGTCTTTCCCAGCTCAATTTAATTTTAATTACAGTCATATTAATATCTTCGACTACCATTTGTTCCTTAATGCATTTGTTTGTTTTTCTGTCTGACCTAGTAATTGCCATTATTATTTTCCCCATTGGCCAGTAACACACTGTTATTAAATAGTTTCTGCATTGGAAGTTGATGCCTCACCACCATGTCAATACGGGCAATACACATTGAATGCTTAGTTTCAGAAACTATTTAGTTTACCAAAAGCACACAGTAGGCCAGTTTTTCTTTTGTGTTCATTCTTTTCCTGTCTATCCTGTCATTGTAGTCAATTAGCTTAGATTAAAAGACTCATTAACTGGTTCTATGTGTTTATTGTTAATGTTTACTTCATTTGGTCTATGGGTTATACATATTTAATCTCACCAGACCAGATTGTCAGGCCCACTGCTAAACCACCTCTATAAGTCTTTAACTTAATATGCATTTGTGACAAATAGTACAGTGTCATTATCAAATCAATTATGATATAAATGTGTTACACTACCATACATTTAGGTTTTTTTTCCAAGTTTAGGAACCTGAAAAGTTCCTCTGGAGCACATTAGAATAGTTTTGATGACATGGAATCTTGTTGCCTGAATTACAGTTTATAGGCAAGCAGTGTTTGACTATATTGAGAAGTCTAATGGAAGCTAAAGCGTAGGCATGTATATATGCTTTGTACTATTAACAGGTTGATTGAATGCCTTGGTTTTAAGGCCTTTTAATACAAATTTTGTTGAGATTGAGGCAAAGGCTTTCTCAAAAACATCCTAGAAAAAATTGCAATCTATACATATTGCTCCTTTCTGTAACATTTTCATAAAACAAAATTAATACTTTTGGAGGTCATCTGTAGAAATAGTTCCTTTATACATTGGATGTTTGTTGTGTCCTTATCCTTACTTTCCATTAAAACTAAATGTGACACTGAATAATATGAGGATTGTAAATAAACCAGTGGCAACAGGTGATAGAACTAATAATAAATGAAAAGCACCAGTTTGCTGTAGGACTCACTGTTTAATGATCTAAGTGCAGTTCATTATATTTTGTCAATGTAATCATCCGCAAAGTCTGTTTATCTTTTACCAAATGTCGGGGAGCCATTGAGGACTGTTGGCAAAGGGTTCTCTGTTGATGACAGTGAATGAAAACCCTGTTGCACGGACTACAAATGCCATGTCCGAAAATCGGTGGCCTTGGAGGGGTTCCTTCAATGTCAGAAGCAAGTCAAAGTCATGACGATGGAAGGTGTTCCCAGACATCCCAGTGCCACCATTGGATTAAGAGCTTGTCATTGTTTGTGACATGACAAAATCTGTTGTCTTGTGACATGATAGGGAGGTTGTCTCACAATAAACACGATATTTGCACCACATAGCCAGACACGTACGTTGCTCCAGAAATTGGCAATGGTATTCTCTGTTGATGGTTTGTCCACCAGGCATAGCATGTGTGACAATAACACAATCAGGATAAGCTTCACTCAACTGATCTCCTGTCAAAATTTTTGAGATCATGAGAAACGTGGGTGACGCCACTCATTCGACTGACACTTTTAATTCGGACCCAGTGTTTCAACAGTGGCATCGATACGCTGCAGAAATGTGACTCCTTCATTGTGGGATCCGTTGATGTGGATGCCACCCAGTGCGTACTAGTGCTATTTATTTATGTTGGTGACGTGATGTGGAATCTAACAAGATGCAATTTTCCTCATGTCAACATTTCATTATACCCGGGCCGGTGAAACATGTCACTTGACAGCTCGCATGCAGTTGGCTATACTGCAGTTGCAAGGTTGCAATAGCTTCCACCGCACATGCCCACAACTCTGAAGTACGTTGCATAAATGTGAGCTACAATCAACGTTTATACGTAAGTGCAGCAAAGTATGTTTTTCTAACAATGGAGAGGACGATGACGGAAACTAAGCGTTTGATAGTTTTTGAAACCGGGAAATAAAAACAGCCGAAGTTAATGACAATATCTATGAAAAGTCGTTCCAAATTGTTACCATAATAGCTGCACGTAAAAGGTCATATAATAATGTAACCCTAAGCATACCAAAGAACAAAGCAAAACATGCATAGTCTACCTACCCAATTGCAGAGAGAGAGAGAATTAATTTTGTATACATTTTCACTCACCAATTTACAATGTCAGTGGCGCAGTTCCATCCAGTTCTCTTCCAGTATCAGAATCGGCACCAAAACTTTTGTCTTCTTCATTGTCGTCATCATCATCATAATCATCATCATCATCATCATCATAATCATCATCATCATCATTAAGAGAAATCATTAATGGTTCATTTTCATTTATAACACCATCTATAGTCTGTGCTTCTCTTACAAGTTTAGCAACATGGTCTACTTTTTTCCTCCATGAGGTAGTGTCTACAGTAACAAAACCTTCATGTAGCAGTCTTCCCACTTCTGTTATAGTAAAGGTCTTGTTGTTACTTCTAATGTACGCCTTGAATTTACTCGAAACCAATTCAGTGGAATAAAATGGCAGTGATATGGTATAGCCTAATTACCAAGTGACCCTGTTCACTTGCAATTTCATCTACAACATATTTAGGCGTCACAGGCTTATTTTGTTTTACGAGCGAGTATAACCGCAGCTTTGTCATGCTCATGTCCGCAGCAATGTCTCTCACATGAAACCACTGCGTGACAGTTTCTTTATGGTCACTAGTGATGGGAGTTTTATGTAAAATCACAGAATGGTACAGCGCATTGTCCATCACAAACACTGTCGGAACACCGAACCGGAGGAACAAATTTTTAAACCACTGTAGAAACCGTGAGCAGTCCATATCCTCATGATAGTAACTGGTTGTTTCCGATCGAAAAACTAAAAGTCCTTCAGGCACAACACTGTTTGAAGATCCTTCATGAGCCACAATTAATCGGGATCCTCTTCCTGTTGGCTGATGACCGATGCTATTCGGAGTATCATCTGTCCAGCATTTCTCAACCGATTCTCCAGCGTTGACACAGGTTTCATCCAACCATATGACTGAGTGTGCCCTTTCCTACAGTTTTGTGTAAGAAAATGGTACAAGCTGCAATGACATGATCTTTTTCAAGTAACAGTTTTTGTACATCTACCTTTTTAAAACAGAAACCCATACTTTTTAATATCATATTAAGTGACATTTTCCCCCCTGAAAAAAAGTTCACTTTCTTTTAAAGAAATTAGCAACTTCCCTACTGTGGGATATTCTTTAGCTGTATATGTGCCAATGATTGCATCAGATTGGAAAGAATCTATATCTGTAACAGAATGAGGCTGCCCCCCCCCCCCCCCCACCCGCCCAGAGTACTTAAAAACACACTGTTTCTCCCATAGGGGCTTTCTTCCACACTGTTTACTTCATTGTCTTGTAAGTCTTGAAGTAGCACCCCTTTCCTTATAACTGTTCTTTCACTGAGTCCTGGAGTTTTCGAGGTGCGCTCTAAAACTTTATCGTCAGGAATCGAAGCATGCCCATTAACAGAAACAAATTCTTTTTCTTGCTTGTAAAGCTAATGTGTCCTCCATAGCAATTCCAAAGCCTGACTATTTAATGGCACTCCACAGCGCAACGGATTGTCGCTTGGTGAACAACATTGTTTTGGTGCCATTGTTTAACAAACAAAAACTGTAGTCGAGGCAGTAACACAACACAACAGCAGGCATTCGCGAACGAACATACAATGTTTACACGGAAGCCGGCAACGTGGTAGCATTGATGCTGGAATTGGCTATTGTTTAGGGCTGTTATTGGTTCAGAAGACGCGGCGCCTCACTTTCCTCACTTTGTTGTTAGTTATATTACCAACTCTACAGCTCTTGGGGAGTGACCTTGAAGTGACATGTTTCAGTGGCCCAGGTATAGTATGTGCCACACCATTTGATGACTCTTCTACAGATATATGGGTAATTCCCAGACAGTCCATCAATTGTTTGTGGAAGTGATGACACTTAGAGTGTCAATCTGATCTTGAGGAATGGATGGCTGACCTATGCAGTGCAAATGCATTTTCATTCTAATCTGCATGAAATGCCGTGACCCATCATGTAACCATTGTGTACACTAATGCATTATAACCACAGGCTTCACGTAAACTCCAATAATATTCTGTTGCAGTTTTGACAAGGGCCTCATTAATTTTAATCAATGAACATTTATCACCTTTTTAGAACATGCTGTAGAGCAGTGAAATCAACACTCTTCACTTCAGTGCTACACTACAACAACACACTCAACTTGACGGCGCCCCAAATGCTCACTACATGTCGACAACAGCATCACCTGATCCCTACCAGTTCCTATTTGCGCATCCCAATCTCCTCTGAGTCGACAATGTTGCCACTACTTTATTTACAGACCTTGTATAGTGAAAAGTCCTCAATGGAAAACAAACAGTGTAATGATAAAAGGTAATTCACCAAATTGAAGACAGTTAACAGATGTTACACACATGAAACTTTATAGCTAAGCTTTTGTGCTTGTTTCTTCCCTCAGAGAATCCTTTCAACCACATACAGATACTTACAGTTACTATTTACTTGTTCTTCATTATTTGTCACACACACACACACACACACACACACACACACACACACACACACACACACACACACTCTTCTCATATGGTAGTTGCAAGGCCGAGAGTGTTCCTAGCCTTCGGACAAAGAGCTAGAGAATACACATAAATCTGCATGGCTGACTATATTTTGCCGGCACTACAATTCAGCTGGGGTGTGGCATTATCTTGATTGTAGTCGGTGAGGGGAGAAAGGAGATGTAGAGTAGGAAGAAAGATTGGAATGATGACTGGGGAGGAGACGCAGCAGATGCACAGGTTGGGAATGCGGCACCAGTAAACTTATTTTGTCCACAGCTTGAGGAATTTGTGTACATCACACAATTACATAGAAGACTGGAGTGGCAAGGGTAAATAGAAAAGAGGAGACGACTGCAAAGAGGGGGGTGCGAGTTCAGGATGAGTGAAGTTGGATCGTGGCAGAGGTGAAAAGTTGTTAGTGGAGATGGAAGCCAGGAGGATTACGGGATTGATCTATTATGAAAAGTGCAAGAAGGAGTCACTGCGCTGCAGGCAGACGCAGTTAAAAGATTAGCAAACATTTAAGCTCTTGGCCAAAAGGCTTTCTTTGGGAATAGAAAGCCCAAATACTTTCACACAGGCATAACTCACACGCACGGTTTGACTGTGGGCTGGAACTGCAGCCATTCGAGGTGGGCGCTTGGGGGTGAGGAGGAGGCATGGGGCGAGAACGGGGAGGTATAGCTGGGCAGAAGTGCGAGGTGATGTGCTGCCTGTGAGAGTGTACAGGGACATGATGGTGACAAGATAGGGCTGCTAGGTGCAGAATTGTAACACTTTGCTGGGGGCGGGGAGCAGGGATGGTGGGGGTGGGGGGATGGAGAGCAGAAATGGCCCCATCCTCAGACTTCACTAGTCCCAGCATTCCACCTAACTATCAGCTTCTCTGGACCCACTCCCGCACTATACCTGCCTTCAGTTTGCCAACGCAGCACAACACCTTCCCTCACTCTTGCCCCCCTTCCCCTCCCCTCCCCTCCCTGCCCTGCGCCGCCTCTGTGCCCCCACCACCCAACTTGGATAGCTGTAATTGCAGTCTGCAGTCAAGTCACAGTGGCCCCGAATAGTGTCATGTACATGTGCAAGTTGTGCCTATGTAAATGTGTGTGTGCTTTCGCCTTTTGGCGAAAAGCTTAAATGTGTAGGAGTCTTTTCATTTTGTGTGCTAGTCAGCACCTCTCTCTCTCTCTCTCTCTCTCTCTCTCTCTCTCTCTCTGTGCATGGGTGTGTGCGTGCATGTGTGTATGGGCATGTGGGTGCGCATTGGTGTATGGACATGCGGGTGCACATTGGTGTGAGGGTGTGTGTATACGCGCACGCTCTCTTTTGTGGTTATTACAATGTAATTTTTGCTACAAAAAAAGGTTTTACAGTAGTTCTTTTTTTGTAACAACAGAAAATTATTACTGTTTTAGGAAGGAAAAATGGCTAGAGCAAGGGATATGTTTTTCCATTCAAGCGCTCATTTTTTGCTGTACAGTGAAAGGTTGCACTTCTTCCGCCGTCTTCATATTAAAGGAATTCGCCACATAATATTTTATCAGTTGCCAACATTTCCTCATTTTTACACAGAAATGTGCAATTTGATGCAGGTAAGAAAAGTTTTTTTCCACTTTTATTGTATATGTTGTGCATTAAATAATCGGTAGGCAAGTATATATTTATGCTGCCTCTCTCACTCTTTTCCCCAAAAATGTATCTAAATTCATCTTCTTGCACATCTCATTTACGCTTGTCCCCTTTATTTGCTTCCTCCCCAAATCTTAATGGCTTTACACTTTTCTTTTTGAAAGATAGATTTTAGAGAAAAATTTCTTAGGTGATCATTCTGTGTTTATTTCTGATTTTGTCACTCTCATTAAATAATTACTATTCATTTATGCAGCATCATTCAGTTTGAATGAACAGCCTTGGAACAAGCAGATAAAAATAAACGATTCACTAAAGCAGAATCTTCTGGCTTCATTTTCTCTCTCATCAGTAATTTTGAAATCACAACTATCCTTATTTATCAAAACCAATAAAGCCTTCAGCACTCTCCAGTTTAGTACACTCTGGGATGTTCTTGATAATGATATGGGGATGAAACTTCCTGGCAGATTAAAACTGTGTGCCGGACTGAGACTTGGAAGGTAGGAGACGATGTACTGGCAGAAGTAAAGCTGTGAGGACGGGGCGTGAGTCATGCTTGGGTAGCTCAGTTGGTAGAGCACTTGCCTGCGAAAGGCAAAGGTCCTGAGTTCGAGTCTCGGTCCGGCACACAGTTTTAATCTGCCAGGAAGTTTCATATCAGCGCACACTCCGCTGGCAGAGTGAAAATCTCATTCTTTATGATATGGGGATATTAATGCAATCGGGAATCCATTCTTATATGATTATTAGAGAGTTTGATGACAGTTATATATTTGCAAGTTTGGCATTGAATTCGTATGTGAATTTAATATGCAAGAATTGAACTTCATTGTGACATAATTTACTTAACAAATAAAACTACTATTTGTGCTCTTGTGTGATTGTCATTCTATCAGTGAATGTGGTTAACTCTATTAAATACTTCCTTAACACTCTGTTCTTGTTGACAGGAAGCAAACCAAAATAAAGATGGTGGAAATGAAAGTAATATGACTGTAACTGCTCTATATTCAAAATATGATGCTCAGAGGTTATCACCAATTGTCGGTTTTGGCAGGGCAGTAAGAATGATTTCATCGCAGAAAAATGTTCAGATGCTGTTGACAGGAGAGTAAAGGTCTATTCTGTAAATGACAGTGCATGTTGACAATGCACTTTATCTCATTTTGCATATTCCATCAACATCAACAACAACAGCAACTACAACAATGACAAAATCAGTGGTACAAAAGTTACAAATATAAGAATTAACCTTTCTGTGTACATATTTAAAGTAATGTAATTTTGATAAGCTATTTTTATGTTGCTCTGAGAAATGGTGAATTAAGTGAAATAAAAGAGACTCTTTCATAATAATTTTGTATTGCTAAAAATGTATTTTCCACTTGATATTATTAAAGAATTATTTAGTTAACTGGTATTATTTGTTTCTCAGTTTTCTCTAGATGGAAAAATGACATTTATTACCCATTATTAAAGATGTTGGTGGCTCAGAAAGGAGTCAATACGCAGCAACAAAAATTTTTAATGATTTGCCCAATAACATAAAATGACTTAATAGATAGCACAGCAAGCTTTAAGTTTAATGTAAAATCATTTCCTTTGGGCCACTCCGTCTATTACATGGACGAATTTCCATTTAAGAGTTGGTAGCCTGTGGGGGAAAAAAAAATTAATCATATATACATATCCTCTAACCTGACTTGTCCCACATCATTTCAATAAAAGAATAGTTAATATGATCTGTGGAACAACTAACTCACTAAGTGTAACATGCAGGGATATCTGAGAATGTCTAAGGCAAAGGGCAGTTCATGATGACATCATATGGTGAAATCAAGAGCTGTGTGGGGGTCCAACGTCAAATTGATTTGAGAAGAGCACCAGAGACCACCCAAGAAGTTGTCTTTTGCCATTCCTCTTCATCATCATAATGCATGGAGTTTTAGAAGCAGTCAAAAGAAAGGACCCAGTAACTAATGCTGTAGTTTTTGTTGTAATTATTTGGACTGAGACAGAAATGAAGTACGAATCAAAATGGAATTCAGCAACACCAAGAGGATTGGTTTGCTGTTGAGTATAAACTCTACAACAGTCCATCTAAGACAGGGTCAGCTACGGTGTGCAAAACTGCACATGTACACAATGCGCTGCTTGTGTGTGGTCTGAGGCTTGGCTTGCCTTGCAATGTCTTGCCTTTGCTCAGTCCTTTTTGGAACAGCATAACATTTCATTTAGCAGTGCAGTGTAACACTGTTTCTTCCAGGATTTGGTGTGGAATTTTTTGATTTGGCACAACTTTCTTCAGTTCCACACAATCGTGGAGTCAGTGCTGTTTATCCTTCATTGTTTATTCTTGGTAAGAAAATAAGTGCACAGGTCCAGCGGTTGTTTGCACAAAGAGAGGTAATTTAGTGTTCTACTGTCCCAACCTCAACAAAATGAGATGGAAAGCACAGAAGAGAAGGATGAGAATTCTCAGTACCAATTATGCAGTTGCATAATTGGCGGGTGCCACAAAAAGAGCAAAAAATGATGATGATCAAGACAATTTGTACAGGATTTATTGTTCTGTATATCGAGAAGCACTTTGCACTAAATTGAAACAACTGCTACTGTTGAATTTCTAAAGGAAAAATGAAAGCAGGAATGAAAATTAGAAAATCTGAAATGGTTTGCAGATCTTGTTTTTTAAATGGACTTGACTGCACAGTACATGCAATAAGATATTGCAAGGTGAGAAACAACTTCTTTCTGATGTGGGGATGAATTTAAAAAGAAAATCACATTTCTGACAAAAACACTGTCCATTTCTCTGAGCTCACTGGTGTTAAAGAAAACATGAATTTTGGAGCACACATTATTGTGTTGAAATAATTACAGGAATAGTTGCAGTTCTAAATGTTTTGAGTACACTGCCTATCTTACATGTTTTTGAGCTGTTTTCAAGGCAGTATGCTGTTTCAGTTGAAAGCTCACTGTGCATATGCAGATGGATCTGATCACTCAACAGTGCAATTCCGGTTTAAAAGACAAATTCTTTTACATTAGAACAGTCCAGTAGCTCTATGTTGTTTTCCTTAGGAAGAGCTTCCACATCTCCATAATGGGACAGCAAATGTGATACCATGTTTTGATCAACAAATGTATGTGAAAGGCTTTTTACAGTTACAAAACTAATTAAGCCACAATTACATGGCAACCTGAGTGACAAAAATATAAGGAATTGTTTGCATATATCTGTATGTTGATTTTTTTCCCAATAAAATAAAAATAGTGCTACATATGATAACATAGTTTTACATACCTTTATCTCTAAAAATCGTTTTTGTGTCACATCAGACACTTGCTGTACCCTCTGTACCATGTGTAAGGATACATTGCAGCCAGAACACTGGTAATCAGTAGGAATTCCTCTTATTAGGCCTGTAACAAAATAATCTTTTATAAGTAATTTTCAGTACATTTCTATCAGTATATATAGGATACCTGAAAAATATTAAGTTTGAACAAAATGGTGACATGTTGTAACAAATGTCATTTTCTTCTCCCACAGAATCGAGACAGAAGCTTGCACAGAAAAAGGACTTTTGAAGATACTGCAAAATGGCTACATATACTGATAGAGAATTCGATTTAGAATGCTAACATAAAATTCCAATTAAAATCATATGTACTATTCTCAGGTTGTTATACACCAGTGTGGGGGGGGAGGGGGGGGGGGAACCGGTTTTGAGAAAAACACATTTAAAGTTTTGGGTTACATTTTTATTGTAGTTAAGTTAAGCATACCTCCAGTCAGCAATACTCGGACCATACAGCAATCTTACAGCAATCTTTTCATATCCAAAAGGAGATCCTCCTCCATTGCCTTCATGGTCATGGGGGTCTTAGGTATCTCTTTGGCTGCTTCTGTCATCCACTGCTCTGCTCATTCAATATGCTTTTCGTCCATTTTTGTGCAGGCGTTGCAACAGGCTTGTCCGATCTCAGGTTCCATATATTCATAATTTATATAATGCTCGTTGTCTACCACAGTGACTGCAATGTTAACTTTTTTTCTCCACTGTGAAAGGTTTTCAGAGACACTTTCTCACAAATCGCCTTGCAACTCAATAACAGAGTTTATAGTGAACAATGAAGTAGACATCCCAGGGAACATTTAAGCAAATAACTGATTATTTTATTTTTGAAAAGAATTTTCAGTTCAATACCCAGACTGTTTTTAATTCATATGTTGTAGTTATATTTGCTGTTGTCTTTGTACAGAGAAAAGTTATTACAAACGAAGGTCAACAAGGAAAAATGTATTGTGAGAATCCCCATCTTTTGAAACATGTACCTGTAAGAATATCTGTTATGGACACCACTCATTATTCTGATCACCTTTTTTTTCCGAGAGGCTGGTTCCCCTCAGAACCAAAGTAGCAAAGTTGTATGCCTTAATGGCTTCTACTTCATCCCTTAAAGCAATAAGCTTTAGTGCAAATATTGCTGAGCTAAATCTTTTAAAAAGCTGAAAAATGTGGGCTGACCAATTACATTTGATATCTATATAAGAACCCAGGAATTTTGTATCCTCAAATTTTTGTAATGGTTGATGTCTACACTTCATGTTACATTCTTCAAGATTTCTTTGTGGTGTATGAACTCTCATATAATAGGCCTTATCTGAATTGAGTGAGAGACCATTTGAAGAAAACTTCATTTGCAGTTTGTTCAAGATTGTTATCCTGCAGTTCATCAATGAAATTTTAGTACCATCTGCAAAAAGTGCAAACTTGATAGTTAAAAGAGAAAACAGCTTATTCAGTATGAAGAGCAGCACAAAAGATTACTTTTGTTGACAATATCTTTGAAGTTGAGAAGCTTGACAATCAGTCTATGTACAGACTTTTCAAGAATTTTTGGAAAGATAATTGAAATGGAGGCTGGATAATATTTTGAGAAATTACTTTTATCACCTTTTTAAAAGAGAGGTATCATTACAGCCAGTTTTAGACCAAAAGTGACAATTTCTTCTTGCAGAAATGTGTTGAATATGATGCATAAGACTCTACTTGTAAATACACACATCAAAAAAAGTTTTGCATCACCCATGTTCCCAGAACTTCTGAAGATGGACGTTGACTGTGGATATTTTATCACACACAGTCCCCTTGACAGTTCAGAGATGTAACTAAACCCACCCAAAGATGTAAACAACCATCCATGAGCAGCGCCTATTAGACGAAGAGGGTCCAACAGCCTGTCAGTTCCAGTCATTCCACCAGGAAGGAGGTACACAGCTCATGTTATCTGTAGTTCAACCATGTCTAGACAGTCATTGCCACGGTTTGATCACGTCCGTATTGTTACTTTTTGCCAGGGAGGACTCTCAACGAGGGAAGTGTCCAGGTGTCTTGGGGTGAACGAAAGCAATGTTGTTCGGACATGGAGGAGATAGAGAGAGACAGGAACTGTCAATGACATGCCTCACTTATGCCGCCCAAGGGCTACTATTGCAGTGTATGACCACTACTTATGGATTATGACTTGGAGGAACACTGACAGCTAGGTCACCATATTGAATAATGCTTTTCGTGCAGCCACAGGGCGTCGTGTTACGACTCCAACTTTGCGCAATAGGCTGCATGATGCACAACTTCACTTCCAACGTCCATGGCGATGTCCATCTTTGCAAACACGACACCATGCAATGTGGTCTAGATGGGCCCAACAATGTGTCAAATGGACTGCTCAGGATTGGTGTCACATTCTCTTCATCGATGAGTGTCACATAAGCCTTCAATCAGACAATCGTCGGGGATGTGTTTGGAGGCAACCCAGTCAGGTTGAGTGCCTTAGAGACACTGTCCAGCGAGTGCAGCAATGTGGAGGTTCCCTGCTGCTTTGGGGTGGCATTATGTGGGGCAGACGTACACCGCTGGTGGTCGTGGATGGCGCCATAACAGCTGGACATTACGTGAATGCCATCCTCCGACCATTGGTGCAACCATATCGGCAGCATATTGGTGAGGTACTAGTCTTCATGGATGACAATTCGCACCCCCATTGTGCACATCTTGTGAATGACTTCCTTCATGATAACAACATCACTCGACTAGAGTGCCCAGCATGTTCTCCAGACATGAACCCTATCGAACATGCCTGGGATAGATTGAAAAGGGCTGTTTATGGATGACGTGACCCACCAGCCACTCTGAGAGATCTATGCCGAATTGCCATTGAGGAGTGGGACAATCTGGACCAACAGTGCCTTGATGAACTTGTGGATAGTATGCCATGATGAATACAGACATGCACCAATGCAAAAGGACATGCTACTGGGTATTAAAGGTATTGGTGTGTACAGCAGTCTGGACCACCACCTCTGAAGGTCTCACTGTATGGTGGTACAACATGCAGTGTGTGGTTTTCATGAGCAATAAAAAGGGCAGAAATGATGTTTATGTTGATCTCTATTCCAATTTTATGTACAGGTTCCAGAACCGAGGTGATCCAGAACTATGTATATAATGAAATTTCAACATTTTACTAGAAATATTGGCTGTATTAACAGACTTTTTATGTTTTGATGGCCTAATTGTTCTTTCAGTCTCATTCATTGCAACATGAGGTAAGGACATCTTTGAGGTTCTGATGCTAACAACTATCTGTAGAAGAGCCATTGCTTTGTCCATAGATCCTTTACAACCTGCCACCTCTGCTGCTCTCAGAAAATGTTTGTTGAAGATTTTCACAACCTTTTCATGTTCCTTTTCAATATTTTCACCTTGTCTAATTTCAGGGTGCATCATGTTTCCTATTTTTCTGCCAGTTTCCATCTTTACCATTTTCCAGGTGATTTGTGTTTTCTGATGTCTCAGTTTCAGACTTTTGGTCTATACTTTTAGACTTATTTATTACTTTACAGACTTCTGCAAGATCATCTTGAATTTACACTACAGATTATTCATATTACATACTTCTGGAACTGGAAAATTTTACTTGACTCAGTGAATTACTCCACAATATGACATTATGAAATGAAGGAATGAAAGTATTGTATACTGCATTTTCTTTTTCTTTTTACGTCACCTAAATTTCATAGGCAGATTTTCTAATACTAGATTTTATTTGCCATTTAACAAAATGTTTGCATTTTCTGCAAACGAAACAACCTTAGCATCTTTTAATCTTACTTGTAGGAATGTCATTAACATACACAAAAAACATTAAGGACAGTGAGATGGATTCATGCAGCATGAAGGTAAAGCTGTACTCTACCTGAAAGGTTTGAACATGATAGTGCTTTACTAGGCATGGTTCTATTGGAGATGGCAAGCCGTTGCCTTTCAATGACATTTGAAGTGACACCCAGTCAGCTGTTTAGGTCTCTAGAGTAAAGAGTGAACCATAATGAAATGAGGCATTTTTCACACTGACAAAAATTGCCAGACCTGGAAGACAGTATTGCAGTGTCTGTATTATTCTGAATTATGACGCACTGTGGCAACTACAGGTGTTCTGAAAAATGTCACAGAAATAAATGCTAGGGCTGACCTCCAAGCATAATGTGATATTTGAATTACCTTTTGGGAATAACATTAGTTTCCATTCAGATGAAGACTGATGCAGTGATACAGGACTCTTTCGCACTGATACACTCTATGTTCTTTTGCATAAATGTAACTTAATAAATTTCACAGAACTTCCTGTGACACCATAATATTCTCATTTACTAAAAAGACATTGTGGTCTTCTGTCAGATGTCTTTGTCAGACCACAGACTATACCAGTAGCCTGTAAGTCTTATAAATTAAATACATTCTTTCTGTGTGCAGCTTCCCTTCTTAGTGCCAGAACCCTTTATAAATCCAAACTGTGACTTGTATAATATGTTATTTGTAGACGTATGGTTAAGAAGCAGTAAGTGATTCTGGTGAAAGTTAATTTGGCCAGGCCAAAAGTTTTATGGTATTTCAGTACTGCCTTTCTTATACTGTAGCTTAATCTTAGCATATTTTAATCAATTGGAAAATGTTACATAGATAAATGATTGATTACCTAATTACACTGAGACACCAATGAAACTGATATAGGCATGCATATTCAAATACAGAGAAATGTAAACAGGCAGAATATGGTGCCTATATAAGACAGCATGTGCCTGATGCAGTTGTTAGATTGGTTACTGCTGCTACAATGGCAGGTTATCAAGATTGAAGTGAGTCTGAGTGTGGTGATATAGTCAGTGCATGAATGATGGGACACAGCATCTCCAAGGTAGCAATGAAGTGGGGATTTTCCTGTATGACCATTTCACAAGTGTATCGTGAATATCTGGAATTCAGTAAAACATCAGATCTCTGACATTGCTCAGACTGGAAAGAGATCAATGATGACTGAAGAGAATTGTTCAAATTGACAGAAGTGCAACCATTCTGAAAATTGCTGCAGTTTTCAATGCTGGGGCATCAGCAAGTGTCAGTACATGAACCGTTCAAAAAATCAATATGGGCTTTCGGAGCCGAAGACATGTACCCTTGATGATGGCGCGACACAAAGTTTTACGCCTCGCCTGGACCTGTCAACACTGACATTGGACTGTTGATGACTGGAAACATGTTGCCCGGTTGGACAAGTCGTGTTTCAAATTGTATTGAGCGTAAGGACGTGTACAGGATGGAGACAGCCTCATGAATCCACAGACCCTGCATGTCAGCAGGGTACTGTTCAATCTGGTGGAGGCTCTGTAATGGCGAGGGGCGTGTGCAGTTGCTGTGATATGGAACCCATGATACTCTTTAACAGGTGACACGTACGTAAGTATCATGTCTGATCACTTGCATCCATCCATGTCCATTGTGCATAATGACGGACTTGGGCAATTCCAACAAGGCAGTGTGACACCCCACATGTCCAGAATTGCTACAGAGTGGCTCCAGGAACACTCTTCTGACCAAACTCCCCAGATGTGAACATTCTTGAGTAAATCTGGGATGCCTCGCAGTGTGCTGTTCAGAAGAGATCTCCACCCCGTCATACTCTTATGGATTTACCGTATTTACTCGAATCTAAGCCGCACATTTTTTCCGGTTTTTGTAATCCAAAAAACCGCCTGCGGCTTAGAATCGAGTGCAAACCAAGCAGAAGTTCTGAAAAATGTTGGTGGATGCCGCCACAACTAACTTCTGTCGTCGAATATATGTAGCGCTACACAGGCATGCTTTGTAGGCACAAAGATAAATACTGGCGCCAAAATCTCTGCGTCAGTAAATAAATTTAAAAAAAGGTGGAAGACGAGCTTTTTTTCTCCACCCCGAGTTTCAATCACTGCATTTTCATACATTATCCAACGAAGTACATACAAATTCCATATTGTTCACCTTCGAATGTAGCAGCATTTCAATGTACTATGAAAATCTGACTGGCAAGACTGTTTGGGATGTTTGTCAATATGGCCAACTCTACGTTCTGAATTTATTCCTACCTGTGAGAAGAGATGGTTGCTAATAGGAACTTTTATAAATTGTGAATCACATGCAGTTTTCTCTTCACCATAAGAATAATACGAATATCAACATTTTGCCATGTATTGTTTCGTGTTTGCTGCTGTCTCATTTAAATCCTGCCTGCCTAATAAACTACGAAACTAGAGTGAGACAACAGCAAACGCGGAAGAATATACGTATCATGTCATATTTACATTCATATTTTTCTTATGCCTAATAGTGATACAGTCAGAAATGAAGCACGGCAATTGACTAGATTTTTAAATCTAAGATGACTCTGATTTCGGTGCAGAATGTAATGTACTAAAGAGGCGCCTGCAAAGATTTTCAAACGGAGAAAAATTTTCGCTAAACTCTCATTCAGAACATGTTCTACATCTACATCTACATTTATGCTCCGCAAGCCACCCAACGGTGTGTGGCGGAGGGCACTTTACGTGCCACTGTCATTACCTCCCTTTCTTGTTCCAGTCGCGTATGGTTCGCGGGAAGAACGACTGTCTGAAAGCCTCTGTGCGCGCTCTAATCTCTCTAATTTTACATTCGTGATCTCCTCGGGAGGTATAAGTAGGGGGAAGCAATATATTCGATACCTCATCCAGAAACGCACCCTCTCGAAACCTGGCAAGCAAGCTACACCGCGATGCAGAGCGCCTCTCTTGCAGAGTCTGCCACTTGAGTTTGTTAAACATCTCCGTAACGCTATCACGGTTACCAAATAACCCTGTGACGAAACGCGCCGCTCTTCTTTGAATCTTCTCTATCTCCTCCGTCAACCTGATCTGGTACGGATCCCACACTGATGAACAATACTCAAGTATAGGTTGAACGAGTGTTTTGTAAGCCACCTCCTTTGTTGATGGACTACATTTTCTAAGGACTCTCCCAATGAATCTCAACCTGGTACCCACCTTACCAACAATTAATTTTATATGATCATTCCACTTCAAATCGTTCCGCACGCATACTCCCAGATATTTTACAGAAGTAACTGCTACCAGTGTTTGTTCCACTATCATATAATCATACAATAAAGGATCCTTCTTTCTATGTATTCGCAATACATTACATTTCTCTATGTTAAGGGTCAGTTGCCACTCCCTGCACCAAGTGCCTATCCGCTGCAGATCTTCCTGCATTTCGCTACAATTTTCTAATGCTGCAACTTCTCTGTACACAACAGCATCATCCGCGAAAAGCCGCATGGAACTTCCGACACTATCTACTAGGTCATTTATATATATTGTGAAAAGCAATGGTCCCATAACACTCCCCTGTGGCACACCAGAGGTTACTTTAACGTCTGTAGATGTCTCTCCGTTGATAATAACATTCTGTGTTCTGTTTGCTAAAAACTCTTCAATCCAGCCACACAGCTGGTCTGATATTCCGTAGGCTCTTACTTTGTTTATCAGGCAACAGTGCGGAACTGTATCGAACGCCTTCCAGAAGTCAAGAAAAATAGCATCTACCTGGGAGCCTGTATCTAATATTTTCTGGGTCTCATGAACAAATAAAGCGAGTTGGGTCTCACACGATCGCTGTTTCCGGAATCCATGTTGATTCCTACATAGTAGATTCTGAGTTTCCAAAAACGACATGATATTCGAGCAGAAAACATGTTCTAAAATTCTACAACAGATCGACGTCAGAGATATAGGTCTATAGTTTTGCGCATCTGCTCGACGACCCTTCTTGAAGACTGGGACTACCTGTGCTCTTTTCCAATCATTTGGAACCTTTCGTTCCTCTAGAGACTTGCGGTACATGGCTGTTAGAAGGGGGGCAAGTTCTTTCGCGTACTCTGTGTAGAATCGAATTGGTATCCCGTCAGGTCCAGTGGACTTTCCTCTGTTGAGTGATTCCAGTTGCTTTTCTATTCCTTGGACACTTATTTCGATGTCAGCCATTTTTTCGTTTGTGCGAGGATTTAGAGAAGGAACTGCAGTGCGGTCTTCCTCTGTGAAACAGCTTTGGAAAAAGGTGTTTAGTATTTCAACTTTACGCTTGTCATCCTCTGTTTCAATGCCATCATCATCCCGGAGTGTCTGGATATGCTGTTTCGAGCCACTTACTGATTTAACGTAAGACCAGAACTTCCTAGGATTTTGTGTCAAGTTGGTACATAGAATTTTACTTTCGAATTCACTGAACGCTTCACGCATAGCCCTCCTTACGCTAACTTTGACATCGTTTAGCTTCTGTTTGTCTGAGAGGTTTTGGCTGCGTTTAAACTTGCAGTGAAGCTCTCTTTGCTTTCGCAGTAGTTTCCTAACTTTGTTGTTGTACCACGGTGGGTTTTTCCCATCCCTCACAGTTTTACTCGGCACGTACCTGTCTAAAACGCATTTTACGATTGCCTTGAACTTATTCCATAAACACTCAACATTGTCAGTGTCGGAACAGAAATTTTTGTTTTGATCTGTTAGGTAGTCTGAAATCTGCCTTCTATTACTCTTGCTAAACAGATAAACCTTCCGCCCTTTTTTTATATTCCTATTAACTTCCATATTCAGGGATGCTGCAACGGCCTTATGATCACTGATTCCCTGTTCTGCACTTACAGAGTGGAAAAGTTCGGGTCTGTTTGTTACCAGTAGGTCCAAGATGTTATCTCCACGAGTCGGTTCTCTGTTTAATTGCTCGAGATAATTTTCAGATAGTGCACTCAGTATAATGTCACTCGATGCTCTGTCCCTACCACCCGTCCTAAACATCTGAGTGTCCCAGTCTATATCTGGTAAATTGAAATCTCCACCTAAGACTATAACATGCTGAGAAAATTTATGTGAAATGTATTCCAAATTTTCTCTCAGTTGTTCTGCCACTAATGCTGCTGAGTCGGGGGGTCGGTAAAAGGAGCCAATTATTAACCTAGCTCGGTTGTTGAGTATAACCTCCACCCATAATAATTCACAGGAACTATCCACTTCTACTTCACTACAGGATAAACTACTACTAACAGCGACGAACACTCCACCACCGGTTGCATGCAATCTATCCTTTCTAAACACCATCTGTACCTTTGTAAAAATTTTGGCAGAATTTACCTCTGGCTTCAGCCAGCTTTCTGTACCTATAACGATTTCAGCTTCAGTGCTTTCTATCAGCGCTTGAAGTTCCAGTACTTTACCAACGCAGCTTCGACAGTTTACAATTACAATACCGATTGCTGCTTGGTCCCCGCATGTTCTGACTTTGCCCCGCACCCGTTGAGGCTGTTGCCCTTTCTGTACTTGCCCGAGGCCATCTAACCTAAAAAACAGCCCAGCCCACGCCACACAACCTCTGCCACCCGTGTAGCCGCTTGTTGATCATTATCAAAGAAAGCAGCAGTGTAAGTATCAGCAAATAGCAGCCTCTTGCCATTGTTTCGCTAATGAGACGATTCCTCTCTTTTTTTAAATTGTACGCGGCGGTAGCGCGCACAAAAGCAAGCCATGCCGCGACCCGCGACAGGCCGTAAACACGCACTATCAGAATGCGACAAACAATGCATGACACAGTGCAGTAATGCATTTTCAGCTTAAGAGTGACGCAAACACCTGTAACAAAGAAAACGGCATTTATCAGATCAAAGCAAAATAAGCAATCGATTCAAACCAGACGAAGCAGGTGAAAAAGGAAGGGTATCCGTATAAATACGGACAGAGCGCCTGACGCATAGCAATGGCTACGTGGTAAAGCTTAACTGCTAAGCTTACGACTCGAACCAAACTACTAGAGCTGTATCGTCATTCATTCGACCTAAATTGTGTCTCATATTACAATGGACCAACTTTGTTTCGATTTGGAGGTGCGGCCTAAAACTTTTCTCTCCCCTTGAATTTCGAGTCTCAAATTTCAGGTGCGGCTTAGATTCGGGAAATTTTTTTTTCCTTGATTTCGAGTCTCATTTTTCAGGTGCGGCTTAGATTCAAGTGCGGTTTAGATTCAAGTACATACGGTATGGATTCATTGTGATTCATTGTGTTAGTTCCCTCCAGCACTACTTCGGGCATATGTCAAGTCCATGCCACGTCGTGTTGGGTTACTTCTGCATGCTCGCAGGGGCCCTACATGATATAAGGTAGGTGTACCAGTTTCTTTGGCTCTTCAGCATATGAGAACACTATTTAATTAACTTTGTTGATATTTGATTATAAGTACTGGATTTTTTTTCTTTTAAGGAATTTGTGATAGTCATTACTTCTTTTATTGAAGAGTGGGGATAATAAGCACATCATTGAACTTATTTGTAAGTGCTGGTTGCAAGTATTCCATGACTGTATTTACTGACCCTCACAGCCCAGTGTTATCAGTGCTTGTTGAAGAGCTTGGTGACACAGACATTTGTTACCAAAATATCACCTGGTCTTAAAGCTATCTGATCCTCATCATCTCCAGTACTGGACAATTGTTCCTTAGCCATTACTTCTCTTTTTAGTTGAAGATATACAAACAAATCTGCAGCATGGACACGGCATCCACATTTGCCAACCAATGTTTGGTTTATCTAGAGGAGGGTTCAGTATCTCGCATGAGCTGACATGTCTGCTGAGGCTCTTGCCCACATGCTGAGCAGTTACGATATGGTGTGGTGTGTAGTAATGGAAAGGTGCACATACAGTGTGGTCACGACAGGAGACGCATGGACTGAAATAGTGGATGGCCAGCTTTGACAGTGGTGCTGCCTAATAGCGACAATGGAGAGTCAGCACCAACAATGTCTTCACATTTCAATCTGCAGTTAAAGGACTGTTATCTTTTTACACAAAGAGATGGGATCGCAAAATGCCTGGGTAGGTCGTTGAAACTCTTTACATAAAAATGGAATCAACAATTTGGCTGTACATCCCAAAGTACACCATTAAAGATGCTGCCACTTTATTTACCAATTCTAATTGAAACCAAGCTTGTGTTCACCTCAAATAATGTTATTGTCGATGAGAAGTTGAAACATAATCTTCCTTTCTCTTCAGTTGCAGCACTGTTCTCTTTGGACAGGTAAGTAAGTACCATCAGTCACAAGGAAGACTGCCCTTAATAAACTTGTGAACATTGTGTACGTGCTGCGTATTATGATAGGTCTTTATTTTTGTTATGGATGAATTGTGCAGAGTTTTAAAATATTTTGTCTATTCATTGTTTCTGAGGTAAATAATTTTATAAGCTCACCCATCCCTTCACTAAGAAATCATTACTCAACTTGTACCTTGCACTTCTTTCTCATGTGTTACTGCCACAGTTTCTCGATCTGCTTTACTCCCTCAAAGTATTACAACAATTACTCATGTAGTAAGTTTACACCGGTTTCTTCTTTGATGCTGGCTTTCATAAACCTGTCACCCGTGTAACGTGAGCTCACTCCCTGGTTCAGAATAACTGAAGGAGAACAAACCACCAAGTTAACACTCTTTGAGATACTCTTTTTATTCCATGGTAGGTTACACCATTCTTAAATTGAGGAATCACATGGAACAAATATCAAACTCAATCTTTTTTACATGCGACAAAAGAACTGTGATTCTCTTTCATATCTGCTCCATGGCCCCACAGAATACTTTGGGGTGTATTCAAAATGTATCAAGCATTCTTATTTGGAAACTCCAGGTTGGAATATCAACATGGTCCGAGCTGCAGGAAATGGTGGTCATGTGTGCATGAGGTGTGCTTGCTTGTGTGAATGGATGTTTGTGTGAAAGCTAAACATGTAACAGTTTTTTTGTTGTGCCTGTCTGCAACTCAGCATGTTACCTTGTAAACATTCTTCTTTTCTGCATAAACTAGTGAACCACGAGAGGCTTTTTTTGGTCATGTGCAGTCATAATTTTTTTCCTGCCAGTGAAAAATGTGTCAGTCTTTGGCAGTTGGCCCATGACTAAGGACATGTAGTGAGAGCTTTTTTAATTCCAATAAGTCGCAAAGTGATAGAACAAATTGTGCAGTGATATTGCATAAAGCTGTGTCTAGGCTTGGCGGTACACAAGTGGAAACTGTTCCCAAAATTCAATAGCTTTAAGGGATGATGCTATGAGCAACTTATGGATAAAGAAGTGGTGCAACCAATCAATGATGGCTGCACTTTGGTGGTCAGTGAACAGCCTGTAGGAATATCAAAAGCTGAAATGACAGTGTCACTGAGCAAATTGAGACTGGTTATAGAAGAGCATTGTTCCACAAAATGATATAAGGGTAAACACTGGAATGGTACGTTCAATTTTGTCCAATAAATTTTCATATGAAAAGAGTGTTCATGGAATTCGAACTGAAACTGCTGACAATGGAAAATAAACACTGACATCTGCAAATCAAACAGGGCACGCTGGACAACATGTTCAATAACCACAACTTTCTGAACATCATGATCACAGGCGATGAGCTGTGGGTTTTGGGTACAGCTATGGGTAGGCCTTGCACCTACCCATTTTGCAACGCATCCCAGTTATTCAGGCAGTCTGTTTCCTTGCAGAAGATACTTGGGGGCTGCAGCAGCACACTCGACAGTGACTGAAGCGCTGTCAAAGGTCGCTGGCACCACAGACCTCTTCCTTATGCCAGCCATGTGACAAGAAGCAAGGCTGAATCCTGGCATTAAGGGCCATATTTAGGGTGACACGCAGATCCTGTTAAGGGAGCTCATGTCATGTGAGCTTTCTGGGCCAGGTGCCAAATGCTTGTTGCATTTACACTATCAGGTGCCCAGTCCAGGATCATCACTATGCTGCAATCACTGTTTGAGCCAGCCACATTACCCTGGATCATGCAGCATGGGTTCTCTACAGAAGACACGGTCCAGATAGGGAGACTGATTCTTGATTTCATAATATTTATGTAATTACCAGTAGTTGGGCTTCACCGGATGTAGAACATTCTTCTTTGAAACTTAGACTCTAAATGTTCCCTAGCAGATTGTGTTGTCAGATTTATAATTTCTGTCATACTTCATCATTCTCCTAAATGTGTTTGTGAATGCTGAACATAGTAAATTATTTTTCTAAGCAACTCAAGGTCATTTACCTGTCAGTGTTTATCTGAGGTGCTGCAATGATGTTACCATTCTGTTAAACTTCTGTTCCATTGTCAGGCTTCAAGGATAGCTCTGCATGCAGATTCACCAGAACTTCAAACACTCTGTCATCATAGCATAAGTGATACCATGAATGATGCCCAACATGAGCCGAATGCCTATCTCTGTCTGCTACTGGTCATTTCTGATGGCAGAACTCATTGCAGCAGTGACACAGGGGATAATGAGATGATGAATCTGTTCTTGCTGAGTGCAGTCTTTCAATGACACCTGACCTCCTCAGTTTCATTTGTTACACACACACACACACACACACACACACACACACACACACACACACACACAGGGTGACCTCACATTGAGCATATCTAACAGACAGATGGCATGGTGATGAACATTCATGCTTTTCTTCCTGATTCCCAGTTCTATTCTGTACACACACCAACTTGCATTATCAACTTCTGCATCATGTTCATTGCATAGTCTGTTTTGTTTTAGTTTGACTGCCCTTTATACAAAGTTGTGGCAACGGAATGTCCTTGGTGGAATCTAAATAATTTAAGGAATGAAGGTGTGCTCATGGTGGTTTAGTGGGTCAAGCACTAGACATCATGTTACTTAAAATCCGTCTTGATTGCAAAAAATTTTTTTATTATTCATATGACCGGTTTCGGTTCATTCAGAACCATCTTCAGATCTGTAAAAATAATTATAATAATTTACTATTTCACGGAAACAAATGTTTTTCATCTTATCTAATGAACATCAAATGTACCAAAACGTACCTGATATTTCAGTTACAGGAGTAACCCGTCCAAATCCAGCACCTTTCACATGCTACGTCACATAAAATTGGTTGGCAGAGTGCACGTCATTTATATTAATTATAACACTATAACTGACAGGTGGCGTCTGGTACATTTGTTACATTCCATTTGCATGTACTGTATTCAGTAGATCTTTTTATATTAAAAATATTTGGTTAAAATATGTAGATGTCAAAGTTAAAATCTGTACTTGTCAGGATTAAAAAGCAGTAAAATTATCATTTTTATACGATCTAAAAGCATAGGGCGATTTATATATCTATGGTGCTGGTGTGAACTTGTTTTCCTCTATGGTCTGCTTCCGTTGTTCCCGCCATTTTGGTGTTGTGCCGCGGTGCGCTCAGTCGTCTGATGTCCATCGCCGCGGGCAAGAGGGCCGCACAGGAGGGCCCCGTCAACGACGCCAGGCGCTGCGCGCGTCTTCCGGCTTCTCCACCGCGCACCATCTCTCATCTCTCGGGCTGGATCTCCACACGCAACAGTTGTGGAGATCCAGCCCGAGAGATGAGAGATGGTGCGCGGTGGAGAAGCCGGAAGACGCGCGCAGCGCCTGGCGTCGTTGACGGGGCCCTCCTGTGCGGCCCTCTTGCCCGCGGCGATGGACATCAGACGACTGAGCGCACCGCGGCACAACACCAAAATGGCGGGAACAACGGAAGCAGACCATAGAGGAAAACAAGTTCACACCAGCACCATAGATATATAAATCGCCCTATGCTTTTAGATCGTATAAAAATGATAATTTTACTGCTTTTTAATCCTGACAAGTACAGATTTTAACTTTGACATCTACATATTTTAACCAAATATTTTTAATATAAAAAGATCTACTGAATACAGTATGTACAAATGGAATGTAACAAATGTACCAGACGCCACCTGTCTGTTATAGTGTTATAATTAATATAAATGACGTGCACTCTGCCAACCAATTTTATGTGACGTAGCATGTGAAAGGTGCTGGATTTGGACGGGTTACTCCTGTAACTGAAATATCAGGTACGTTTTGGTACATTTGATGTTCATTAGATAAGATGAAAAACATTTGTTTCCGTGAAATAGTAAATTATTATAATTATTTTTACAGATCTGAAGATGGTTCTGAATGAACCGAAACCGGTCATATGAATAATAAAAAAAATTTTTTGCAATCAAGACGGATTTTAAGTAACATTATAAAATCACTGATTGCTGTTGTCCCATAAGACATTATGTCTGTTTTTGCAAAAACACTAGACATCAGCTATGGAGTTCCTGGGTTCTATCCCAAATAGTGGTGGGGATTTTTCCTCATTCCAGGATGGCTCCAATGGCCACTGGCCTGCTGTCAGATGAGAACCATGGATCTTTCTGAGGGGTAAGAGGTGGACAGGTCAATAGTCCCACCAACCTCCTCCTCCGCCTAGTGCCGTGGTGAAAAAAGGCTGCATTCTGTTTTCCTTTTTTTAAATGCTATTTCATATTACTTGACATAGAAGAAAGATGATGCCCCAGAAAGGCTTAATTGCTTAGAGTAAAATAAAAAAATTGTAACTACTATTTAAAAGTGGGAGGGGAGTATTAGTGCTTTCAATATTAATAATGCAGCAGGTGGTGGCCGCATTCTGCTCTGATAATTTTGCTACCTTGCTGTGTCTTTCTCCCAGCAAAACAGTTCGGAAATTTTATACAGTCAGTGTTTCAGTTTCGTCCATATTGTCCACATGAGGTCTGTTAGCAAATTTTGAATGGCATTTAATTACAGTTTATATTTTATCAAGAAATAATGCTATATGCAGGTTGAATTAATCTCAAGATACATAGCAGGATTCTAGAATCTTTGTTTCTAATGTTTGAATTCATGTGATATCCCTTCAGCCAATCATCAGATGCCAGTTTCTCCACATGCCATGTTTCAGCAACCTTAAGGAGATTATTCCCTGTTGTTCTAATAATTTCCGGGTATGCAGCCGGATCCCGTCGACATTCTGCCACGATATTTCGGCCCAGAGACGTCCGGCCATCATCAGGTGAGTACACAACTACTGAAGAGCCCAGGTGCAGACGCGGTATTTATGCCGAATCTCGCGCATGTGAAATGTACTGGCATCCTACAGCGCATGCGTCAGATGTTGACATGCGCAGCATAGCCCAGTTGTACGTGCTGCCCTCGGTGGTGGAAATAAAGTTTCATCTAGTCATTGAGCATCGAATGACACTGTCGATTCCGCTGTGATTGTATAATTTTAATAACAGGATTCCAATTTTTATCCAGCTGAAAGCCGTTGTCACGATTTATAAGATTATTGGCAAGACGTATTTCCACTGATTCCTTGATTACGGAATCCCAAAAACCGGAAACCGGGGATAAAATTTTTGTTACATTGTATTCCATTGAATGTCCCAAAGAAATACAGTGCTCTGCTACTGCCGATTTTGACGGTTGCCGCAGACGGGTGTATCTTTCATGTTCTATACATCGTTCACGGACAGTTCTTGTCGTCTGGCCAATATATGCAGCGCCACATTCACAGGGAATTTTGTAGACGCCTGCCTTCTTCAGTTGTAAATCGTCTTTAACGGATCCAACCAGGGCCCGGTTCTTTGCTGGTGGACGAAAGATAACCTTGATTTTATTTTTCTTCAGTAATCGGCCTATTTTCGACGACACATTCCCGGCGTATGGAAGGAACGCAGTTGATTTAAAGTCATCATCTGCGTCCTCAGTGCGTTGCTTCTTGTTATGATAGTTGCGCATGGCCTTCCTTATTTGGCGAGAAGTGTAGCCATTCTCTTTGAAAACCTTCTCCAAGTGTTCTAATTCTGCGTGGAGGCTTTCATCATCCGATATTATACGCGCTCGATGTATTAAGGTACTGAGAACACCGGCTGTTTGTGCTGGGTGATGGCAGCTTGACGCCTGGAGATACAGATCTGTGTGAGTCGCTTTCCTGTACACAGAATGTCCTAATGACCCATCATTTTTACGGCGTACTAGCACGTCTAGAAATGGTAAAGTGCCCTCTTTTTCAATCTCCATCGTAAATTTGATGTTCTCATGTAATGAGTTTAAGTGATGAAGGAATTTCTCCAGTTCCTGTCTGCCATGAGGCCATACAGCAAAAGTATCATCTACGTACCGCCAGAAGACCGTAGGCTTTAAAACAGCAGACTCAAGTGCTTTCTGTTTTAAAGCCTACGGTCTTCTGGCGGTACGTAGATGATACTTTTGCTGTATGGCCTCATGGCAGACAGGAACTGGAGAAATTCCTTCATCACTTAAACTCATTACATGAGAACATCAAATTTACGATGGAGATTGAAAAAGAGGGCACTTTACCATTTCTAGACGTGCTAGTACGCCGTAAAAATGATGGGTCATTAGGACATTCTGTGTACAGGAAAGCGACTCACACAGATCTGTATCTCCAGGCGTCAAGCTGCCATCACCCAGCACAAACAGCCGGTGTTCTCAGTACCTTAATACATCGAGCGCGTATAATATCGGATGATGAAAGCCTCCACGCAGAATTAGAACACTTGGAGAAGGTTTTCAAAGAGAATGGCTACACTTCTCGCCAAATAAGGAAGGCCATGCGCAACTATCATAACAAGAAGCAACGCACTGAGGACGCAGATGATGACTTTAAATCAACTGCGTTCCTTCCATACGCCGGGAATGTGTCGTCGAAAATAGGCCGATTACTGAAGAAAAATAAAATCAAGGTTATCTTTCGTCCACCAGCAAAGAACCGGGCCCTGGTTGGATCCGTTAAAGACGATTTACAACTGAAGAAGGCAGGCGTCTACAAAATTCCCTGTGAATGTGGCGCTGCATATATTGGCCAGACGACAAGAACTGTCCGTGAACGATGTATAGAACATGAAAGATACACCCGTCTGCGGCAACCGTCAAAATCGGCAGTAGCAGAGCACTGTATTTCTTTGGGACATTCAATGGAATACAATGTAACAAAAATTTTATCCCCGGTTTCCGGTTTTTGGGATTCCGTAATCAAGGAATCAGTGGAAATACGTCTTGCCAATAATCTTATAAATCGTGACAACGGCTTTCAGCTGGATAAAAATTGGAATCCTGTTATTAAAATTATACAATCACAGCGGAATCGACAGTGTCATTCGATGCTCAATGACTAGATGAAACTTTATTTCCACCACCGAGGGCAGCACGTACAACTGGGCTATGCTGCGCATGTCAACATCTGACGCATGCGCTGTAGGATGCCAGTACATTTCACATGCGCGAGATTCGGCATAAATACCGCGTCTGCACCTGGGCTCTTCAGTAGTTGTGTACTCACCTGATGATGGCCGGACGTCTCTGGGCCGAAATATCGTGGCAGAATGTCGACGGGATCCGGCTGCATACCCGGAAATTATTAGAAGAAGAAATACGCCGGGAAAACTTCAGAAGTCACATCATATTCCCTGTTGGTTTATAAGCTAACAGGCAGAAGTCGTTGAGACTCAATACTTATAACGTCTTTGAAGATATAATCATGGAAAGGGTCACAGTGAAATTTTGCAGACTTTTCTTTTCTGTTTTTTTGCTCGTAACTGCTATGTATATTGAATGCTAAATGCTAAACCTTTCTGTAAAGCTGCTGCATGCATACTAATATTTTGCTCATTGACCTATTTGTTTGTTTGTTCTTTGTGGCATTCTCATAATTCTGGAGAAACTGAACTGTTATTTAATAATATAAGTTTTCATTTATCCATTTTGAAGCATTATTTTGCCACACATAAATTAATAGATGGCCAGCAATTTACATGATTTACAATAGCTACATTTCCATAAGAACAAACTGTGCAACCCTAATTTTAATCACTGGACCTGGTCCTTGTAATATACACATTCACTGGCATTCAAAACGACCATTTTCTTCAATAGTGGATAATATGATGACATTAAAACTTCATTGCACTGTTACCCTCCACACCTCTTATATCACACTGTTATCATGTGACATGCTTCCTTATAAAGTGATGGCATCATAGAGACAAGTAGCAAATCATAATCTCAAATTTTACTACCTCACAGGATAAATAGAATTACAAAGCTCCTCTACATAGCTTTAAAAATACTTAAAAGAAGGACAATAATTTACATTTAGAACTACAAATCATAAAAACTAAATTGTTCACTTCCCATCTCAACTGTGACATAATTGCATGGAACAGAGAAAAATCTTGGAGCTGCAAACACACACACTTTATTCCCTGCCCTCTCCCTACCCCCTCCCACTCCACTGCAGTTACTTTGCATCACATTGCAAAGCTTATTCAAAGTGAGTAATTATTTTGTTTCATTTTTACAATAAAAAAACATGGGATATCTTGACTTTCTCACTGTTGCTGACAATCAGATAAAAGATTGCAATGTTCAGGACAGCAAAGGTCCTCCTCAAATGAAAAACTGATGTGGCATTGTCACTATTCCTGTCTACTCCATATAAAACAAAGAAAAATTATATTTGAATAAATACATTGAAAGACAAATACCATAATTATAATAAGGTATTGAAATTTGAATAGTAATAGTAGTAGTAGTGTTCCTAAATGAGGTAACCAAGTAAGATCACACAGTAGTTAGTATACAAGATGAATGTGTATACATTTTAGATGTATGGGATACACATTTCCATCTTGATCCCAGCATGATTTCTTTGAAAAGTACATTGGCAATTCTTTGCTCCACCCTTGCCTTATTCAAACTGGTGTTCACTTCTAATTAAAATTTTTTATTCATCCTGCAAATCTCTATGAACTGTGGGATATTGTTTGCACATAAGAGCATGCCCATACACAAGCACTTGCGCATCTGTACACGTGCGCGCACTGACATGCACACGCACGGGCACACGCACACACAAGCACGCGCACACACGCACGCACATATGTATATACAAGTTACATATAACATAAAAAATATATTGTAATAGTGCAATGAATTAATTCCATTCAATCTTGCTTTAGGAGCAGTAGCAGTTTTGGAATATTTTTGCTTCATATTTGTTGTACATTATATGGTTTGCAAATTATGCCATTGAATAGAAGCAGTGATCTGATAGGAATGCTCTTAGGAATTAATAAAATAGTGAAAATGATGAAATAACTTTTATTCAATGTGGAGACCATTGTACATTTGCATGTCACTATTTGTATTGGAGGTTTTAAAGGCTGATGTACTTACTGAATGGACATGAAGTTTGTCTTTTTGACCTGACGTTCATGTACACACTAGTGTGTGTGTGTGTGTGTGTGTGTGTGTGTGTGTTTGTGTGTGGTCTTTTACCCATGAAGGGCCTGTTGGCCAAAAGGTTACTTTCTGACTGTCTTTTTGTTGTGCCTATCTGCAACTCAGCACTTGCGCTATATGGTGAGTAACAACAATATTTTTCAATATTTTCATTGAAATAATTAATTTATTTCTGAACTAACAAGGTGTTACACAAAAATATGGTATAATTTGAACATTACAGAATTACAAAAAAAGAAAGAAACTCATAGTAAGAAGTATTCTAATTGCATTGTAATGAAGTGCCATGTGCAACAACATATGTAGAAATATAAGCTTTTGAAGAAAGAGTTCATTAACAGTAGTCAAATTTCAGTTCATGTCCATGTATACTATTGTTTGGTGACAGTTGTTTGGAATATTGGCAGTATCACTCTCCTCTGTTTTTACTTATTGTTGTTGTTGTTGTGGTCTTCAGTCCTGAGACTGGTTTGATGCAGCTCTCCATGCTACTCTATCCTGTGCAAGCTTCTTCATCTCCCAGTACCTACTGCAACCTACATCCTTCTGAATTTGCTTAGTGTATTCATCTCTTGGTCTCCCCCTACGATTTTTACCCTCCACGCTGCCCTCCAATACTAAATTGGTGATCCCTTGATGCCTCAGAACATGTCCTACCAACCGATCCCTTCTTCTGGTCAAGTTGTGCCACAAACTTCTCTTCTCCCCAATCCTATTCAATACTTCCTCATTAGTTATGTGATCTACCCATCTAATCTTCAGCATTCTTCTGTAGCACCACATTTCGAAATCTTCTATACTCTTCTTGTCCAAACTATTTATCATCCATGTTTCATTTCCATACATGGCTACACTCCATACAAATACTTTCAGAAATGACTTCCTGACACTTAAATCTATACTCGATGTTAACAAATTTCTCTTCTTCAGAAACGCTTTCCTTGCCATTGCCAGTCTACATTTTATATCCTCTCTACTTTGACCATCATCAGTTATTTTCATCCCCAAATAGCAAAACACCTTTACTACTTTAAATGTCTCATTTCCTAATCTAATTCCCTCAGCATCACCCGACTTAATTCGACTACATTCCATTATCCTTGTTTTGCTTTTGTTGATGTTCATCTTATATCCTCCTTTCAAGACACTGTCCATTCCGTTCAACTGCTCTTCCAGGTCCTATGCTGTCTCTGACAGAATTACAATGTCATCGGCAAACCTCAAGGTTTTTATTTCTTCTCCATGGATTTTAATACCTACTCCGAATTTTTCTTTTGTTTCCTTTACTGCTTGCTCAATATACAGATTGAATAACATCGGGGAGAGGCTACAACCCTGCCTTACTCCCTTCCCAACCACTGCTTCCCTTTCATGTCCCTCGACTCTTATAACTGCCATCTGCTTTCTGTACAAATTGTAAATAGCCTTTCGCTCCCTGTATTTTACCCCTGCCACCTTTAGAATTTGAAAGAGAGTATTCCAGTCAACATTGTCAAAAGCTTTCTCTAAGTCTACAAATGCTAGAAACGTAGGTTTGCCTTTCCTTAATCTTTCTTCTAAGATAAGTCGTAAGGTCAGTATTGCCTCTCGTGTTCCAGTATTTCTACGGAATCCAAACTGATCTTCCCCGAGGTCGGCTTCTACTAGTTTTTCCATTCGTCTGTAAAGAATTCATGTTAGTATTTTGCAGCTGTGGCTTATTAAACTGATTGTTCGGTAATTTTCACATCTGTCAACACCTGCTTTCTTTGGGATTGGAATTATTACATTCTTCTTGAAGTCTGAGGGTATTTCGCCTGTTTCATACATCTTGCTCACCAGATGGTAGAGTTTTGTCAGGACTGGCTCTCCCAAGGCTGTCAGTAGTTCCAATGGAATGTTGTCTACTCCGGGGGCCTTGTTTTGACTCAGGTCTTTCAGTGCTCTGTCAAATTCTTCACGCAGTATCGTATCTCCCATTTCATCTTCATCTACATCCTCTTCCATTTCCATAATATTGTCCTCAAGTACATCGCCCTTGTATAGACCCTCTATATACTCCTTCCACCTTTCTGCTGTCCCTTCTTTGCTTAGAACTAGGTTTCCATCTGAGCTCTTGATGTTCATACAAGTGGTTCTCTTATCTCCAAAGGTCTCTCTAATTTTCCTGTAGGCAGTATCTATCTTACCCCTAGTGAGATAAGACTCTACTCCTTACATTTGTCCTCTAGCCATCCCTGCTAAGCCATTTTGCACTTCCTGTCGATATCATTTTTGAGACGTTTGTATTCCTTTTTGCCTGCTTCATTAACTGCTTTTTTATATTTTCTCCTTTCATCAATTAAATTCAATATTTCTTCTGGTCTTTTTACCTACTTGATCCTCTGCTGCCTTCACTACTTCATCCCTCAAGGCTGCCCATTCTTCTTCTTCTGTATTTCTTTCCCCCATTCCTGTCAATTGTTCCCTTGTGCTCTCTCTAAAAGTCTGTACAACCTCTGGTTCTTTCAGTTTATCCAGGTCCCATCTTCTTAAATTCCCACCTTTTTGCAGTTCCTTCAGTTCTAATCTACAGTTCATAACCAATAGATTGTGGTCAGAGTCCACATCTGCCCCTGGAAATGTCTTACAATTTAAAACCTGGTTCCTAAATCTCTGTCTTACCATTATATAATCTATCTGATACCTTTTAGTATCTCCAGGGTTCTTCCATGTATACAACCTTCTATCATGATTCTTAAAACAAGTGTTAGCTATAATTAAGTTGTGCTCTGTGCAAAATTCTACCAGGCGGCTTCCTCTTTCATTTCTTAGCCCCAATCCATATTCACCTACTACGTTTCCTTCTCTCCCTTTTCCTACATTCGAATTCCAGTCACCCATGACTATTAAATTTTCGTCTCCCTTCACTATCTGAATAATTTCTTTTATATCATCATACATTTCTTCAATTTCTTCATCATCTGCAGAACTAGTTGGCATATAAACTTGTACTACTGTAGTAGGCGTGGGCTTCGTGTCTATCTTGGCCACAATAATGCGTTCACTATGCTGTTTGTAGTAGCTTACCCACATTCCTATTTTCCTAGTCATTATTAAACCTACTCCTGCATTACCCCTATTTGACTTTGTGTTTATAACCCTGTAGTCACCTGACCAGAAGTCTTGTTCCTCCTGCCATCGAACTTCACTAATTCCCACCATATCTAACTTTAACCTATCCATTTCCCTTTTTAAATTTTTCTAACCTACCTGCCCGATTAAGGGATCTGACATTCCACGTTCCGATCCATAGGACGCCAGTTTTATTTCTCCTGATAACGACATCCTCTTGAGTAGTCCCCGCCCGGAGATCCGAATGGGGGACTATTTTACCTCTGGAATATTTTACCCAAGAGGATGCCATCATCATTTAATCATACAGTAAAGCTGCATGCCCTTGGGAAAAATTACGGCCGTAGTTTCCCCTTGCTCTCAGCCGTTCGCAGTACCAGCACAGCAAGGCCGTTTTGGTTATTGTTACAAGGCCAGATCAGTCAAACATCCAGACTGTTGCCCTTGCAACTACTGAAAAGGCTGCTGCCCCTCTTCAGGAACCACACGTTTGTCTGGCCTCTCAACAGATACCCCTCCGTTGTGGTTGTACCTACGGTACGGCTATCTGTATCGCTGAGGCACGCAAGCCTCCCCACCAACGGCCAGGTCCATGGTTCATGGGGGGGGGGGGGGGGGTTTATTTATTAGAACCTAGTAAATATGTAATGGATTTTCATTGGCATATTTCATGCAATATTACATTGAAAATCCATTTATTTTCTTGTTGAGTTTAACAGAAAGTGGTAATGCGGAAAATTAATGTTCTATAAAACTACACAACAATATTTCAGTTGTCAGTGAACACATATTCATCCTTAAATTTGATGAACTCAGAAAGGATCAAAGTTACCTTAACTAAAGTGGTGCTTTTTTTCATGGGTTGTTATTGTAAAAATCACTGCATTCATGTACTCGTATTATGGAGTATGGTAACAATGTGAGGCTTTATTAATTGTTTCCTTCCTTGGTCCCAAAGGATGATGTTTAACATTGTCTCACTCTGTCATGCAGATGATGGGTACGGTGAGTAATTGTGTTGTGCAGGTGACCACTTGAGCATTGTTGTAATGTGTTGTGTTTGTGTTATACCGATCAATTTGGAAAAGAAAGGAAGAGAGTAAAAAGAGAAAGTCTTGTATCCCTAAAGTAGTTTATTTTTATTGTTATAGTATAAAAAATTATACATTTTTAACAGTCTCTTCAATAGATACTCTAGACGAGATGAAATCCTTTGTCATCCATAGAACTTAAAGTTTTGATTTCAGTCTACGTAGCTCTCTTCGCAAGATCTTTCCGGTGCTTGTTTTTGGTATTTCATTAACAAATTCAACTCCTCCTCGCAATTGCTTGTGTGAAGATACCTGTTCTGTTAAGGGGAGGAAAGAAAAAGAGAAACATGTTGATAAGTATCAAAACACCAGAAAATCATGTGTTGTTTGATGATACAAGACATAGCTAAAAACTGCAACAAGAATGAACAACACAAATCTTTATAATAAAGATGCTTTTTGTCATTAGAATGTAATACATGTGGTGCAGTATTAAGCAGTGGTGTTCATTGCATGGAAAAACAGTTATATGTCATTACTATAAATAATTGAATTAAAATTGACAATAATGTCCACTTTACACAGTGTAGTGCACACAAATAATTTCAGAATATAGTCTCCATTTCAACATTAATTTACTTTTCCAATTTTCTTTGCAAGTGGAAAACTGTAGCCCTCTTACATTGCCCAAGATAGTAGGCATCCTGTTTTGTTTGTGCTGCATAGATGTAAAGCAGAACCAGATATATGAACAATACAGGATCTCATTATGCTCCTATAGTATGTGAATACATTTAGATATTCATAGTCAAAGGCACATACTTTGTGATCATATCTGTAACTGTGCAACAACAGTGTCACCACATCATCACATTAGATTTGCTGCTGGCAAATCACTATCAGCAGTAAGAGTATAGACTTCAATGAATGGCTATAACTTAGAAATCAGAAATCAAGACAAAGTTGTCACGTTGCAGGTATCAATTGTTTCTTAAGCCAAGCACAAGGAAGCAAAGCAGAATCAGTGTTTTGAATCTTCCCATCCCAGCTGTAATAATGTCATCTATTTTGAAAATGCCAGCAGAATGTGTGATTTCTGAGAAGTATGTCATAAAGTCTGTTTCAGTGACATAAAGTGAAAAGTGATTCAAAGTGGGACATGTTATCTTACTGCAGTTGAAAGCTGCAGTAAATGTTGCCATGGCACAATTGTCATCCAGAATTTTCTAAGCATGTCAATTATTCAACGAGTTCATTGGAGTCCATATGTTGTAGACAATTTTCTGTGAGTTTATTGTGCTATTTTTGTGCATGGAATTCCTACTGAAAGTCAAGCATTAGATAAAGTGTGATATGAGAGATACGGTCAAAAGGGAAATAAATTTCCAGAAAAATTTGAAGGGATGAAGGTCATGCATGCACTCAAAACAATAAGAATGGATTTTCTCTCATCAGCCTAATTTGAATGCTCACATGTTGTGTAATATCTTAATCTCTGTATTGACTTACTTGCGACATAATCAATAATTTCCTGTTCTGTTACTGGAGCTTGTTGAACTACAAAAGCTTTTGGTAGTTCACCAGCAATTTTGTCAGGTACACCAATGACAGCCACTTCATATACTGCTGGATGATTCACAATGATTCCTTCAAGCTCTGCAGGGGCCACCTGTTAAAATTTTTTGAAATTTAGTTACAATACTTTCTGTAGCTTCTGTGAAACTGCATCATATATTTGGGGGTCTGCTTTATTTAAACTAGTGCAAAATTATATTTTTAAATGATAGACATTTTTCATTTACACAAATGACCCAAACATCAGGCATGTTTCATAAGTGAAGCAGTAAAATAGTAAGGAGATACTGTGTATAGTAATTCCACGCTTACTAATAATTTTCATTTAATTTTTGTACATTGATAAAATAATGGATTGTGGTATTATTTGCTGTTTCCTAATAGGATTCACTTTATCTCATAGTAACAGCACATATGTTGAATATACAGTGCATATCTGAAATGAATGTAGAAAATAAGAGGGCTGGTAGCAACCCAAGCCTGTATCCCTTAGTGTACAGCGATAGGCATCATTGATCAGCATCACACGGCACCTGGAGGTTAGACACACAACATACCATCTGAGCCTTCATGATAGCAGGTCTGCAGGGAATGATTTCAATGTATTTGTGACATTGAGGTAAAAGTGACATAATATCAATGTTTTATGACCTGTATTTGCAGACACTCTAGACAGCATAGTTGTAGATATTACAGGTGGGACAACACTATGCGTTTTCTGCCTTTTACTGGGATGTGAACATGTTACTTTGGCTGTGTAAATGCCTGTTTGATATGTGTTGCACAGAAGGCAGCACCTGTACACACTGCGGAATCTGGTTCCCCTTGTGTCAGTTTGTCATTAAATGGGGACCCTCTTGTGTTTATTACTGTGTGGAGTGGACAGGACATGGAATTTTAGTCTTGGGACGAAAGAGCAGACATGCACTGTGGTTATGGGGTGGCAGATGGAAATGCTCATGCTGCCCAACATTTGTACGTTCAGCAGTTTCGAAATCATCGAGTGCCACATCCACACAAATTTACTGCCATCTACACGTCCCTTTAAGGCACAGGTTCACTTGGGGTACATTATCCGCTGGCACATTCTCATAATGGCACATGTGTGTTTAAGGCCTACTTCGAAACCCAGTGTATTCATTTTGTGTTACAGGGGCAAAGGCCTGATGGATGCGGTTGTCAACAAACAGTGTGTACACCAGGGCTTGAAGAAAAGGAGTTAGCACTACTGGAAAACACAGCCTCAGCAAGCTCATGATACGTTGCATGGGAAATGGGTGGAAGCCATTCCTCAATTTGGTGTGTGTAGCATGAATGTGATTTGCGCCCCTGTCACCTTCAGAAGGTTCACACCCTTAACCCAGATGATTTTCCTCCTCGAACTGAATTCTGCCAGTGGTTTTTGCAAAGGTGTACCGTCAACCGGACTTTCCAAACCATGTACTTTTTATGAATGAGGCATTCTTTACATGAGAAGGTATGTTCAACAGCCAAAATCAACACGTGTGGGTATGGGAAAATTCACACAATCTGTCAATGTTTGGGCTGGCTTGGTAGGCAGTAATCTGGTCAGTAAGCTCCCCTGGCAACGGATTGCAAACAGATACTTAATCTTTAAACTTTTTACAAGAAACTTTGCCAGAATTGTTGGAATATGTTCCACTCAATGTGCAACAGTGAATGTGGTACCAACACAATGGTGCACCTGTGTGCTTTGCACATGAAGTGTGGATTCATTTGGATGAAACCTTTGGTGAGAAACTGACAGGGCGTGGTGGGCTGGTGGCATGGCCAGCATGTTCCCCCGACTGGATGCCCATTGATTTTTTCTTGTGGGGCCACCTGAAATCTGTTGTCTATGAAACACCCATTGAGATTGTTGAAGAGCTGATAGGGCATTATAATTGCAGTGGTCACAGTATAATCAACATTGGACTGTGGATCAACAGAATTGTGTAGCCTGGTCAGATGAATCACTTTTCTTGTTACATCAGATCAACGTCTGTGTCAGGAGTCTTTGTCATTAAGGTGAATGGCTGCTTGAAACGTGCACCACATTATGAATGCAGGCTGGTGGGGACAATATTACGCTGTGGCGGACATTCTCCTGGGCTCTGTGGGACCTGCAGTAGTAACTGAAAGCACCATCACAGCTGTGAATACATGAATATTAAGACAGACTGCCTGCATCCCTTCATAATGTATGTCTTCCCTGATACCAATGGGATCATTCAGTGGAATAACTGTCCATGTCACAAGACCATAAGTGTGCTACAGTGGTTTGAGGAGCACAATAGTGTATTTTCATTGCTGTATTGCCCACCAAATTCACCTAATCTAAAGTCAACAGTACTCACCTAAACCTGACAGAATACATCTGGGATTCAATTGGTCACCAACTCCGTGTTCAAAAACCACCAACCCTTAGTTTACAGGAATTCTGTGACCTGGGTATAGATGTCTGATGCATACTTCATTTACCCACCAAAGACTTGTCAAATCCATGTCACAGGAAATCTCTGGTTTATAGTTTTCAAAAGGAGAACCAACGTGGTATTAAACAAATGAACATAATGTTTTGGCTTATCATGGTATGTGCGTCATATCCAAATATATTCATGGACAGAAACTGAATACTAGGTCATATGTGCTGTTGCCATATGTATTGTGGTGTTTGATTTGTGTCAATATAAGTGAGGAATCACCACCATATCTGTTATAGAGATGCATGTGCAGTTTCACATCCCTTTTAACTTATGTGAAATTTGTAACTTTGAGAAAGGGGATCTTAATTGAAATAATGTGTTTAAATTACCATGGTCTCCATCTGGATTAAAAATAAAAGTAGAGCCTATGCATAAATAAATTTATCATACTAAGTTCTATATGAAGACAGTAACTGTTCTTGAAAGAACAGATACTGTTGATGACTGTGCAGCTTTTCCCTGGAATAAATGATGACTAACTGAAACCCTCAGCTGCCGACAGGTGTTGTTGATATACCTCGATGTAGACAGCTGAAAATGTGTGCCCCGACCGGGACTCGAACCCGGGATCTCCTGCTTACATGGCAGACGCTCTATCCATCTGAGCCACTGAGGACACAGATGAATAGCGCGACTGCAGGGACTTATCCCTTGCACGCTTCCTGTGATACTCACATTCCCAACAGTCTACAATTCTACATATGTAAAGTACCTTATAGACATTTGCCCATCCACTCAATACTCGCGCACGCTTTGGCAATTCCCGTAGGAGTTTGGGCAAACTGTGCGCATTCGCACAGACGAAGGTCAATGGCTGGGTAGCCTTTAACTATATATATGAAGACAGTAACTGTTCTTGAAAGAACAGATACTGTTGATGACCGTGCAGCTTTTCCCTGGAATACTACTAAGTTCTTCATGTTTCAGGTTTCAGAGTGTGTCTCATTGTGTTCATGTAAATGGAAAGCTTTTGGACATATGGAACAAATATTGTGTTCAAAATTCAAAATTTCTGTCTTACCTGAAATCCTTTGTATTTGATTAGTTCTTTGATGCGATCAACAATGAAGAAATACCCATCATTGTCATAGTAGCCAACATCTCCAGTATGTAACCAGCCATCACTATCTATGGTTGCAGCTGTTGCTTTTTCGTCTCCAATGTAGCCTTTCATTATAGCTGAACCACGGCACAGGATTTCTCCTTGTTTATAAGGGCCTAGTGAGCGACCGGTTTCTGTGTCAATAACCTGAAACACCATGATCAGTTACAGAAAATTTTACTATTATTATTACATCAGACATTAGTGACAATCTGTAACTTTTGTACTATTACAAAATTTTGTTGCAGTTGCGAATACATTTGACATCATCTGCATTAGACATGGAAATCATATCCAGAAATCGGTTCTAGAAATATCTTACAGTTGTACTATCAGCACAAAAAAGTATGGGTATGAACTACATCAGTTCAGGAAAAAGTGAAAGGCAAAAAACATAAAAACAGAAGTTTCTATTGCTGAAGGTACTCACCTAATCATTTATTGATGATCTTTTACAGCATTGTTGTGTTTGTACAGTCAAATACTCTCACCATATTAGTAGTGTTGTGATATGTACCTTAGTTGTTGCGGTCCATTAGTATTGCATGCTAAATGACTATTTATGCTCTGTTAAAATAGCACACAGTGTATACTGCAACATTTCAATAATGAAACTCTCAGTGACCTATTTGAATATTTTTCTATTCTTTTTTTAATGCACTTGACCTTGTTGCAGTGCACACCAGTCACTCATGAGGCAGCAGTATCTCATACAGACACAAATGTGAATCAGAAATGAGAAGAAGGTAAATCACAGACTCAGACCTAAAATATTTAGGAACGTTATCTGCATGCTTTCCAACTCTGCCGAGTTACCAGACAAAGTTCTGTGTGCTAAATATTTTGAGAAAAGAATGCCAGGAATCAATGTAAGAACCAAGAGCTACCAGAAAAGGTGAAGGGAAGCATCACCATATGAAGTCTTGCATTAATACTCTATTCAAAGGATATTGGTGAAAAAAAAATTGAAGCATCAATTAAAATATTTTTATATGTGTAATAATGGTAAGTATAAAGAATAGTGTTTCTTTTTATAAGAGTATAGTGTTGGACAAGTGACATTTTCTCAAAATTAATTCTTGTATAACTTTTTAAAGAACCATAACTTTGCTTAAGAACTTTCAAAGTAAATAATTTTCAATTCAGCTTATTACTTATAACAGATTGAATCACCCATGAAAAAAGCTAAGGAGGATTGACTCATGAAACAAATTAAAACTCTCATACATAAAAAGCTGTGATCTCCTGTGACTGATATGCAAAACACATTCATTTGCAGAAAGTCTCTCTCACTACAACTTTGCGTAAATTTTTAAGGAAAAAGTTAAAGGTGGAAATAACTGTAAAGCTTCTGAAAAAATAGATCATAACCAAATTATATTATTTCATCAATTTAATGTAATCTTTAAGGCAATTTTTAAATTAAGTCTGAAAGAAAAGTTTTATTGAAAATTAATTTAATTTCATTAACATATTTCTTATATAACATACTTGCTCCAAAAATAGTACTCAATTTTCTTCAAAATATTTCCTGAAATTTAAGTAGGTGGTTATGTCAGGAATCAAGTATGGGATTTATGTGCTATTGAGATGTTAATGAGCCTTAAATGCATTGAATGTGAGACTTCTATTGGCTGTAATCGGTACCCAATGCTATAAATGGCAAATTGCTTGGTGGGAGGGATTGTACAATAATAACACATAAGAATTTTTATACCGTTCATTACATATCTATACTATGTGATCAAAAGTATCCAGACATCCTTCTGTAATGTGGAATTGACCATTAGAAGCTCATTGAATTTGAACATGGACTAGTCGTTGGATGTGACCCAAATAACAAACTTATGAAGGACATTTCAGCTGTTTTAGAGTTGCCCAGGTTAACTGTTGGTGATGTGATTGTGAAGTGGAAACACAAAGGAACAACCACAGCTAATCAAAGACCATGCAAACCTCAAGTACTGGCAGACAGGGACTATAAAACATTCTGGAAGGCTGCTGTAAAAAATTGCATGTAATCAGTGGAAGGAATCACTCATGAGTTCCAAAAGGCTACCAGCTGTCATAATGATTGTGCGCAGGGGATTTAAAAGAATGAGCTGCAATGACTGAGCAGTCCTCATAAGCCACACATTTCTGTAGTCAGTTCTACACAACACTTGAGATAGTGTAAAGAGTGACACTACTGGACAGTGGATGACTGTAAATTAGTTATTTGAAGTGGTGAATCACACTTTTGATCAGATAGTGTATGTGAAAGTAAATAATATCAATTCTGACTTACTTTTATAAAGTATTATTTTAGATATTTTACTTTTTCTGGTAACTTTAATGGTGCTGCTAACAGTGTCCAATTGGCAGAACATGCTTGTTTGTACATTAAAACATTGCCCTAAAAGTCATTTGTGAAGATATTAATTATTTTCCAAGCTATAGTGGAAAATGTAATTTTCTGATATAAAACCTGAAAGAGTATTAGAAACCTACCCTTTAAAACTGGAATACAACTTAAATTTTCAAGCACCGATTTTAGTTGGGGAATGCGTAAAGCTGAGACAATTTTTATTATTGTATAAGTAATATTTTGGCGTACACTTCATTTTAATCATACTCCATTGAAGTTAAAGGCTATGACCTAATACCTATTTTACTTGTATGCTAGCAAAATGTATTGAAGCCGAAGGTTGGTATTTCTCTAGCTTCAGTGACTATTTGCCCACTGTCAAGAATCAAATATGTTACTTTAGCAAAATTGCAATTGGGAAGGCCCTAAGCAATTAAATTAAGAACTAGAGACTTTAGTAGCCATTAGCCTTGCTTTCAGCAAGCTATGGATAGGTGTTTCCGTATGCCATCTGTGCCATGGATTGCCATTAAGAATGCTCAATGAACTTGCACTGCTTCTACAGTCATGATAGGTAGGCTGTGAGAGAGGCTTTATTGCCTTGGGTAAAGGTGTAAGTAAATTTTCATGTCATGAATGAATGTGTAAAAATTTTCAGAGAAATGTAGCTGAACCATACAGTGGGAAGAATGTGCCACTTGCATAACATAGAATGTTGTAAGTATTACAAATCATTTCCCCCACATTTAAACCACCAGGTGAAGAGCATAACAGTGTTGTTTCTACAGCATTTTAAGCAAAAACTTCACAAGATACAGGTTGAAAGGTATAGTGGTAGATTTGTATCGATCAACTAGCTGGGAATGTTGTGCAGTGGTCAACATTGTTGAAATTGTTACTATGAAGAGATTTCCAAAAATTCTCCAAAATAATCTTACAATATTTTTGAAAATGAATGAAAATTTTTCATGGAACATTATCTGTACAACAGCTTTCTTCATTAGGCAACACAATCAGTGTCATGCAATTATAGGCGCATCTTCAGGTGATAATCTTTATTAAATACAAAAAATGTTTTTGTAAAATTCTGTTAATACTTTGTGTATAATAGTGAGAAAATGGATCAAGTTTTTAGTCACAACTTGTCACTTCATAAGGCTAGAGAGAATGTACGATGTCCTAATATTCAAGTTGTAAGCCAGTTAATTGCTTAATCTCTTAAAAGGTTGATCACTGAATGGCTAAACTTAGAATTTATACACCATAAGGTAAATGTTGAAAGTGTTAAAAATCTTGCTCCAATAAAGTATCTATGCAACAAGAGTGAATCACTGCAAATTAGAAACAGTGGAAATGGATGCTCAAGCTCCAATAAAATACCTAAGGAATGAGAGCAGACCACTGCAAATCAAAATATATAGGGCAGCAACAGTGGTAATGACACCATTTAGGAAAGACGTCACCCACCAAAGCAGTGTTACAATAGACCCATGGTCGAAAAGTTGACTTCTTATTAACTGTAGTTCTAAAGTACAATCCACATTAAAAGACGAGTGCATTTAGCATATAATAGATATCCAATGAGTGGATAAAACCATCGTTCATGTACATCACCTACAAACAAGCATGAACCAAAAAATGTTTTAAACCACTGTAGCTCAGCATAAATAGGGAGAAAATGGGGCAGCAAGCAAACACTTGTTAACATAGAAGAACTGATAATAATTTTTTTTTGAAAAATTACCTAGAAAACTGTGCTAAGACAATGGCAAAGGAACTATGAAAGTTTAAAGTGGTCATCCAGTGACAGGTTCTTGCACCAGGCTATTGAGAGTCCTTCTTATATGGTATCCATTACAGTGGGCTATAGTGACAGTTGCACAGTAGAAGAGGTCATAGAGAGGTACTAATACAAACTGAATTTGGACCAGGCAGGTGTGGCATGAAGGAAAATGAGGCATGCGCAAGATATGGTGGGGTATGGAAAACAGAATGTTATTCACTCGATAAACATCTGAAAAATTGGGAGTCATTTACAAGATTTAACAATAAATATAAATCATGTTGTAATAGTATGTGATGGATGAAAAGCACTTTGGTGCTTAAATAAATGAATTTGGAAGTATAAATAGCATGAATAAAACATATATAAAAATATTTTTTTTAAAAAAAATATTTGATGCTTCTATACTAAGCAGACTGTAAAGCAATAATACCCATCCAGCATGCAAGTTGTGAAGGTGGTCAGTTGGGGAAGTTCAGTTTGGTTATTCCAGGCGTGGGTGGGCAACTGCTTCAAATAGCTCATAATCTGTACTTTTTCTAAAATGTTTAATGTGTTTCCTTTGTTTTCCATAAATGATATTTTAAAATTATTCTACAAATGAGAAACTGGGTATCCTGCTTCATGCTAATGTGAACTAATGGCAGATTTAGAGTTGGCCAAACTAAAATGCTCCTTTAAAACATACATTAAAACCATGCCCCATTTGTCCAAATACTTATGTGGACAAATGTTGCAAGTAATGAAGTAGACACCTGTACTGGCTAAAGTTCAAATGTTCTTTATGGTTGTAACTGGCCCCTATGTTATCAAGGATAAGAAAAGCTGAACATTATTTTTCCCCTTAAGTTGATTTCTCATCCACTCTGATAATTTACTGAAATGTGGAATTCTGTGGTAGATTAGTTAATGTTGCCTTGATCGGCTGGTAACAGAGTTGTAGGTGAAGCAGTGCTTCCTAGTGAAGTAGCAGGATGGGTAGATTTTCTCTGTTTTAGAATTTCCCTATTAATGTTGTTCACCAGTCAATTGGAGAAACAAGAAACTAATTTATCACAGAATTCCATATTAAGAGCAGATGGGAAAACAACTTAAGAGGAAAGATATTGTTCTGGCATTTTTAATTCCTAAAACTGTAGGTGCCAGATAAAAACATAAGGAACATTCAAATTTTAATCACTACAGGGGACAAGTGTCTTCTCAATTACTTGTGATGATTGTCTGCATAAGTACAAATGTTTCAAAGTGAATATACAGGTTTTAAGGCTTTGTAGTGTTTATTACATTCTACTTACAGTTGTAAAGAATACATCAAATGAAATAGTAACTCAAACGGCTTTTCTCACAAGTGTTCAATGTGAGAACCATTCATCACACATTGAGTCAGCATGTGAGTTCTTCCCAAACCTTGATAAGTATCTCTGGTGTAATTGTTGCAACTATGCTGTTTCTAAAATTGGGTGGATCAGCTTGTAGCAAGGCCCTTATGCATGATCCTTTACGATCCCCAAAAGGTAAAAATGGCGTCAAATCGTGGGGATCATGCCAAACAAGCTCTGTCATTCAGCTCCATGCAGTAGGGTGCAATGTCATTTAACCAGTTGTGTACTGAGTTATGCCAGTGAGGCAGCACTGCAGCTTGCTGCCAAATAAAGTTCTGCAGTTCATCTTTTCCAAATGAGGAAAGGGCCATAGTTCCAGTGCATTAAGATAAGACACACCAGTTACAGTTGCTTCACCAAAGAAGAAAGACCTATAAACTTTCTAACAGGATATGCCACATTAAACATTCAGTTTAATGGAGGCTCACTGCAACTGTGCCATCTCGTGACTCCCAGATGCACACATTATATATGTTTACATTTCTGCTTAGGTGAAATGCCAATTCCTCACTGAAGGTGGTAGTTGTAGTAGTAGTTGTCTTCAGTCCTGAGACTGGTTTGATGCAGCTCTCCATGCTACTTTATCCTGTGCAAGTTTCTTCATCTCCCAGTACCTAGTGCAGCCTACATCCTTCTGAATCTGCTTAGTGTATTCATCTCCTGGTCTCCCTCTACGACTTTTACCCTCCACACTGCCCTCCAGTACTAAATTGGTGGTCCCTTGATGCCTCAGAACATGTCCTACCAACCGATCCCTTCTTCTAGTCAAGTTGTGCCACAAACTCCTCTTCTGCCCAATTCAATCAATAACTCCTCATTAGTTATGTGCTGAAGGTGGTATTATCCAGAAAATCTACATCATCATGCAGCAACATTTTGCTTGCAAAGTTGGCACACATCCACTGTCTATAGGCTTTGGAGCTTGCAACAGCAACAGATGATAAGGAATAACTGTAAGTCGCTGGAATTGATAATTCACAACTAGCCTTCCAAACTGTTTCCTGAGGGCTACTCTTGAAAGTCTCCCTCATTCAACACATTCTTAAGTCACTCTTGGTTATTCCATACTCTTCCCTTTGCACACAGGTATTCAGACAAAACTGATGCCAGACTGAGATTCATTGGAAGAATCCTAAGGAAATGCAATCCGAAAACAAAGGAAGTAGGTTGCAGTACGCTTGTTCGCCCACTGCTTGAATACTGCTCAGCAGTGTGGGATCCGTACCAGATAGGGTTGATAGAAGATATAGAGAAGATCAAACGGAGAGCAGCGCGCTTCGTTACAGGATCATTTAGTAATCGCGAAAGCGTTACGGAGATGATAGATAAACTCCAGTGGAAGACTCTGCAGGAGAGACGCTCAGTAGCTCGGTACGGGCTTTTGTCAAAGTTTCGAGAACATACCTTCACCGAACAGTCAAGCAGTATATTGCTCCCTCCTACGTATATCTCGCAAAGAGACCATGATGATAAAATCAGAGAGATTAGAGCCCACACAGAGGCATACCGACAATCCTTCTTTCCACGAACAGTACGAGACTGGAATAGAAGGGAGAACCGATAGAGGTACTCAAGGTACCCTCCGCCACACACCGTCAGGTGGCTTGCGGAGTATGGATGTAGATGTAGATGCAGATATTTGAGTCGCTCTTTCATTAGATGTATTATTTATAGTTGTAAGTTAAATGCAATAAATGCTACAAAACTGTAAAACCTATACATTCATTTGGAAGCACCCTGTATATTGCACAAATTGGATGTGGTTTTGATGTACATTTTAATGATGCATTTAAGATTGACCAACTCTAAGTCTGCCATTATTTCACATTAGTGCAAAACAGGACACTCAATCTCTAGTATGGGGAATAATTTTGAAATATTATTTGTAAAAAACAAAGGAGGCACCTGAAATGTTTTAGAAGAAGTGCATATGAGATATTTGAAGCAGTCATCCATTCACACCTGGAACAACCAAACTGAGCTGAAACACTGAAACCTTCTGGCTAATTTTGATTGCCTGATGTTCCCCAATAGACCACCTTCACAGCTTGTGCACTGGATGTGTATTGCTGTTTCACAGCCTCCTTAGTAGGGAAGCATCAAATAATTTTTTAAAAATATTTTTAAACATATTTTATTCATGCTATTTATACTTCCAAATTGATTTATTTAACCACCACAGTGCTTTTCATCCACCACTTTCTATTATTACATGTCTTACATTTATCATTAAATCCTGTAATAAGATTACCAATTTTCAGATGTTTACTGAGTAAATGGAGGTAGTAGATGCTTCATTTTCCTTCGAGTCATGCCTGTCTCATCCACATTCAACTTGTGTTAGTACCTCTCTGTGACCTCTTCTACTGTGTGACTGTCACAACAGCCCACTGCAATGGATGCCATACAGGAAGGACTCTTAATACCCTGGTGCAAGAACCTATCACCAGATGACCACTTTAAACTTTTGTAGTTCCTTCCCAATTGCCTCAGTACCATTTTATAGGTACTTTTTCAAAAAGTTTATCTTATCAGTTCTTCCCTCTCAAAAAGTGTTCACTTGCTCCTCCATTTTCTCCCTATTTATGCTTGACTACCGTTGGTTAAAAACATATTTTGGTTAATGTTTATCTGCAGACAATCTACATGAACTATGATTTTATCCATCTGGCAGAGATCTAGTATGCTTTAACTGCACTCCTCATTTGATGTGGACTGCACTATAGATCTACAGGATGTTTAAGAAGATGTCAACTTTTTAAATCTTGATTCTATTGTATCAGAGCTTCGGTGAGTGACATCTTGCACTACATGGAGCCTGTTACAACTGTTTCTGCCCTATATGTTTTAATTTGCAGTGATCTGCTCTCATTTCCTACATATTTTACTAGAGTATGTGCATCCATTACCACTGTTTCTGCCCTGTATGTTCTAATTTGTAGGGATTTGCTCTTCTTCCCTAGATGCTTTATTGGAACATGAGTTTTGATGTTTTTGACATTTATCTTATGGTGTATAAATTCCCAGTTTAGCCATCCAATGATCAACCTCTTAAGAGGTTACACACTTAATCAGTTTGCTGTGACATTGCACATTCTGACTATCCTTGTGAAATGAAAAGGTGTGACTAAAAACCTGTACTTCTTTCTCACTATTGCATGCCATGTATTAACGGCATCTTATAAAATCATTTTTTTTTGTGTTCAGTACAGATTATCACATGAATATGCACATATAACAGTGTGAAACCAGTTATGTTGTTTATTAAGGGTACCTGTAAACAGCTAATGCACCTTTAATTTTCATTCATTCTCAAAGAATTTTTAAATCAGGGTGTATACACTGACAATAAAAAATGATTCCCAGATTTTTCAGTTAAAAATACACTTTTCCTGTGTGAAAATACATGTTTCCCATGTTAAGTGACAGAATACTTTCCCTTGGAGCTGTAAAACTTATCAGTCCTTTGAATGGTAAAAGTTTTATACACCTGCGTAGAACTTCCCGACACTTTATCAAGTGAAACGTAGCAAATAAAACATATTTTGGAAAGATCTTTGACATGTTGCAACATGTACACTGCATATTTTTGCACATTCTTACATTTCATTCAACTTGCCAATGCACAAATATTTTTGTGAATGTAGCTGCTTTTGGATAAAAAGTGAATCTGTTTAAGACTTTTGCCGTTTGTGTCTCCGGTGTAGCAACAGTACTGAGATTGGTTTATTCTGTGTTAGAAAAAAAGTTTTATTACTTCAGACATTTTATTGTCATTTGACTGGAAATCCAGTGAAGAAAACTTTGCATTGTTGAATAGATAGACAAAGTCTTTTGGCAAAAGGTCAGGTCTTCTACTGTTTACTAGCCACTTGAAGTTCTTAAAGGAAAACAAAATTCTTCATTATATATTTGCAGGTTACAAGAGAATCCTAAATAAACTTTTCAGCAAAGTACCATTTCATACTTCCCATTGTCCTTAGGAAACTAAAGAAAAATAAATGTGGTGTTACTTCATAGTTGTTGTCAATTTTTATGGCATTAGATATGCTCCCCATTGTAAAAACTATGTTACAATCAATATAAATTATACTATTCACATTCGTCCAACATTATATTCAGAAATGTAGCTTTCTGGGCACTTGGAGTGCTGCTGCCCCATAGTACAACAAAAAATGAACAGCAGTGTTGCGACTGTATATGTTTTGGACTGTGATGCATACTGTGTGTTCTAGATGGCACATTTTCTTTGCATCTTAATTTTATTATGGTTTTTTTTTTTTAATGTTTCATTGCTGCAATATTATTCTGCATTAGCGGGCTAAAGTAAAATTCTTTGTTAGAGTATTAGTTCTTACCATCAAAATTTTAAAAATTTACCTGCAAATTAAAAGAATGGAAAATTCCCAGAATTAAAAAGAAAATCCTGGATTTTCTCAGATTTCCTGATTGTCTTGAGACATATACACCCTGAAAATGATTTTTAAAGGATTTTTTTTAAGATTGTGTAGGAGAATTTTGTGAAATTTCTTTCCAGCTAAAATGTATAATCTAAGCTGTGGCTGCCCTAACTACAAAATAATTGTTGAATTTATTAGATCAGGTAAAAACACTGGGAAAAAAGGAGTCAAAGGGCTTGGTGGATCTTGTAATGTGCCATCCAGAGGAAGTAAGAGAAAGTTAACTAGATGCAACTGTGATGTATCTACACTTTACTCCTTCATGAATGGTAACTGCCACTGAAAGCCAGGTAATGGGAGGCATCTACAAAGAACAAAATTTGGCTTCAAGTTTGGATTCTGGATGATTCCTTCTAAAAGCCAATATACGCACTTCAGAACAACTAATTGTACCATTTCCCTGAATTCTACTGATGCTGTAGGTATAGCTGAGCAACACTGCTTCCTCAGCCTCCTACTTGTTACCAGATACGGCTATCACACATCAGCTAAAGGGAAACTGTACACTTAAACTAAATGCACTCAGATACCTCATCAGCCTCACCTGGGAAGCAGATCATAGGATTCACTTACACCTACATTAAGTCATTAATTCTGCACATGTAGGTACAGATGTGACGGGCAGGAGGTCACAGCAGCATCAGTATTACACCTCCTGAACATCATATGTGTAAATGTAGGTATGGAAGCATTGCACATTACAGACAAGCCCCATGAATAGTATACTAAAAGAGGAAGGCATCCCACCATCAAAGACTGTATGCCAATTTCTTGTCAGCTGTGTAATAACAGTCCACAAAAGCCTAATTACTCAAGCTAACAAGCTGTGTTTAACCGAAAGCGACAAACACTCTTTATGAATTAACTGAGTGCTGGCAATCTAGTGAGAGTAAGATTATAAATTTTGAGCAATTAACTTTGATTCCCTAAATGGACTGCATACAGATATCCCTCAACCTGAAAAATTCTCTGTATCTTGTGGTAGCAGATGATTAAGCAGCCATCAAGAGAGTCCTATGCTCTACCACAAAATTTCATTATGTGCTGACTACCTCCTCACTGACACCCTTCACACCACTTTTTCAGCAAAATGCCAGACTCGCTCACTATGGAATAGTGTATTGACTGCTTGACCAGCTTGTCATCATGTTAATCATATAATTATGCAGTAATGTTACGAGTGAGAGAGTCTTAATAGTGATGAACCAGCCAAAATATAAAGTAACTAATGAACAAAATGATTAGTCCCTAAAAATGAACAATCATCAACAATATTCCTAAAGCTTTTATTATATTACAGGCCAAACGTCTGTCAATATAAATAAACATATGTTAGTGTGTTCCGTATGTGTATTATCACTGCATTAAAGTTGCTGTTCTAAGAATAATATTTACCTTTACTTCAATGCCAGGTGCCGCCACTCCTGATGAGCCCATCTTATTTTTACCAGGGGGAATTCTAGTAACTATAAGTGTGGCTTCTGTGAGTCCATAAGCTTGAGTTATTTCTTCAACACTGGGGAGGCGTTTCTTGAAAGCTTCCTGTAGGTCAGAGCCTAGAGGAGCAGCTCCACATCCCACACGTCGAACACTTGATAAGTCATAGTTGGCTACACTTGGATGATATGAAATCAGTGCTACTATTGGTGGTACCAATGCAAGTGACTGAACCTGTGCAGTGTAATTGATATTATGTGCAGCATAACTGATATTAGAGAATTAGGACACTCACTTACAAGCATTAAACACCATATACAACACATTCTAATCTACATATTATATAATGCAGTCTACATTGTTATGTCAATAGTAACAGGAATTCATAAATATTTTCTTTTTACACTAATTCAGTTCAAATGTAATTTAGTTGACTATTGTATTACATGCAGTCTTGCAAAATACCCACTGTCTGCAAGAGCTTTCGAAGTGGACAACAAATATTATCCTCATTACACATGTCTATGCTACAAACACTTTTTTCCTCAGTGATAAATTACCCTAAAATATGATGCTGTAAGATATTAGTGAATGGAAATAGGAAAATTAAGTCAACTACAAAATGTGATACACATATAATGCAAAAATTGTAGAATATAAAAATTAATATGATCTTTGACATGTGACTTGTAGTTTGTGTTTTTATCAATAACACCTAAGAAATTAGAATATTATGTTTCAGTTATGGATTTACCATATTGCATTATTTCTGGTAGGCCATTTTGGCCAAATGGTCAGTCTTTGTGCAGTCAGGCCTCCAAAAGTTAGCAATGTCTTATACTTTCTTAGCCAACTCAGAAGAATAGTTCTTAACCAAACATTAACATTAGTTTACTATGAAACAATTTACTCCTTTCATAATTACATGATTGAGCTATAGGGCTGTGCAGCCAAAGTACATTTAAAAAGAATATTTTAGTTCCAGAAAGGAGCAATAAAATTTGTACATGGCCCTAAAGAATCATGTTGGGAAGTGTTTGTGCAGAACAAATACCTAACACTAGATATATTCCTTATATATATTTAAATTATTTACATTTTGAAAAGTCAACCAATGGAAGTTATCAAGAGCAGTGATGTACATGATCATAATACCAGGATAAAAATGAAGTATTTCTGGAAAAGAACAACTTTAAAAATTGCACATGGAAGCCCACACATCAAAGGTGTGATGTGGTTTAACAAACTACCAAACTCTTTATGAACTTGGGTGGAGAATTATTTTCAACTCAAAATTAAAATCTTTCCTGAATTTTAAAGCAGTGATTGTGACATTAACCAGTAGCAGATAAGTTGTAGAGTAATAAATGTATGAAACAGACATAAGATGCAGTAGCTGTAGTGTGAAACATAATTTGTAAGTGTAATTTGTCATATTTTTATTTCTGATATTTGGAAAAGCCATCATTGTGATGGGTCGATGCAAAGAAAATTTAAATAAATAAACAAACCTATTAATCAAGTATCTAAACTCAGCCTTAGCAGACGCAGCTCAAATGATAATGGAACTGGCCTACAATTGGTTCACAACTAACAGTTTAATTTTAATTTTATGATGGTTCATATTATGCAAGTCCAGATAAGCAGTAATGACTTGTCTGGACCAAGAGTAGAAATTAATGATTGCACACTGAATGAAGCACAGTGTGTAAAATTTCCTGCAGTCCAGCTGGATAAATAGTTAAATTGGTGTTATGCCCTTAGTAACATCTTTCACTGTGTTGGCCTAAAGACAAGGTTTATTTCACATACTTATGCTCATTGTTGTCTCTTGGAATTATCTTCTGAGGCAGTGCACATACAGTAAATAGAGTGTTTATTCAGCAGAAGTTGGCAATAAGTATAATGTGTAAGGTAAATAAACTGTACAACTTACAAAAATCTATTTAAGAATCTTGGTATTCTTACACTCGCTTCCCAATATATTTATTCCTTAATGGTTTTTGTTGCTGACAATAAAAATCAGTTTCAGATGAACTGTGATTTGCATACTCACAGTACTTGATACAAAATTAATTTTGAGGTAGATTTTGCCTCCTTATCTGAAGTTAAAATTGAGTTATGAGCTCTGGTGGGAACATATACAACAAGCTTCCACAATACATAAAACAAGGAATTGGGAATCCATATCATTTGAAAAGAAAATTGAAAACATGTTTCATCAGCTATACATTGTAGAAATTATCAGAGTATCTTGACTAAGGAATAGAAAAAGTGTGTTAAATGCATGGCTAGCAGCAGTGTTCATCGAAAAGCGGCATGACAAGTTGTTGTTGTTGTTGTTGTTGTGGTGGTGGTCTACAGTCCTGAGACTGGTTTCACGCAGCTCTCCATGTTACTCTATCCTGTGCAAGCTTCTTCATCTCCCAGTACCTACTGCAGCCTACATCCTTCTGAATCTGCTTAGTGTATTCATCTCTTGGTCTCCCTCTACGATTTTTACCCTCCACACTGCCCTCCAGTACTAACTTGGTGATCCCTTGATGCCTCAGAACATGTCCTACCAACCGATCGCTTCTTCTGGTCAAGTTGTGCCACAAACTCCTCTCCTCCCCAATCCTATTCAATACCTCCTCAGTTATGTGATCTACCCATCTAATCTTCAGCATTCTTCTGTAGCACCACATTTCGAAAGCTTCTATTCTCTCCTTGTCCAAACTATTTACCGTCCATGTTTCACTTCCATACATGGCTGCACTCCATACAAATACTTTAAGAAACGACTTCCTGACACTTAAATCTATACTCGATGTTAACAAATTTCTCTTCTTCAGAAATGCTTTCCTTGCCATTGCCAGTCTACATGTTATATCCTCTCTACTTCGAGCATCATCAGTTATTTTGCTCCCCAAATAGCAAAACATCTTTACTAATTTAAGTGCCTCATTTCCTAATCTAATTCCCTCAGCATCACCCGACTTAATTCGACTACATTCCATTACCCTCGTTTTGCTTTTGTTGATGTTCACCTTATACCCTCCTTTCAAGACACTATCCATTCCGTTCAACTGTTCTTCCAAGTCCTTTGCTGTCTCTGACAGAATTGCAATGTCATTGGCGAACCTCAAAGTTATTATTTCTTCTCCATGGATTTTAATACCTACTCCGAACTTTTCTTTTGTTTCCATTACTGCTTGCTCAATATACTGATTGAATAGCAACGGGGAGAGGCTACAACCCTGTCTCACTCCCTTCCCAACCACTGCTTCCCTTTCATGTCCCTTGACTCTTATAACTGCCATCTGGTTTCTGTACAAATTGTAAATAGCCTTTCGCTCCCTGTATTTTACCCCCACCACCTTCAGAGTTTGAAAGAGAGTATTCCAGTCAATATTGTCTTAAGCTTTCTCTTAGTCTACAACTGCTAGAAATGTAGGTTTGCCTTTCCTTAATCTTTCTTCTAAGATAAGTCGTAGGGTCAGTATTGCCTCACATGTTCCAACATTTCTACGGAATCCAAACTGATCTTCCCCAAGGTCAGCTTCTATCAGTTTTTCCATTCATCTGTAAAGAATTCGCGTTAGTATTTTGCAGCTGTGACTTATTAAACTGATAGTTCAGTAATTTTCACATCTGTCAACACCTGCTTTCTTTGGGATAGGAATTATTATATTCTTCTTGAAGTCTGAGGGAATTTCGCCTGTCTCATACATCTTGCTCACCCGATGGTAGAGTTTTGTCAGGACTGGCTCTCCCAATGCTGTCAGTAGCTCTAATGGAATGTTGTCTACTCCCAGTGTCTTGTTTCGACTTAGGTCTTTCACTGCTCTGTCAGACTCTTCACGCAGTATCATATCTCCCATTTCATCTTCATCTACCTCCTCTTCCATTTCCATAATATTGTCCTCAAGTACATCGCCCTTGTATAGACCCTCTATATACTCCTTCCACCTTTCTGCTGTCCCTTCTTTGCTTAGAACTAGGTTTCCATCTGAGCTCTTGATGTTCATACAAGTGGTTCTCTTATCTCCAAAGGTCTCTCTAATTTTCCTGTAGGCAGTATCTATCTTACCCCTAGTGAGATAAGACTCTACTCCTTACATTTGTCCTCTAGCCATCCCTGCTAAGCCATTTTGCACTTCCTGTCGATATCATTTTTGAGACGTTTGTATTCCTTTTTGCCTGCTTCATTTACTGCATTTTTGTATTTTCTTCTTTCATCAATTAAATTCAGTATATATTCTGTCACCCAAGGATTTCTACTAGCCCTCGTCTTTTTACCTACTTGATCCTCTGCTGCCTTCACTATTTCATTCCTCAAAGCTACCCATTCTTCTTCTACTGTATTTCCTTTCCCCATTACTGTCAATGACAAGTAATAACGTATTTAAAATGGATGCAGTGTTTGCAGATGTAGATAAATAATTTCTTTGAAAAATACCATTGTAATCAAACAAATAATAAGCTATCAGTAGCAGCTATATAGTTTGGAATATTTTTGATTCCTCCTGAAATGTGAAAACCGGTATCATGTATACAACAGTAATGATACCAATGAAAAATGTGATAAGGTTATGGCCCCATTTAAGTATTTTAAAAATAGCTTTTTCCAAGAAAACACTACATTTAACTCTTTTCAAAAACAAACATTACTGCCTATTTCAAAAGATACAAACAAATACAAACATAAGTTATTTTTAAAAGAATAATAAAAAAATAGAAAATGACAAACTACTCTCTAATTCCATGAGTAAAACTAAGAAACCTGGCAAATTATAAGAAGAGAAATGGTTGCTAGTTCACACAGCAATATAAGCTGATTGTGAATAACAGTAAACTAACTGATCCTACACAAATGACTAGCACTTTCAATCATTATTTCTCAAACATAGCACAGCAACTGAAAATTCACATCTTGACAAACAGCTATACTGTAAGGGAGTACAGTCAGATCAAAAAATTCATCCAAATACATTATTTATGTATTCAGTGACACCCCGAGGAATCAAAAATTATAAAAGGACTGTTTAATGAACAGCTAGTGGTGCTTATGAGATACCAGATACTATCATCAGCTAGTGCAAAATATATTGTGGAACACAAGCAGACAGAGTAAGAGTGGCACATTTCCAAATAGTCTAAAAAGTGCAAAAGTAACACCTCTGCATAAGAATTGTGCAAAATGTGAAGCTGCTAAGGATAGGCCAGTTTCAGTTTTGTCAGGATTCAACAAATTCATGGAAAAATGTTTCTTAGGAGGTTAACAGCTTTTTTAAATAAAGAAAGACTGATAAATGACTCACAACATGGGTTCAGAGTTGGGGGAAAGTCAACCTAGTCTGCAATTTTAGTCTTTTTGAATGAAATACTAACAGCAGTGGATGATAAGCAACAGGTATGTGGGATATTTCTTGATCTCTGTAAAGCCTTTGATGTTACTGATCATGACATTCTTGTCCATAACTTAAGTAATCATGAAATTAGAGGCCAGTCTGAAAGGTGGATCCATTTGTATCTCAACAATCATCAACAGATTATGAAAATAAAATAAAAAGACATTGAAGACAAAAATTTCTAGTTTTTGTAGTATTGAGCAAAAATTCAAGTATGAAGACCCAGAAGGTCAGTTCTGGGACCTGTTCTATTTCTGCTGTATGTAAATGACTTGGCTGATAAAATACACGATGGAACCACAAAACTCCTTGCAAATGGCACTAATATTCTAATTCAATCAAACAGTGAAGAAAATCTGCAGGAAACTGCAATGTCAGTTATGCAGAGTTTAGCACAGTGGCCCAGGATCAATAGGTTCATCATTAATTCTGAAAAAACTGTCGCAGTTAACTTTCACACCATACAAAACCACCATCCTGCAAACACTGTTTTCATCACTGAAGGAAAAATATGTCTCAATTGTGAACATACAAAATTTTTAGGCATACGTATTAAGAAGTGGAAGATGCACCTTAAAACTCTAAGTAAAAAACTGAACACACTTACATATACTGTTAGGATTCTTACTCAAAATATAAGCTGCTAATAGTTGGCAACAATGTACCATGGTAGTGTACAATCATTGCTGATGTAGAGAATAATTGCTGGTGAGGATTCCACAGTTTTTAAAAAAAGTTAAAATATAGACAAAGATTATTGGAGTGATAAAGAGAGCTAAATGCAGGGATTCCTGTGGACCATTTTTAAAAGTCTGAAGATACTACCTCTGCCTTGTTTTGTACATATGTTGTTGTTGTTGTTGTTGTTGTTGTGGTCTTCAGCTCTCCACGCTACTCTAACCTGTGCAAGCTTCTTCATCTCCCAGTACCTGCTGCAACCTACATCCTTCTGAATCTGTTTAGTGTATTCATCTCTTGGTCTCCCTCTAAGATTTTTACCCTACACGCTGCCCTCCAATACTAAATTGGTGATCCCTTGATGTCTCAGAACATGTCCTACCAACCGATCCCTTCTTCTAGTCAAGTTGTGCCACAAGCTCCTCTTCTCCCCAATTCTATTCAATACCTCCTCATTAGTTATGTGATCAACCCATCTAATCGTCAGCATTCTTCTGTAGCACCACATTTCGAAAGCTTTTATTCTCTTCTTGTCTAAGCTATTTATCGTCCATGTTTCAATTCCATACATGGCTGCACTCCATATAAATACTTTAAGAAACGACTTCATGACACTTAAATCAATACTCGATGTTAACAAATTTCTCTTCTTAAGAAACGCTTTCCTTGCCATTGCCAATCTACATTTTATATCCTCTCTACTTCGAGCATCATCAGTTATTTTGCTCCCCAAATAGCAAAACTCCTTTACTACTTTAAGTGTCTCATTTCCTAATCTAATTCCCTCAGCATCACCCGACTTAATTCGGCTACATTCCAATATCCTCATTTTGCTTTTGTTGATGTTCATCTTATACCCTCCTTTCAAGACACTATCCATTCCGTTCAACTGCTCTTCCAAGTCCTTTGCTGTCTCCGACAGAATTAAAATGTCATCGGCGAACCTCAAAGTTTTTATTTATTCTCCATGAATTTTAATACCTACTCCGAACTTTTCTTTTCTTTTCCTTTATTGCTTGCTCAATATACAGATTGAATCACATCGGGGATAGGCTACAACCCTGTCTCACTCCCTTCCCAACCACTGCTTCCCTTTCATACCCCTCGACTCTTATAACTGCCATCTGCTTTCTGTACAAATTGTAAATAGTCTTTCGCTCTCTGTATTTTATCCCTGCCATCTTCAGAATTTGAAAGAGAGTATTCCAATCAACATTGTCAAAAGCTTTCTCTAAGTCTACAAATGCTATAAACGTAGGTTTGCCTTTCCTTAATCTCTCTTCTAAGATAAGTCGTAGGGTCAGTATTGCCTCACATGTTCCAACATTTCTACGGAATCCAAACTGATCTTCCCCAAGGTCAGCTTCTATCAGTTTTTCCATTCGTGTGTAAATAATTCGCGTTAGTATTTTGCAGCTGTGACTTATTAAACTGATAGTTCGGTAATTTTCACATCTGTCAACACCAGCTTTCTTTGGGATTGGGATTATTATATTCTTCTTGAAGTCTGAGGGAATTTCGCCTGTCTCATACATCGTGCTCACCAGATGGTAGAGTTTTGTCAGGACTGGCTCTCCCAAAGTTGTCAGTAGTTCCAATGGAATGTTGTCTACTCCGGGGGCCTTTCGACTCAGGTCTTTCAATGCTCTGTCAAACTCTTCACGCATTATCGTATCTGCCATTTCATCTTCATCTACCTCCTCTTCCATTTCCATAATATTGTCCTCAAGAACATCAACCCTGTATAGACCCTCTATATACTCCTTCCACCTTTCTGCTTTGCCTTCTTTGCTTAGAACTAGGTTTCCATCAAAGCTATTGATATTCATGCAAGTGGTTTTCTTTTCCCCAAAGGTCTCTTTAATTTTCCTGTAGGCAGTATCTATCTTACCCCTAGTGAGATAAGCCTCTACATCCTTACATTTGTTCTCTAGCCATCCCTGCTTAGCCATTTTGCACTTCCTGTCAATATCATTTCTGAGACGTTTGTATTCCTTTTTGCCTGCTTCATTTACTGCATTTTTATATTTTCTCCTTTCATCAATTAAATTCAATATTTCTTCTGTTACCCAAGGATTTCTACTAGCCCTCATCTTTTTACCTATTTGATCCTCTGCTGCCTTCACTATTTCATCCCTCAAAGCTACCCATTCTTCTTCTACTGTATTTCTTTCCCCCATTCCTGTCAATTGTTCCCTTATGCTCTCTCTGAAACTCTGTAGAATCTCTGGTTCTTTCAGTTTATCAAGGTCCCATCTCCTTAAATTCCCACCTTTTGGCAGTTTCTTCAGTTTTAATCTACAGTTCATAACCAATAGATTGTGGTCAGAGTCCACATCTGCCCCTGGAAATGTCTTACAATTTAAAACCTGGTTCCTAAATCTCTGTCTTACCATTATATAATCTATCTGATACCTTTTAGTATCTCCAGGCTTCTTCCATGTATACAGCCTTCTTTTATGATTCTTAAACCAAGTATTAGCTATGATTAAGTTATGCTCTGTGCAAAATTCTACCAGGTGGCTTCCTCTTTCATTTCTTAGCCCCAATCCATATTCACCTACTATGCTTACGTCTCTCCTTTTTCCTACTGATGAATTCCAGTCACCCATGACTATTAAATTTTCGTCTCCCTTCACTACCTGAATCATTTCTTTTATCTCATCATACATTTCATCAATTTCTTCATCATCTGCAGAGCTAGTTGGCATATGAAATACTATTTTTTACAATGTACCATGGCAGTGTACAGTCATTGCTGAAGTACAGAATAATTTTTGGATGGGATTCGACAATTTAAAAAAAGTTAAAATACAGAAAAAGATCATCAGACATTTTCAAACATAACCATGATACAAATGCATATGAAAATAGACAGGAGCTGAAACTACACATTAACGCAGTAAGTACAAACTTATGAAAAAGAAGAGAGTATCATACTGGAGTTATGTTGTATAATCAAATGCCCTCTTACTGAAAAATGCATACCAACATTAAATATGTTTCAGGTAAACTTCAAACAGTTCTTGCTTGACCACTGCTTGCAATCTGTCTCTGAATTTCTGGAATATTATAATAAGTAAACCTCATTTAATAAATGTTGTTAATAATGTATTGTGTCACTTCACTATAAGTTACTTTGTACTGATCATGTAGTCTCACGTAATAACTACAGCTGTCATATGTAGAAGCAATGTAGTATGTCAGTTTATATCATTGTGCACTTTGATTGTGTTGACCTTGCAGTGTCAGTGACTACTGTAATCATAATTAATTATTTTTACCCTTTTCCTACATCATGTGTATAAACAATGTACTAAAAATTATTCTTGGATCAAATAAAATAAATAATTTAGGAGGCAGCAAATTTTTGTAAGTAGCAGCTTACTTTCTAGTTTACTTGATTAAATTTAACTGGAATAATCATGAACAGCACTAAGCAGCACAGTAATAGTTAATACAGTATACAGATTAAGATTCTATGTTTTCAATGTCTTCTGTTAATGTATACATTCACCTAGTCCATATGCCTGAAGGTTTTGCTTCTTGATAGGATCTACAGAACTATGTGATACAATTATTTAATGAAAAATATGTTCCTCACTATCTTGCTAGACGTGAGCCCAACTTGTGGTGTTCTCTGGCACATGCAGGGCTGGGTCTAGAGAATGAAATAATGGAACACATAAATGTTCTAATGGTTTCTTTGTTGGAAGCGGATACAACTACAGTACATATAGTATAGTATAGTGTATATAGTAGGATTACACAGGATAGCTTACTAACTTATGCTGTCCCAGGAAAAAAACACTTCTTCTGTCCTTGTGGGCACTACTATTCATGTCCACCTGGATCTGGTGTGCATACCAAAGCAAAACTAAATACTAACTTGAAGGTGTCCATTCACTTAACATAATACACTTTAGCACATGCATATGAGTTGCGGTGGGTGACACACAGTATGTGTTCACAGCTTGAGGTGTGGACACCATTTATCATACACAACCATGTCAAAAGTCACTAAGCAGTCTACAACTTGCGAACACACCTGTGCAATCTACATAACTTAGACAAATATATCAGTTCACAGTTATAACCAGACTGGTCGCATACAATGTTATCATGATTATCATGACAACAAAACACTGATGTGCACTTGTAATACAAGAAGAGGTGGATGAAGCGACCATGGATGAATTCACTCTAAGCTTAATCACACACAACACAAACAATACAACTAAATACTTTGGATGAAATGGAGAGGGAAATGGTGCACTATATGCGAGGTCACAGTTACACACTAATACCATAATGTACATGGAACACAAAAGAAACTGGTAGGTAATAGCTGCTAAATGGGGACTGTACAACTGGTCCTTACTATTGTAGCAATTTGGGCAAACATTTTCTGTCAAAATTTCATCATCTTGTATACACCGAGAAGATAATATGTAATCTTTCTCACCTGTTATTCCTGTTAGTCGTTTATCTCCACTCTGGTAGTCTGAATCTATGGATTTTGCTAGTAATTATAACAATGCTGAACATTTTCAAACCCAATCAACCACATAATCAGACACCAATTGGCGTTCATCAGTTCGGCTTTACTCCACTCAGTTCGTAAAGCCCCGTCCCCTTTTGTCTGCAGAAAGTGTACTTCTAGATGTGACAAGGATTCTCCTGACAGAGACATCGTGTACACTATGCACGCATTCAAAAATCAACTTAGGATTCATTCAGAAATCAACTTAAAATGTGTTCAAAAATGTACAAAAACCTACAGGGATGCATTTCAAAATCATATGAATAATCGATAGACCAACGTGCATGCGCTGGATGCTAGGCACTTTGTGAAACAAGTTTTTTTCCCACAAGAATATGAATATGACACCCCCATTTCCCAGTAGCATCTAGCTGCTTGCTGCGACTGCTTGCACAGCCAACAGCCACATTCCTGTAGCCAGAAGTGGGAGAATCTACTACTCAAATGTGACTCAACTGCGCTTGCGCAGGAGTCTGCTCATTACTGCTAAAATGAATCTAATGTAAACAGTTGTGACTTCATGCTCATCAGAGGCAATTTGTTGTTATGAAGCATTGCTTGGTGTTCCTAAGGCCTCTGACACATTTTGCTGTTGGCAGACGCTTGCATGAGCACTGTGTGTCATTGTTGTATATGGTGCATTTCCTTTGCAATTGAAGTTATTTTCATTTTTTTCTCTCGTTTATGTTTAATTGTTGAAGTATTATTCTGCAGTATGGGGATATAGTAATATCCTTTGGTAGAGTATCTTTTCTTACCATTCAAAATTACAAAAATTTAACTGAAAACTAAAACAATGAAAAATTCCCGGAATTCTAAAAAATTCCCGGGTTTTTCCCGGTTTTCTCCTGGATGAAAAAATTCCCAGGTGTTTCCTGGATCTCCCAGTTGTCCTGGGTCATATAAATCCTGGTCTTCCCCCTTTAAGCTCTCAGGTTTTCAAATCTTGTCTGATGCAGTTCCCAACAATCAGTCTTTACTTCTCATCCAGTGCAGTCAGTCTCCCCTGAACTGTGGCTCTGTGTGACTTTCCTGAAATCTACCCCTTTTCCTAGACGTCTCCAGTCCTTTTTGATCAGCTCTCTTCCTTCTACTTCAACCCTTCTGCCAGAAGAAGGAGCCCCTGGCTCCAAAAGTTTGACAATTACATCCGTCTTCTATGTGTGTGTTAGCTGCTGCTTGGTGAGTAGATTTTTTATCTATTCAATTAAATTATTTAATATATCCTGAAGGTTATCCATAGTGTAGTGTTACAGATCAAAAAGCAGAAGGTCATGGGATCAAATCCCATTGGGTGTTAAAACTTTTTTTTTATTTTTAAATCTTTATCAAAATGACTGATTATTATTATTTTCATTTAACTAGTTTCAATGTAATTTTTTAGTTTTAATCTTTTGTCCAAGATTTTACTCATCTTATTGAATTTTTATTTGCTTTTAGTTTGTTTCCTATCATTTTTTTTTCATTTGGAATCTGCCAGTATCACCTATAACCTGTAAATGAGTTCTAACAAGGGCTGCTCATTGGCTGGTATCACATCAACTCCCATAGCAAAAGCGAGATGTTACAGTTAACTTTTCATGCTGAAACTGAATTTTTTCTCTCTTAAGTTTGCTTGTACAGGTCAGCATTAATTTTCCATGAGCAAAGCGAACATAATTAATAGTTCTCCAGCAGTTTACTAATTGCCATATTCTCAGATACATTGCACACCAAGAGATTGTGGTTAGATTAGTACATGAGTACATTCAGGGCTACAAAATGCATTCAGTCATTGAACATTTAATATCAGCTGTGGACAGAACATCTTGCATTCCCACCAAACCTGATGGCAGTAGCTTTCAACATCACTTCACATTACATGAACAGCATTTCAGCGTTTGTGAAGTGATACACTGTGCTTGCATGTTGCTTTTGACCAAGCGGCAGCTGATGTGGCAACACTGCAGTGTCAAGTGACAGACATCAACTATCAAGTAATTTTAAATAGATTATAGGAATAATT